>NW_026596244.1:8334962-8392114 GCF_907164565.1 Psammomys obesus | reverse complement strand
AAAGAAAGAAAGAAAGAAAGAAAGAAAGAAAGAAAGAAAGAAAGAAAGAAAGAAAGAAAGAAAGAAAGAAGGGAAAGGCAAGGCAAGGCAAGGCAAGGCAAGGCAAGGCAAGGCAAGGCAAGGCAAGGCAAGGAAAGGAAAGGAAAGGAAAGGAAAGGAAAGGAAAGGAAAGGAAAGGAAAGGAAAGGAAAGGAAAGGAAAAAGGAAAGGAATTTTACCCATCAAATAAGTCAGTCCATTACCTTTAAACTTTCCTCCTTCCATGGACTTGGACAAAATATGGCAAAGTTCTTAACCAAATGCAATAGGAAGGGCCTTTGGTCAAGAAACCTTGTCTTTTCACTCCTGGCAGTATTCTGGATTTCTGAGCTCCCATTAGAACCACCTACTACTCTAGGCCTACAGCGTTCTGGGCCTTCTTCTAGCCCACATACTCAAACATTTTGAAACACCTATGCCTCACTGTCAGAGGTTTTTAAAACAAGACATCAGGGAAAGACACAGCAATTATCTTCATTCTCTAGTAATCAATTTTCTATTTAGTCAGACTTTTCTTCACCAAGACTAAACAGCTCACATGACAACTTCAAAGGAGGAGACATGGCTTTGGCTCCCATTAGCAGAGGCTTCAGCCCACAATCAGAGTTGTTTCCGACCCTTACCTAGGAAACCTGGGAAAGCTCCCGCACAGATTCACCCTGAGGTGCTCCTTGGAATGATCAAGCCACAGCCCACTACCCAGCGGTTTACAGAATGTAGCTCCTTACCAAACTATTCTTTTGTTTAAAGGGGGGAAATGAAAGAAATTATGCATTCAAAGTTGCATAATTTATATGAGAAACCCAGCCTTCTGCCTGGGGAGCTACTTATTGGGACAGGTTAGAACATTGATTCAGCCAAATAGAATTTCTGCAAAACCCTTGAGATATTTACTTCTTGAACTGCACCCCTCCTCAGTTCTCCTCCTTTAGCTTCCCTTGCTCTTCACTGAATGGGATTTGAAAAAAAAAAAAATGGCACTACCCTTAATGGTGCTAGTTATGGGGGTAATAGCAACTCTCAAAGCAATTGCTTCTTGTTTCAAGTTCTTTTTTTCCTGCTATTATTTTACTTAATGCTACCTTTGGTCTAAGGAATAATTCCCAACCAACTACAGGAACTTGGCTTGCCAGCACAATGTGAGATTAAACTCTCTGACTTCCATAATCATGTGCTCCATAGACACCTTCATCAAAGAGTCATTTAGAAGCAAGACAGTGCATTCAGAGACACTCCTGTGTGGGCAGCATTTCCATCTGTCCTTAGATGAATAATTCCCCTGTCAAAGATCTAGTCTCACACATAATTATATACAGAGACTTATTATTTATCTTCTCCCAACAATACACTGGAATCATACCAAGTAAATCATGTGCTGTGGCATTAAACACAGATGAAATAAATGACCTGGGGGCTTTTGGTGGCATCCTCTGTGAATCAAAAGTACCTATGACTTAAACGTTTACCTGGGAGCTCACAGGAGTTCAATATTGGGAATTATCATCCTAATGTTATAAAGGGTAGGTATGTCTCCACTTCCACAGAGATGGCTTTCTCTTTAATATAAAGAGCCATTTATTTGGAGAGACTCCCAATACTCTCTCTAGTACTATGGCTGACAATCTACGTTTTTTTCCTGATGTGGAAACCTCAAAAGGAACTCTGGGGATGCAGGAAATTTCTCTGCTCTGGATAGCACGGCATCAACGGATAAGATGAGGGAAAATGCACAATGCCTCTGAAGGATGGGGCTTGATTTAAAAATAAGTTTTAGACACAAGTTTTAGTATGATATACATTTATGTTATGCTCATGCATGCAATAAGTACCAAACAATTTTAATTTATAATGCTATAACATTGCCATAATTATATACATATATCTTTCCCTTGCCATAATTATGTACATATATCTTACACATAGCACATACAAAACAAGCTTCTCAATGAGTGATAGCAATTATGAGTAGTTTTTGTTCTTTGCTTTTCTACATTTCCAAGTCTTCTACAATGCATATAAATAAATTTTATGTTAAAATGAAATTAATGCAAACCAAAATGTTTTAACTATACTTTTAAAAGTACTTTCCTCCTTCACTTTTATTATCTTTCAAGCATTGTCATTATTTTTTCCTCTCTCTAACCTCTAGTATCATTTCACATAAGAAGTACTGAGATCTTATTATATAAAAATGATGTGAATTAGCCTATACTTCCAGCAACCTAAAGGCTGAGACAGGCTTGCTTTGAGTTTGAGGCCAGCATGGGCTACAGAATGACTAACGCATAGCCTGAGATACACTGTTAGACTCTGTCTCTAAACAAGTCACTTCAATTAAATGTTTTATCTTTTAATTTAAATGCTACTTAAAATTAGTGTTACCTAATGATACAGTTCAAAATAGAGCCAGGACATGTCTAAAGAGGTAATTCAAAGCCTTCTGATCTCTAGATGGGATAGCCTCAGCGAAATGCTTATACTCACTGTTTCGTTTCACTCCTATGTTTACATAGAGATAAAGGGAGCCCATCTAGAAGATTGTTGAAGATGAGTGAGCCATCGTGACCGTTCAGAACAGCATCACCATGCATGTTAACCTCTATACCAATACACACTGTAAAGACTGAGGGAGATTTGTCCACATCGGTTGTGACAAGCAGGTAGCTAGGAACCACTCCGTCTGTCCCCTTAGTTCTCTGGTCTGATCCTGATGGAGGATTTGTACTCATTCACTATAGTGTCAGCGTCTGTACCTGGTGCCTGGTAGAGACTCACAGATGCAAGGGGAGGCCGTTATGCGGGTAAAGACAAGCACCACATGACTGCAGGAACGGAATCTGTAAGAGCTGATCTCATGGAAGCTGAGAGTGGAATGGATGCTACCAGAAGCTTGTAGGGTGGGGAAGGAGTGAAGGAGAAGGGTTGGTGAGTGGGTGATACGTTACAGTTACGCAACAGAAAGAACTACTGGTGGGTGTCTGAACACTGATAATGCACTAAACAATTTAACAAGCTAGAAGAAATTCTGAAAGTGTTACAGTGAGAAATAATTAATATTTGAATGGGTGTTTAACCGACTTTAAATGTTACATAATATAGGCACTTGTCTGAATAGTACATTGCCCAATTAATATGTATATATTGCTTTGTTTTTATGCAGCATTTTAATTAAATTTTACTTAAAATACTTGAGGGGCTGGAAAGATGGCTCAGCACTTAACGAGATAAGAGTGTTTGTGGCCAGAACATGAGGTAGTTACCCTCAGACATTCTCCTTCATTCCTCGTGCTCCCCCCTAAGCTCTGCAACAGACCCCAGCTGCCATCTCCCTTGCCCACACCTCCCGTGGATTACACAGACCATCTAACTTTCCTCCCCCTACTCACCTCACATCCTAGCCTCCAACACCAGCAGCTGTTCCCTGTGAACAAACAGCTGAGCAAGCCTGTAAAACAGACAACACACAGACACATGTTTTCCAAAAATCCAGAGAGGAAACAGAAATCAAGGAACAAAACACCCACTCAACAAATAAAAACCCAGAAATCAGCACCCAGACAAATAATCATTCCAAACTCCAATGCCTAGATGCCAGCATAAAAACACAAAAACAGCCAGAGCAAAACCTCTCCGCTTGAGCCCAGTTGTCCTACCAAAGCAGTCCCTGAATACACCAACGCAGCTGAAGCACAAGGAAAAAGGCCTTAAAACCAACCATGTAAAGATGATAGAGATTCTTGAAGAGGAAATGAATAAACCTCTTAAAAACATCCAGGAAAACAAAAGCAAACAAGCAGAGGAAATCTGTCAATCCCTTAAAGAAAATACGAACAGTTGAAGGCAACGAAGCTGTTCAAGACTAAACAATTGACACAGAAGCAATAAAGAAAACTCAAACTAAGAGGACACAGGAAATGAAAACTTTAGGGATTTGAACAGGAACAGAGGCAAGCATCGCCTCAGATTACGAGAGAAGAAAGACTCTCAGGCGTGAAGATACCATAGAACAAGTTAGTATATCAGTCAAAAAACACTAAACCAAAAAAAAAAAAAAAAAAAATTCCTGATACAAAAAAGCTTCACAAAATTTTCAGACAAATGGATGGAACTAGAAAAAAATCTTGAGTGGGGCCATTCTAACTCAGAAAGACAAATAGGGTGTGTATTCACTTCTGAGTGAATGCATACCTGCCTGCATGAGAAACATATTCACTTACAGCTGTTAAGTAAATAACAACCAAGCTACAGTCTGCAGACGCAGTGAGGGTAAGTGAAGAGATCTAGGGGAGATTCATGGCTCTCCTGGGGAAGGGGAGATAGAATAGATTCTACAGTGGACTTAGGGCAGGTGGATACTGCAGGCAGGAGGGATCAAGTGTGGGGAAGATTGGATGGAGAGCGTGCCAACAGAGATGCCTGGCACTAAGGGCATTTTGAGGGTGGAGTGGAAGCTTCCTGAAATGTATGAAGGCGATCCTAGTGAGGATTCCCAGTAATGGGGGATATGGAGTCTCAAATGGCCATCTCTTATAGCCAGGCAAGAATTCCAGTGGAGAAAGTTGGGTTGCACTCAATTGAGTTCTTGGCCAAGGAGGTCCATGGAAATACTCCCAAAACCCAGGCAGTTTCTAAGACAAAGCGTTGTTCTCTGCAATGGGACAGCTGAGCCCATTACAAAGAACAACATCCACATAACTCTTTGAACACGGAGAAGTTGATCTAGTGCCTACATGGAGCCTTCAGGCCTAAGTTCTAGTCTCTTTGATGCAGGAAGGTACCCTGCAGGCTACAGAAAAATAAATCTGTACACCAATGCAGCCACAAAACCTTTGACCTACAACCTGTCCTACCTGCAAAATATGCTAGGGCGATGTGGCACAGAACTTGTGGGAGTAGCCACTAATATCTGATTTCACTTAAGACCCATTCCACAAGAAGGAACCTGTATCCTACACAACTGCCTGGGTAACCAAGATCCAGAGACTAGATAGCCAAACACTACTAAATATAAATATATATATATATATATGCATATTCATAGATCAATGCCTTATCCAGTCAGCATCATGGAGGCTTCTTCCAGGAGCACATGGGAACAGATGCAGAAACCTTCAGACAGACATTATGCAGAGACAGAGTCTAAATTGAAGGTCTCCATTCAAATCCTTTCCCTCAGAGCTCAGGAAATCCTGTGGAAAAGGAGGTGGAAAGATTGTAGAAGTCAGAGGGGATAGAGGACACCAGGAGAACAAGGGCCTCAGAATCAGCTAAGCAAGGTGCATATGAGCTCACAGAGACTGAGGCAGCAAGCACATAAGGGTCTGAACTAAGGGTGCCCATAAGGCTCTGAAGTAAGGACTCTATACATTATAGCTGTTTTTATGGGGCTCCTGACTGTGCAGATGAGCGGGTCTGTGACTTGCATGCCTGCTCTTGGAACTCTCTTCCTTCTATTAGGAAAGTTGCTGTTTCCAACTTTGATATAGAAGTTTTTACTTCATCTTACTATATTCTGTAGGGTTTGGTTGTTATCTCTTAGAAGCCTCTTCTTTGCTAATGAGAGACAGAAAGGAAGTGGATCTGGAGGGGAGGAGTGGTGGGGAAACTGCGAAGAGTAGAGGAAGGAAAAACTATAATCAGGATATATTGTATGAGAAAATAATTTATTTTCAATTAAAAAATTAAAATAAAAAATATTTATGTTTATTTACTCAATTATAAAGTATTTATCTTATTCTCGTAATTTTATTTTAGAATAAATTTTAAGTATAAAGATCAATGAAAAAGAAACAAAAAGAACAGAAATAAATAACTGAAGCTCTACAGCTGATACATTAATATTTTCTTTTGCATAGCTGACTTGAATATCCGTAGACCTTGAATATCCGTCAACAACCTCCACACTAACCTTCAAGGGCTTGTTTCTGTCCTCTCCCATAGGCAGCCACAAACGTAAGATGCTGTGCTCTGCTGGGAAGTAGCAGCGAGCTTCACAGCATATATGTGCAATTTAAATACTCAGTAAATTGAATTTTAAAAAATTCCTGTACAAAGTGGAAAATACATCTGCTTTTTCAAGATAGATATTCTCTTACCAACTTTGGTAATATTTTGAGGACAAGGGCATAGATGATTGGTTTCCCTCCTTGCACTCTCAGTTGGCTTTATTATGACTTGGTAATTATCAAATACTGCTTTAAAACAAAAAGAGGTAAATGATAGCTCATCTTGTGGTTAAAAGTTGTCCTTTGACATTCTCACCCACAGCTATGCTGGCCACATGCCAACAGTATGTTGGTCTAAATTATCCCCGCCATTTCCCTCCTCATTTACTTGATGCATCACCCCTTCCAAGAAGCTAGATAACAGCTAACACACTGAACATGTGCTGGCATCAGTTTTGTATTGTATATTTGATCGTTATAGTAAGCCATGAAGTAAACACTATTACTATGACAGGATAATGGTCTTTCAAAGACACTGGGTCCTTAGTAGGTGACCCAAGGAGAAGATATTAAAGCTTTGGAAGAGATTGGAAATGTTAACATCTCTCTCTCTCTCTCTCTCTCTCTCTCTCTCTCTCTCTGACTGTCTCTCTCTGTGTCTCTGTCTTTCTGTCTCTGTCTCTCTCTTCTCTTGGGGTGTGTGTGTGTGTGTGTGTGTGTGTGTGTGTGTGTGTGTGTGCGCGCGCACACGCGCTCTCCCATGCACCCAGGAAAAAAACATCATTGTGTCACAGGGATCATTTAGCTTTTTTTGAGACAAGATCTCTCACTGGCCTGTAAGTCAATAAACAGACCAGGTCTACTGACCAGCAAATTTAGGGGTCCACTTGCCTCCACTTCTTCAGCAGGGACTCAAGTGCATGTCTCTTCACTTCTAGGAGCATGTGTTTTTCTGAGATAGAACTCAGGTCTTTGTGCTTGTGAGATCAGCTGAGCTATATGTCTGGCCCCCACCCAGCTTTTAAACATAAAGAGTATTATGGAATATCTATTAGTCAATGTAATGATAAGAATGCCTCAAATGTGGAAGATGAGGGATGATGGTCAGAGAAAATTGGAGATTCTACACTGCACATAAAGATGGAGGAAGAAGTAAAGCCAAGGACCCAAGCAGCTTCTCAGCGTCAGAAAGAGCAGCAGAAATGTGAGTCGGGCTCTACTGAGATCCTGCTCTGAGGCTGTAGTTGCTTTCTTGTGTTTCTACCAAAAAAGCGCTGGAGTGTTCTCTGGGGCCTTTTCTTGCAAGTATGCTTGCATTCACACTGGTCTCATTCATGAGATCTCTAGCATCATGAACTAATTATCTCTCATGGGCCTCATCTCCTAATACCATCTCATTAAGTGCCAAGGTTTTAACATGGACTTGGAGAGATGTGCAAACAATCTACAGCGGAAAAAAATGTGATTCTCAAACAGTGGGAGCCAGAAGGCACTAGGCAATGACGTACCAAAGGAAAGACGTTACATTTGGCCAGCACCTTCTTACGCCTGAATGTGGATGGCACACTGGGCCCTATGAGAGCTCTGATTACTGCGTTTTTAGAAAGTTTTCAATGGTGAAAGAGTGCGTCAATTCACTCTATGTATTTACGTTATAACATGATAAAGTAATGAAAGCTGCAAACTCTTTAAGTTGCAAGTAAAAGGAAGTCAAGGCAGCTGTGTTAGTGCCTGGCACAGCAGTGCTGGCTCCTGCTGACGAGTGCCCAGTCTTCCGGGAAGAGCTGACAGTCATTGATTATAAACACCTAAAGCAGAGTCTCCAGTTACAGAGGGGCTGGTAATATGGTTCTGTGGGCCAGGCTCCTGCTGCCAAGTCTGAGGACCAGAGTTCAATCCCTGAGACTAACATGGTGGAGGCGAGAACTAACTCAGAGGCTGCTCTCTGACCTCCACATGTTTCAAGCCATGGAACACACATATCTCCTATCCCCAAATACATAAATGTAATAACTTTTTTTAATGCTCACAGAAATGAGCGTATAAATATAAAAAAGGAAAATACCAACAATTAGAGGTAGCAAATTTTATACCCCATCCTCAATAATTAGCAATGAAAATAAAAACAGCAGTGTAGATACAGGATACAAAATCCAACTGACCTGGCACCCAGAGAAACTTGCTCAGCGGCAGAGTCGATTGTCCTCTGAGGTCCTGAGACACTCTCAGGATTGACTATATATATATAAAGAAGAAGTTTCAACCCATTGAAATGGGCTTAAATAGTACTCAGTGTATCCTCTAACCATAGCAATTTATGTTGGAAATAAACAACAGAGAGTGGTCTGTGCTTAGAGTTAAATTTTAAGTACTTACAGTTGAAAGGAGGAAAGACCAAAAATCAATAATCTCTGCCTCTACTTTCAGAAGCTAGGGAAATAAGAACAGCAAATCCAATACCCAAAAAAAAAAAAAAAAAAAAAAAAAAAAAAGGCACAAAAATAATAAACCCATGGTGGAAATCAGATAGAAAAGAGGAGAAACATTAGGGGAAAATCAATGAAGCCAAATGTTGGTTCTTTAGAAAAACCAACAGGGTTGTTGGAAGGGAAGTAGTAGAGGCAGGAACAAAGTGGAGAAAGGCCCTTCAGCGCTCACACGGTGACCTAGAGGTCGCCTCCTGTGCAGGAAGGCGAGGCAGAGCAGCAGTGGACGCCCCTCGGAACACTGGAACATCGGGAACACCCGTCTCCGAGAAGATGCAGATAATCCTTTCCCTGCCCGGTGTGGGTACAGCGCAGCAGCCAAACCTTTGAAAGTGGGGGTCTGAGGAAACCCCCGCTTCCTGAAACACGGTTTTAGTGGAGTGTCAAAGATGCTCTGTGTACATCAAGAGAGGTTCAAAACTGACGGAAAAGAATATCCAAGATGATCGCTGTAGCTTGGACCTGGAGGAGCTTTCAAGTGAGCCTGTGTTAAAAGCTTTGTGCCTAGTTTGCTGCTACTAGAGGAGGAAAGGAGATGGTGACTCTAAGAGCGGAAGCCGTGAGAGAGCCCGTTCGGAGCCTGGCCTGTGCCTCTGTGGGAGCTGGGTTGTCTATCGCTTCCCGTTCCCAGCCATGAGATGAACGCTCCCTGCCAAGCTGTTTCCTCCATGGTCTTCTACCAGTCACAGGCCCAGAGCGGCCGACTAGTGATGGAGCAGTGTCTCCACAACAGTGACCCCAAAGGAACATTAAATCTGTAGATACCTTAGATTAAGACATCTTACAATGTGAATTTTTCCTATTGCACGTACAGTAAGTCTTGCCGTGTTCTGGTGTCTTACTTCCTTTGTTCTCAAAGTTTTCACTGTAGAGATTCTTATCTCCTTGGCTAGGTTGGTTCCTAGATGTCTTATTTTATTTTGTGAAGCTGTATGGATGAGATTTCTTTCTTTAATTAAATAGTTTGCAAAACAACAGCCATCCTTATAATACATACTTATAAGGCCATTAAATACATACTTAGCTTTGCTTCATATTCTCTGCTTCTTCTCCAGCTCACTGTGCCCTTTTACCCATCTCAGCTGTGCCCTTTTACCTCCATATTGACTCTTCTAATTTCATAGCACATGTGACTTAACTGTACTCTTCACCCCAGCCCTTTAAAGCCATTTCCCTGTTTCGTGGGCCTTTTCTAATTTCCTGTTCTCTGTCCACACTTACTCCCACATATTTAACAAGCTGGAATCCACATATAAGAATAAACATTGAGTATTTGTCTTTCTTGGGCTGGGTTAACTCACTTAATATACTATTTTCCAGTTCCATCACTTATCTGAAAATTTTCTAATTTAATTTTCGCTGTGACTGAATAGCGAAAATTATGTATAGCTGCCACATTTTTAGTATCCATCTGCTGCCCTGGGCTCACTTTCCCCTTGGTGTAGCCTGGCCCATTGTATACCAGCCTGGCCTGGAGGGAGCCTAGCCTGGCGTGGGTGAGTGCAGGGCAGGATCTTGGTGGACCCTGAGTGCCATGACTGCTCGGGCAATGGGCACACCCAGGAACAGCTTCAGAGAACTCCTTTGGTTGGTTGGGAGGTGGGAAAAGGTATGTGTGCCCCTGGGGCGGTAGCCAGGGTCTCTGGGGCAAGGTTTGTGTGGTGTGTACCACTGGCCAGATTAGGGGTGTTGGAAGATATGCCATCTGCATACTCAGGGGCTGTAGGGTCTGGAGAAAATCTCATAAGGTCAAACAAGGAATGAAGCCTAATCAGGGTAATAAATTCTTACTAGGGTTGATGGTGGGGGAGCTGGCTTTATGGCACCAAGGTGGGAGGGAGAAGGTAGCCAACCCCTGCCATCCTCATGCTTGAGGTATCCAGGATTGAAGCTCCCTCCCCCCTTCCTCCATAACCCTGGGCCCTTATGTCTCCACATCCATCCATCTGCTGATGGGCTATGCCGGTTCCATTTCCTTGCTATTGTTAAAATAGCAGCAATAAACATAGATGTGCAAGCATTTCTATGGTAACGTGTAGAGTTTGGGGTTTATATCTGCCAGTGGTGTAGCTGGCTCAGATAGCACTTCAGCTTTTAGATTTTTGAAAAGGCTTCACATTGTTTTCCGTAGTTCCTGCACCTGTTTAATCCCTGCCGTCGGTGAGTGGGGATTCTCTTTTCACATAACCTCAGCAGCATTTGTTGTCATTCAGTTTCTAGTTTTAATTTGCAATATTCTGATAGCTAAGGATGTTGAACACTTTAAAAACATGTATTATCAACGTTTATTTCTTCTTTTGAGAACTGTTCAGTTCATTGGCCCATTCACTGATTGTACATATACGCATGCATGTCCATGTGTGTAGAGTTGCTCGATCACTCTTCCCCTTATTTTTTGAGACAAGGTCTCTCACTGAAAAGCTGATACTGATTCGGTGAGGCTGACTGGTCAGCAGGCCCCAGGAGTCCTCCTGCCTTCACCTCCTCAGTTCTAAGTTGCAGGTCTGTGCTTCTGCTGCTTGACTTTTCACATGTCCTGGTGACTGAGCTCAGATCTTCATGCTTGTGTAGCAAGTACTTCACCAATAGTCCATAACTGGAGACTTGGATGTTTAACTTTTAAAATTATTTATGCATTCTATATACTAACCACTTGCCTGAAGCAAAACTGGAAAAAATTTTCTCCAGATTGAAATTCTTTAAACAACAAAAAAACTAAATCATCCAATCAACAAAAGGGCTAATGAACTGAATTCATAGCTCTCAAAAGCTACGAATGGCCAATAAATGTTTGGGGATATGTTCAACACCCTTAGCTACCAAGGAGATGCTAATGAAACTTCTTTGAAATTGGATTTTGCCCCAGCTAGAACAGCTGTTATCAACCAAAGGATAACCTGAGTGGTGAGAACACTGGGACAAAGAAAAGCCACTCTCTCTTGGTAGGAGTGTAGAAAGGTGTAGCCACTGGCAGAGCTGCACTGTCTCAAAACACTGAAAGTAGAACTACCATGTGACACAGATACACACTCCGTGAGGAGTGTAAGTCAGCCTACTTCAGAAATCCTTCCACATTCATGTTATCACTTTGTTAGTTGTAACAGCCAAGATATGTAACTAGGATAGATGTCCATTGACAGATGAATGACTAAATAAAACATGGTACCGATTGTTAGCAGAGGCAGACAGCCACAAGGTTGCTTGGCAACCTGTGATTGCTTAGCAATCAGCTGTTGCCTGCCAAGGGGCCAGATAAAAGATACTCCCACACACATCCAACCCTAGCCTCATACTTCTCTCCCTCTCCTCTCTTGCCTTCTCTGCATTGGTTTTCTCTCCTCTTCTCTGAGGGGCCTCACCCCACCCTTCTTTCTCTTTTCTCTTAGTCTCGCCCATGTCACTCCAAGTCTCTCTTTCTCACCACCTCTGCACAATAAATCTCTCCATATCATACCAGATCTGCTGAATGTGTGTGATATTTTTAATGTAATACTATACCTATGTACATTTATTCAGCTTTTAAAAAGCGAAACATGGACATCTACAGAAAAGCGGTTAAGGCTGGAGGTCATTATACTAGTAGGCCAATCCAGACACAGGGTTTGTCTCCGTCAGGCATGTTTTCTTTCCTGCACACAGGAAGGTGCATGAGAACACTGTGTGTGTCTCGTAACCAGATATGGGATGACAAGAGGGAAGAAAACAATCTTAACGAAGGGAGGAGAGATGAGAACAAATGAGAGGCTGACAGTGAGGAAGACCAGTAAGGGACTGAGCAAGAGTTATGAGAGGGCAGTTGGGAAGATGATGAATTAGAACAAGGTATAATGTCATATACGTATGAAAATGCGATAATGAAACCCATTTCTTTGTTTACTAACTTAAATGTTTAAAAAAAAACATAAAATAAAAATACCATTAGTTGGGAAAAAAAAAACTTTTCTCTTTTAGGTTTATTTATCTCAGGTGTCTATTACAGTAATGAAAGCCATAAATAAAAGATCCTCTACCATTTGATAATGGAGCTAGGATATTTGTTTTTCTGTGAGAAGGACAGGTTCATATACTGTCAATGTTGAGGTGCAAAGGCAGCAACTGTGTTATAATGGATAAAATTCTGTTTGATTTCCAAGGGCTGCAGAGATGTGATGAAATATTCAGCATTTGAAACACAGATCTGGGCTGAGGACCCTGGGTTCTGGTTGTTTTTGGCAAAGCAACCTGACCCTGCTGAGTCTAATTATCTGTAGAACAAGGTTGGCTACTATCTATTTTCGCCTAATTCTACAAAAGAGTGGTGTCATTTGGATGCATACATGCCATGGGATCTGTGAACGCTTCTGAAATATTACTTACATTTCTATATAGTAATTGTCCATTTAAGAATGCAGGATTTTTTTTCTTGTTGACTTAAACATTTTCCTTCAGCTTATTACTATCCTGTTTTACAACTTCTTTGTAAAAAAAAAAAAAAATAGTAAGCTGGGAAACTATCTACTTTGCCAAGTCCTAAACCATATTTTTTTGTAAGTCTCTGCTAAACCCATATGGTAGCAAGTTTCATTATTTTATGAAATTCATACTCTTTCTGGAGTTCTACTGATGGACTTTCCTTCTCCACCCTCAAAATATTTATCCGGTAATTCATGCTAAAATAAGAACACACGGAATGGCTTTGAGGCTTTGAGGAGCATAGGTGGGAGAGGAGAGAGACCAGCATTTATTGGCATTTCAAATTTTCGCACATACTCTTCCTGAACCACAAATATCCTCATGCAGTCATTCTAGGGTGGGGTTGAGATGTCTGTAATTTTAAATGGGGTATTTAAAACACTGAAGGGTACCCATCTTTAGAGCTGCTGACCTCAAGGAAAAAGCACTCTGTAGTGCTGGGCATTAGTGACATGGGAAAGGACACGCTAGTCTGCCTGGGGAACCCTGAGTCATGTCACAGATATAGGTGCTCACCATGGCAAGTCCCTCTCTGCCATCTGATGGCTCTGCAACAACAGGAAGAGTCTTCACAGTGTCTGATCTGTCCTGAGAGACAGAGCGGTAGTATACCAAATCCTGTTTGTCTCAGTAAAATTGATAATATTGATACACAGCCACTCATTAATGACCTATAACCTAGGCAAGCCACATTTTCATCCCTATAGAGCTATGCTTTAGCTGTCACCTTTTCCTCAGAGTTTAGATTTGACAGACATGGGGTTGCATCATATTGGTGCTTATATGGATTTTGGATTTATATTATTTTCATGCAAATGTTGTTTGAAACCAGGCCACAGAAGAAGACAATCGGCCACTCCTGATGAGACCTGATAGACTAGGATCAGAGGGAAGGGGAAGAGGACCTCCCTTATCAGTGGACTGGGGGAGGGACATGGGTAGGGAAGAAAGAGGGAGAGTGGGATTGGGAGGGGAGGAAGGAGAAAGCTACAGGGAGAATACAAAGTGAATAAACTGTAATTAATAAAAATAAAAAAACTGAAAAAAAAAGAAGGAAAATCTCAACTTTTTTTTTTTTTTTTTTTTAACCAATAAAGACTCAGGATCCAGATGCTGAGGTGAAAACTTTTTAGCTCAGAAAGACAGAGAGAGCACCCAGCTGACCTTCCTTCTCAGCTCAGGTCTGAATGTAAAAAAATCCAAAAAGCCAGTAAGTAAGCTGAGGGGCTGAAGCCTAAGCTAAAGACAGAACTTGAGTTAAAAGCCCTTTCTTCTTCCCCATGCTGTCTTAAATACCCTTCAATTCAAAGTCCCTCCTACTCTTTAATCCCTGTTGGCTGGTTTCTTGCTCTGCTTCTTAAGTTAGGGTTAACTTTATTAAGTCCTGTGTACAGAAACTCTTGGACTAAAGGTGTGTGCTAGGGCTGGGTGAACCACACCAAAATCACCAGTTCACAATAATCAGAAACTTCTTGGATTAAGGTGTGTGATAGGGCTCAAACAAACCAAACAAACAAACAAACAAACAAACAAACAAAACAGGGTTTTACAGTTCACAATTTTTGGGTTCACAATGGGATCAAATATCCTGTAACATACAAATCAACATTTTGTTCCAGAAACAGTTAGAAATAATTGCACTTCTAATTTATTTAAGTTATACTTTATGACATTTGCGTACTACTAATAATCCCTTAAAAGTACGTTAGTTTCCTATAGAATCTGAAGACAGGAAAGAGCTGTCACACGCAATATTACCATAAAGGTTAGTAGCCTAACTTGTTGAAAGACCAAAGAATTGAAAAATAGTTTTTTGGGGTATTGGTTTAAAGTTTAAAGCACAAGCCTGAACAAAGGCTAGACAGGTGGAGACATGTCCAGCCACCTGTGGAGAGGAACCAGTCTTACTGCATTCCTTTCTTGCCCACTAGAGATACAGTTGTTAGGAAACCAGCCCAGATGGCCCCCTCCCCTAAGACAGCCAACCAAGGGAAGCCAGACTATTAATGGTTTGGGGGCCTTTCTATAGCCAATAATTCAAAATGCAATATCACCTTTTGTGTTTCAACTAATAGACACTTGCCAGGCAGGAATCCCCCTGTTTTGGGCCTGCTGGGAGGGACTGGACTCTTTATTAACCACCTATCTTGAGCACAAGGCTCTTTGCTCTCAACTGTTCTGGTGGTGAGGGTATGAGCCCAAGCTAGCTTGTAATAAAAAGATCCTCATGTGTTTTGCAATGGACTCAACTTCTGATGGTCTTTTGGGGCCTTGAGAATATGGCACAACAATGTCATATTTCATATTGTCAGAGTCCTTCGGTGATGTAAAACCCATGCACTCTTATGAAGCCTGGACTCTCAGCTGCCAACTCTCTTAGCCACAGCAACAGAAGTTTAGTCTTGTGGGTTTTTTGGTTTTGTTTTCTTTCTGCCATATATATCGACTTCTAGGAATTCTGTGTCTTCCCCTCCCAGGATCCTACGGTGGCACTGGGATTACAGATGTTCACCGGTGTCCATGTAGGTTGTAAAAATTCAAATTCATATCCTCACATTTGCACAGAAAAAACCCTGTGAGCTGCCTCCTCAGCCAAAATATGTACCCTGGACTAAACTTGTGATCCTCCTGCCTCTGCCTTTTCATCATACCCTACTGCAATGCACCACCACATCAGATGGTTTGAATTATTCTGGTAACTACAACCGCTCAAAGCATAATGCACAAAGAAGGGTGTGCATTTCCAGAGAAGCACAACAACCAGTTTTTCTTTATAAAACTCACAGTTATGAACTGGCCTTTGGTGCCAATTCTGAAATCTAGAGATTTTCACATCCATTATTTTAATATGTCCCTGTAGAAAAAAAATGTAATTAAGTAAATCATCAACAACAAAACCTCCCAAAATAACAACTTCCATTCCACTTTGAAAAGAATTCAACACGGCAGCATCACTGCCATTAAGTCAAAGGAAGTGGCTGGAGCTACCAGCTTGTCACTCCCTTATTTCTGCTATATCGTCATGGTAGTGTCACTGTCGCTTTGCTTTGGATGTAGTGAGGATGGGGAGCAGAGAGAGGGCAGGCTGTTCTGTTTTCTTACTGTAGACCTACTGTTCTTTGCTGCAAGCTGCAAAGTCCCGCAGAATGGGTGAGGTGATTGGTACTTTTGCTGTGTTGTGAGGGAATGTGAAGGTATTATGTTTCCTTAAAGCCCACGCCCTCCCACTGCTCTTAATCCAGAGAGAGTGATGAACATTTTAGGACTGGGGCCGGATGGCTATGATGGACATCCTTTTGAAGTTCTATACAAGGTCTCCACCTAGCCTTCTGTGTGGTATTTAGGAATGTCTTTTTAAAACCTTATTTTAAACTCACAGAAAACATCCAAGTGGTGTGGCTTACACCCTGGCACTAAGGAGGCTGAGGGAAAAGGATCCACAAGTTGCAATCCAGCCTGATTTACATAGTGAGATCCTGCCTCGAAGTCTACATACATGTGCATAGCTCATGGGAGAATCAGGATATAACGCTGAAAAACATGTGAATCTCCTAAGGTTCTCACAGTCTTCCTGAAGCCAAACCCTTGGTGTCACTGCAAACTTGCTGTCGCCCTGGGACTGATCCATGTTCACAGGGAGGGTGCACACTGCCAAGAGAGGAAATCATGCATGATGTCTGCTCTTACACCTCTGAGATTTTTATTTTAACAAAAGGGACAATTAGTTTATTAAGAAAGAAAGAACCTGCTGAATTACCTCTCAGGCTCTAGTTTATCTATTTTTCCAGTGTAACTGAAATATGAAGTGAACAGTCACCCACTGTTGTCTAAAGCACTGCTGTTCTTGCCAATGAACTGTACCAGTGTTAGGAATCTGAGATTTTCAAATGAAGAGTTACATCCAGCACTAAGATTATTTCTGGCCTCCAGTTACAGTCTTTCATGGATAGAATCTACTAATACAGAAACTTCCAGGGCTATCACAACAGTTTGTTCCAGGTATTCAAAGTTTTCAATGTTCTGTAGATATTGAAAAATCACTACGAGAGCAGACCCTTGAAAAGTTACTGTGTGGGAGGATGGATTTGTTGATTTGCTCACCTACACTAATGGCTTCACCCTGTGTGAATAAACACAGACCCCATGTTACACATATAAGTATATGTAATTAAAAAAATCTTAGTCTAGCGTGCTGGTACATGCCCAGCACTCCAGAGTCAGGAAGGCAGAGCTCTGTGACTCTAAGGCCAGGCTGGTCTACATTGTGAATTTCAAAAAAGCCAGAGCTGCACAGTGAGACTCTGTTTCAACCCTGGGCCTTGCACCAGGTACCAGGGAACATGTTTACATATATGCATTGATCCAGCTATTAAAAAATGTTGATTAGGCCTTTATTAGTCTTACTTACTTCTACATTTATGATGGAATCTGTGTTCAGTTGGTTAAGAACATTTCAATCTACAGTATTATACAATAAATGAATCCCTTTATGCTGCTTAGTCAGCTTGAAATTATTTTGACAAACAATCCTCATACTTCAGCATTTCTTTCTGTTTCTTGATGTGGTCATCATAGAATGCTCATAATTATGAGAGAATTTCCAGAAAGCCTTTTTAACTTAACCAAAGATTGTTACAAGTCAAAGGTCAAGTCACTGCCTTGCTTTCTAGAGGCCAGATTCTGCGTATGGAATTCTCCACACAATGCAACACTTGTGAACTCAACACACATTCTTTCTCTCTGCAGTGAAAGCATATGGAAAATTTAACAATTCTTTATTATTTTTAACTGAGCATAATAATTCAAGTGAAAGGAGAGAGTTGTATTTGTATAGATGAGCCTCTCCTCTGTTTAGTGTCAAATTCCTTACATTCATAAGGTATGTAGCTTTTTTCCCTAAAAGGATGCTTGTCTACAGTCAATCATTTCCTGTTACTTGTGTAAGTGGAAACTAGTGGTCAGCATGGTAAGAGACAAAAATATTGAAGGGTCTATTAGGAAAAAAAGTTTCTGCCCTGATCTCATGCAGTAAAATACACAAATTGAAAAAAAAAAAAAATACACTGTGAGAGAAGAAAACAAGGTAGTTTTTTTTTAATGTATATAGTGTATAGTAAGAAGGTCAAATAATTTCTAGTCATTGATAGTATAAATATATAATCACATAAAATTAGTAAGAAGTTTTGAAGAGAATTTAACTGTCTAAAATATGCAGCCTCCATATTAGAAAGTAAAACCTTGATGACTGTTAAATAAACACAAAGCCTACAGTGGTATTATAAGGAAAACACTCAAATCTATACAAAACTAAGAGCGTTATTGGAAATAAAACTTCAAAGTGTTAACTTTTGGCTTTTCTAAATGATAATGGCTGTGTTTTTTGTTTCGTTTTATAATTTAACCATTTTTGCCTGCAGTTGACTGTCAAAGCAGATGCTGAGCCTGATGGCCAACTGACGGGCAGAGTGAATGGAATTTTATGTAAGAAGTGGGAAATAGTAAGAGCTAGAGAGGACAGGAACTCCACAAGGAGAGCAACAGAACAAGATAATTTGAACACAAGGAACTTCCCAGAGACTCATACTCCAACCAAGGACTATCCGTGGAGATAACCTAGAACCCTGACAATGCAGCCACTTCTGATGAGAACTGATAGACTAAGATCAGAAAGAAGGAGAGGAGGACCTTCCCTATCAGTGGACTTGGGGAGGGGCATGCATACAGAAAGGGGGGGAAGGGTGGGACCGGGAGGGGAGGAGGGAGGGGCTTATGGGGGGATACAAAATAAATAAAGTGTAATTAATAAAAGTTAAACAAAAAATTTAAAAAAAAAAAGGAAACACAGAAGGTCATCAAATTCACAGGACCCAGCGACTCTATTTAGTTGTACTGTCAGTTTTCAATGAATCTTTTAATTCTGGGACATTAGGTTGCTATAGAGTGCATTTAATTTCATTAAACTTGGTAGTTAAACATAAAACATTTTTTAAAGCTAAAAGCAAACATGTACCTGTCTTAGTTAGGGCTGCTATTGTGGTGGTGAGCCCTATGAATAAGGGAACTTAGGGAGGAAACAGTTTATTTGGCTTGTGCTTCCACATCACTGCTTATCACTGAAGGAAGTCAGGACAGGAACTCAAACTGGGCAGAAACCTGGAGGCGGGAGCTGACACAGACTATGGAGGAATGTGGCCAACCAACTTGCTCCTCATGGCTTATTTACCCTGCTTTCCTATAGAACCCAGGAGGCTAGCCCAAGGATGGCTTCTCCCACAATGATTGGACCCTCTCACATCAATAACCAATTTAAAAAATGCCCAAGCTTGGGTACAGCCTGATCTTATGAAGACAATTTCTTTCTTCTTTCTTTCTTTTTCTTTCTTTCTTTTCATGTTATTTGTTTTTCTTTTATTTATCTTTATTTATTTATTTCATTTATTTACAGCCTGATCCCAGCCCCCTCCCTCCTCTCCTCCTTCTCAGAGAAGGGGAGACCGAGGGGTACCAACCCACTCTGCATCTCAAGTCGAGCAGGAATAAATGTATGTATCCTTTCCCATTGAGGCCTGCGAGACTGCCTAGCTGGCAGGAAGGGATCCAGTGGCAAGTGACAGACTCAGAGACAGCCCCCTGCTCCCATTGTTAGGGGACCCACATGTCAGCCAGGCTGCACATCTGCTACATGTGTGTAGGGTCTAGAACAGCCATGCATGCTCTTTGTTTGTTGGTTCAGTCTCTGTGATCCACCATGGGCCCAGGTTAGTTGACTCTGTAGGTCTTCTTGTGATGCCTTGACCCCTCCAGCTTCTTTTATCCTTCCTCCCACTCTTTCACAAAACTCCCGAGCTCAGCCTATTGTTTGGCTGTGGTCTCTGTATCTGCTGCTGGATGAAGCTCTCAGAAGACAGTTATGCTAGGCTCCTGTCTGCAAGCATAGCAGAGTATCATTAAGGTTCCTTTCTCTCAGATGACTTTAACTTGTGTCAAGTTGACATAATAGTGAACGTACAAATCTATTTGATGCCCCCAGTTTTAACATTCACAAGTATTACTTCAGACATGTTTGTGGTTCATTGTTGTTCTCAGGAGGACGCATATGAGACTCTAATATTTTTTAGAACTTTGAACCAATCACATTAGAGCTCTGAGACAATAGTTTATTTCCTGTACGTTGTGCAGAACTGAAGAGTAATCCAATATAACCATCAATTTCTCATTGGAAGAACTCTATTCTCTCAACATATAATGTGCAGCATCAAAGACAGCTGCTTTGATGTTAATAAAGCACATTACCTGAATTAGCCACACAAACTTTCTGAGACAGAGACTAGGTCACATTTACTTATTTTTCTGACTTCCTGTGGGTTTGCATAATTGGGAAAGAAATAAAGGTATAAAGGTATAAACATTCTTTGCCCCACAGAAGCTTTTCAGTTTCATGAGGTCCCATTTATTAATGTTGTTCTTAGTGCCTGTACTGTTGGTGTTCTGTTCAGAGTCTTTTTCCTGTGTCAACAAGTTCAAGGCTCTTCCCACTTTCTCAGGTTTTATATGGAGGTCTTTGATCCATTTGGAGCTGAGTTTTGAGCAGAGTAATAAGTATGGATCTATTTGCATTCACCATGTTGACCATATGTTGAAGGGGGGGTGTTTGTTTGTTTTTGTTTTCACATTGTTTATTTCTGCCTTTTTTTAAAATCAGAAATCAGGTGTCTGTAGCTGTGTGGACTCTTGTCTGGGTCTTCACTTCAATTCTATTGATCAATGTCTGTTCTTTTATGCCAGTGCCAGGTTGTTTTATTACTATAGTTCTGCAGTACACCTTGACATCAGGGATCTTGGGGATTGTTTGTTGTTTGTTTATGAGTGTGTGTCCATAAAAAGCAGAAAAGTATCCTTTTAAGTTCTGTGAAGAACTATATTAGAATTTTGATGGAATCTGTAAATTACTTTTGGTAGGATGGTAATGTTCATTATATAAATACTACAGATCTGTGACCATTCAAGGTTTTTCCATCTTTTTTTGCAATATCTTCTTTAATTTTTTTGTGTGTCTTGAGGTTTTTACTGCATGAAGTCTTTCACTTCCTTGTTTAGAGTTACCACAAGATTTATTTTTGAAGCTATTGTGAAAAGATGTTGTTCTTCTGATACCTTTCTCAAAAGTCTGTTTCTATATAAGAAGTCTACAGATTTTTGTGAGTTAATTTTGTATTTTTCTACTTTTGGTAAAAGTGTTCATCAGTTGTACAAGTTTTCTGGTGGAGTTAGGTATACAATCATATTATCTGCAATACACACACACACACACACACACACACACACACACTCATACATACACACTGTGGCTTCTTCCTTTGCAATGTGTATCCCCTTGATCTCTTTCAGTTGTCTTATTCCTCTAGCTAGGACTTCAAGTACTGTATTGAATAGGTACAGAGAGAGTGGACAACCTTGTTTTTTTCCTGAGTACAGTGGAAATACTTTGAGTTTCTCTTTGTTTAGGTTGATTCTGGCTATGGGCTTGCTATATAATGCCTGTTGTTGTTGAGATATGTCCCTCTTATATCTCCACTCTTTCTAAGACCTTTATCATGATGAGATGTGGATATTGTCAAAGGCCTTTTCTGCATCTAATGATATGATCATGTAGGGTATTTTTTGTTTTTTTTAACATATAAGTTTATCAATCCTTTATTCAAAAATATTTTTATTTTTATTTTATTTTTATTAATTAGTTTATTCACTTTGTATGCCAGCTGTAGCTCCCTCCACCATCTCCTCCCAATCCCACCCTCCTTCTTCTCCTATGCCCCTCCCCCAGTCCAATGATAGGGGAGGTCCTCCTCCCCTTCCATCTGACTCTAGTCTATCAGGTCTCATCAGGACTGGCTTTTTTATCTTCCTCTATGGCCTGGCAAGGCTGCTCCCCCATCAGGGGGAGGTGATGATCATGTGTTTCTTTCAGTCTGGTTGTGTTGGGTTATATTTATTGATTTATGTGTGTTGAACAAGCCATGAATTTCTGGTATGAAGCCTACTTGAACATGGTGAATGAGAATTTTTGTTCCAATTTTCATAAGGGAAATTGGTCTGCAATTCTTTCTTTGTTGGGTTTATATGTGGTTCCACTATCATGGTAATTGCAGCCTTGTCAAAAATATTAGGCAATTTCTCTTCTGTTTTGTGGAATAATACGAGTATTATTGGCATTAATTCATCTTTGAAGGTCTGATAGAATTCTGTGCTATATCTATATGGTCCTGGAGTTTTGTTGGTTGGGAGACTTTTAATTATTGCTTCTGTTTTACCAAGTATTACAAATCTATTTAAATTGCTTATCTGATCTTGATTTACCTTTGGTAAGAAGTATACATCTCAAGAAATTTATCTATTTCTATTAGGTTTTCCAAGTTAATATAGATTTTTAAATATGTACTTATAATTCTCAGGATTTCCTCAGTGTCTGTTGCTATGTTCTCCTTTCCTTCTCTAATTATTAATTTGGATCTTCTCTCTCCCTGTCTTTTATTTAAGTTGGTGAAAGGCTTTTAATATTAATGATTCTCTCAGAGAACCACTCTTCATTTAATTGATTCTTTGTATTGTTTGTTTGTTTTCATTTTCTTGAATTCAGTTCTGAGTTTATTTCTTGTCATCTACTTTTTTGGTGCTGTTCTCCTTTTTTTTTCTAGAGCTTTCTGGTGTGCAGTTAAGTTCTTAATATATCTTTATTTTTAATGTAGGTACTTAGTGTTATCTTTGATGTGAAGATCTGTTTCTTGGCTGCAGTAGAAGGATGGACCCTTTTGTTTAATCCATTCTGTGGATAACACTTAGTGTTATCTTTGATGTGAAGGTCTGTTTCTTGGCTGCAGTAGAAGGATGGACCCTGTTGTTTAATCCATGGTCTGTGTCTTTTGGGGATAGAGAACCACTGATGCTGAGAGAAATCAGTGAGCACTGCTTGTTGATTCCTGTTATTTTGTTGCCATGGTATGGGTTTTTTTTTTTTTTCTTCTTTTGATTGGCTGGTCAGGAATTATTTATCCCATGTGTTTTCTTGACTGTGGATAACCCCTTTCTTTGAAGTTTTCCTTCTAGTTCTTTCTATAGAGGTGGGTTTGTAGATAGATGCTACTCTAAATTTGCTTGTATTGTGGGATGTCTTTCTTTCACTGTGTATTGTGATTGAAGTTATGGGTATAGCCATCTGGGCTGGCATCTGTAAGTCTTTTAGAGTTTGTAAAACATTCTTTCTGGCTGTTAGAGTCCCCAGTGAAATTGGTGTTATTCTTTCTCTGTGCTGTAGGCTTATGGTTTTGATTATTATGAGCCATGGGGAATTTCTTTTGTGGTCCAGTCTATTTGGTGTTCTGTGTTTCTTGTACCTTGATAGAGTCTCCTCCTCTGGATTTCAAACTTTTTCTTCTATGATTTGGTTGAAAATACATTTTGTGCCTTTGACCTGGGTTCCTTCTTCTTCCTCTATTCCTATTGTTCATAGATTTTTGTGCTAGAGTTTTTTAGATTTAATATTTTCTTTAACTTATGTATCCATTTCTTCTATCTTCTCTGCACTTTTCCATCTCTTTTCCATCTCTTTTACTCTGTTGGTGAGGCTTACCTCTAGGAGTTTTGTTTGACTTGTTAAATTTTTCATTTCCATTTTTACCTTGGTTTGGGCTTTCTTTGGTGACCATATTGCTGCTTTCATGTCTTGCACTGTTTTCATCACTTAATTTCTTTGTTTGTTTGTGTATTCACAGACTTCAATAGTAAAATTGTTAATATCCTCTCTAAGATCCTTGAGCATATTCATGATAGCTCTTCTGAATACCTCTTCTTGTTTTCAGCTATATTGAATTTCTCAAGGCTCCAATGGTCTTGGCTGTTATTATGTTTTTTTGCACTGGTGTCTAGGCATCGATGTTTGGGATTACTGTGATTCTCAGTGCCGGTCTTGTCTCTATTAGGTGGGTGTGTCAAGGTCTCTTGGTTTCTGTTGCCCTTTCTGGATCTTACAGATAAATGTGAGTTATCTCATAGAGAGTGCTTCTGGGTTACAGCCTGGTATAACCACTTGGGATGAGCTATAATTGGATTGGGGGTTGGGGTTGACAGAGTCTGCAGAAAAGCTGTGTCTGCCATGAGGATGTACAGGTTCTCACCTGGGGTGAGACCGGGGAGTTGAAAATGGAAAATAATAAGAGGAGAGAAGATTGCCTACCTGATTGCTTGGCAGGTGTGAGCAGCAGGTTCCCAGGTGGAGAGGCCTCCCATGTTTGGTGGCTAACAAAGGGATAGGTGAGGGACAAAGGCTGGCCCACTGAGATGGTGTGCAGAGTCCCTGAGGAATGGTAAGAGCATAAAATCTTAAGAATACAACAGTCAAATAAATGCTTTCAAGATTACATTATATAAATACATAAAGAAAAACTTCCATTGCCTAATCTTACTCCTTCATAATTCATTATGCCAGAGTTTTGTAAGGAGTATGAATTCATTCTTGATGTCTGCAGATAGTTGTTAAGCCACATCTTCATCCCTGTTTCTGGTTAGACCGAACAAAGACTTTAGCCACTTCAAGCTTTAGGAAAGCTACTTCACCTGAGAAACTCTTCAACCTAGCCACACCCTCTAACCTCAAGGAAAGCTGTCAGCTGCCACTGTCTCCTCCCCTGAACTTCCCACCTCAATTCTTTTTCAGACTTACTTGGGACTCTGTACAGGGAAACCTCAAAATAGAAGTAACAGATGTTCCATGTTCTCCTGGCACCTATGCCACAACATTCCAAACATTCCTCAGGTCTGAACCCAATTTCAAGTACAGATGTATCCTAACTGTGGCTGGTCACTGGGCAGATGCAATGGGTCATACATGACAAAAAAAAATAAAATAAAATAAAAAATAAAAGGCTTTCAAAATAAGTCTTCCATTTTTAATAAAATTTATTCATAATTCTGGTTCTTTTCTCAACTTACATAAATGCAGTTTTTATCAATCTTGGATTCAAATAGCATTATATGACCTGAGCATGAGTCCACTCTTCCTATTCAAGAATATGTAATAAAGTTTCTCCTCCTCCTTCTGCTCCTCCTCCTCCTTTACCTCCTCTTCATCTTCCTTCGTCTTCTTTTGCTCTTCCTCCTCCTTTTCTATAACTTTTTCTTCCAAGGGTTAGTTTCTCAGTACTCGCTTTCTTGACACAAATGGAAACTCATCTTCTGTGCTTGACATTACTTAAAGAAGTCACAACAGATTCTTTGAACCCCAACCAATATTTGGATTTTTACTTTGATGTCTTGGTCTGCTCCATAAATACAGTAAAGTGGGTCAGGTATAAGGTAGTGAATGACACTAAATTCCATATGGCCATAGACTAAATTTTATCTTAGTATATATACTTTGTCTTTCCTACTTTAAAGTGTATTGCTCTATCTGAAATAACATTTATGTGTTTTGCCAGGGTCAGTTTTCTAATCTTCATCATTTTATAATCTGTATCTCTCTGGCAGGATGACCTTCAAGCCATAGTCATTATAGATACAAAAGATCTTCCTTCTGTCAAGATACCTTGTTTCTTATTGCACAGCCCAGGCTGTCCCCAAACTCCTCACGTGTCACTGCCAACAGTGACACCTGAATACCACCTGAGAGAGGGCTGGGGAGAGAGAGACAGGGCAACGCAGAGAAGGACACCAAGTCTGCATGCTGATCAAAGTGTTGATTTAATGGACGTCAGGTTAACACTTAAGTAGGCAAAAAAGTACAAGCAGTTTCTCACGTAGGAGCTTTACATGGTCAAAACATAGGAGAGCTCACTCAAAGTTACACAGAGCCTGCTGTCTGGTTACTATGGTTGCACAGAGTTTCTCAGGGTCAGAGCAATCCATTGTAGGACCACCAAGGTCAGTCTGTGAGAGACTGGACTTTGGAATATAGCCAGAGCCAAGAGGCTGAATTCCATTGCTCAGATGCCATTAACTCCAAATTTGCCATTAACTCCGAAAAGGCTGCCACACTCACGCTCTTGCCTCAGCCTTCCAATGAGGGGCTGTAGATATATGCCAGCTCATCCAGCTGGAGGATCTATATGTGTCATGCATTCCTCACATTCTTATTGCACAGAATCTTAGTTTGGTCACTGTTGACCTCAGCCATTGGCTTTGGGGAAGGATTGTAGAATCTTAAGATTTAAATGTCAAGACTGATATTCTGAGCAGAAGTAGGGCTCTGAAGCAACAGGAACTCTCATTCATTGTTCGGAGAAGGCAAATCCTGAAGCTTCTTGGGAAGACATTTTGGTAGTATCTTACAAAAGAAATACAGGGCCTGGAACTCATGCATCCTCGTATTTACTCAAAGGAAGTGGAAACTTCTGTCCATGTAAAAGCCTGCACAATGCTTATTGGAGCCTTATTCATAACTGACAAAACTTGGAAACAACAAAAGTGTCATTTCATAAGTCAGAGTGGTTAATCCAACAGCAGCAGAAGACAGCTGTCAATTCTAAAGACATTTAGGATAAAATAAGCTATCATAATCCTTCCTACTATTTCTAAACCTCTGACAGTACTTGACTGTGCTAAACCTTAAGAGAAAAGTATTTGCCTGTGAGGAAGAGGTGGAGATTCATATAAATAGAATGTGCCCTCTGGAAGCCATGTGAGCTTCAGCAAGATGTGTATCATTCCTGTTTTTTTGTTCCCCGTGTTTTGTTGAGCCACTCAACTTATTACTTTTAATGAGAAACTGATGAACTGACGGAATGGACTCTTTATTCCTAGCTAGTACCAGTTAGGCAGAATGCGTTGGGGAAAACATTTAGTACAGAAGGGTAGATTTGCAGCTGTCTATACCCTGCTTTCAGAACTGGACTCGGGGCTGGGTCATTTGAGAGATCAACTTAAAGGGAGTGAGAAGCTGAAGCCAGACCAAAATGAGTCATGGAGCAAGCTGGAGATAATGGGTGAATGCATCCAGTGTAAACTGTTTTGATAAGTCCTTTTTTAGAGCTGAAGGAGAGCAGGGAAAGCAAACAGTTTAGGTGAAAGGGGAGCAGACTGGAGAAGGATTATTTTTTTTAGGATAAGGAATGTGAATTTGTTTTTAAAAGGAAGGGGAAGAGCCAACAGAAGATGGAGGCCTGAGGTGAAAGAAGTGGATATAATTGAGAGTGAAAGTTCTCAGAACAGACAGGAAGAGGGCGGAGATCCAAGTGCAGAGGGAAAGGTTTATCTTTGGACACATGTGAGACAGGGTGGGTGACAAGAGAAAAAAAGAGGTTAGGGTCAAGCAGATATTGAAGGGAAAGAATTTGAAGGAAGTCTTGCTTGACGGTATTTTTTCTCCTTTAAATTAGAGAGTTGGCCAACTATTAAGTGTTAGAAAAGTCATGTTTAGGTCAATCAAAATAGTAAAATGGTTGCAACTAATACAGAATGGGAAACAACATTGATAAAGGTGAATGTCATGGTGAAGAAGTACAAGAGGGATGATACAAATCTGGTAAAGACCTGGATTGCACTGAACATTTCCCACCATTTTTTTTAATGAATCTAGTGCTGAGTTCCAACTCAAAAGTGCTGTTGGGTAATAGACCTTCTTCCTTCACAACCATGAGAGTTTAGTGACGAACTTGTTTTAAGAGGATGCCAAGTGCAGCTGAAACAACTGGAATTGGAAATAAATCTCTGCTTTCTTGGCTGTGCTATTTGCAGCAAGCTCTTGAGCATGTTAAGAAAACTATCTGAAGCTCAGTTTTGAAAGCTATAAAGGGAGTTCAGGATTAAACGAGATGTGCTTTTTTTTATTATTGTACTATTGTCTTTATTATTGCTCTAGTCTAGAGGAGAGCTTGGACTCTATAGCAGTGGTTCTCAAACTTCCTAATGCTGTGGCCCTTTAATACAATTCCTCATGTTGTGGTGACCCCAACCATAAAATTATTTCATTGCTACTTCATAACTTTGATTTTACTACTGTTGTGAATTGTAATGTAAATATCCTTTTTTTTTTTTTTTTTTTTTTTTTTTTTTTTTTTTTACAAAATTAAGATGCCTTAATGAACACAGCTTATCTACACTACTATCATTGGCTGCATAGCTAAGGTGATGAGGCCCATCATAATGGAATCTTTTATTTTTTTTAATTTTTATTTTTTTAATATTAGTTACAGTTTGTTAACTTTGTATCCCTGCTGTATCCCACTCCCTTTTTCCCTCCCAATCCCACTCTCCCACCCTTATCTCCTCCCTGCTCCTTTCCAAGTCCAAGGGAGAACCTACATCTGATACTGGTTTATCGGGTGTCTTCAGGACTGGCTGCAAAGTCCTCCTCAGTGGCCTAGCAAAGCTGCTTCTCCCTGGGTGGGGGGAGGGAGGTCAAAGAGCCCGCCATCGAGTTCATGTCAGAAACAGTCTGTAAATATATTATATGCAAGATTTCTGACGTGTAACCCCTGTAGTGGTTGAGACCCACAGGTTGAGAACAGCTAGCTGGGCTAGAGTCTAGCGGGAGATTTCTGATGGACTACACCTTCCAAGCTGGACAGTGCTGCCCCATCGGACCTTTTCACAGCTACACACTCCACACTCCACACGACCCCAATCGGCATTCTCACATATGGTAGTTACAGTCTTCCAGTGAGAAGAATTGTGACTCTTGCTCTTGAGACACAAAGGGCTTCTGGTGTTATTTGACCACCAAACAAAGCTTGGCGGAAGTGACATGGGATGAGCTTTCAGGCACAGACGCAGTAGAAGGCTTGGCTTCCGTTTTTCTCTTCTCTGAAGTCTCGGCCTGTGGTGTGACTCAACAGGCAGCTGTGAGATTGTTGCTCTCTGAAGAGTCCCTGATTACTCTGTGTTATGAGACTGAACAGAAAAGCTATGAGACTGAGATAGAAATGGATGGACAGCCCCTACCTGTCACAGCTTTACCTTGTTGAAGACATATCTTGCTACCCACACTAGTAATGTGTGCCTAACGAGTACAAATCACGAAAAATAACACTGTGATGGATTTAAGATGCTAACTTTATGGAGATTTGTTTTATCGAAACAGCAACTGGCCCAGTGATTTTTTTTCTAGCCCTTCCCAGATTTCTTTCTTTAAAAAAAAAAAAAATTTAAGTCTCCCTTAATTAGTGGACATATTACATTTACTGTCATGTTACATTTATTAAAAATGGGATATTTAATTTCAAGTGTTGACAGTTTTCTCTCTCATATTTATGACTGGATACACTTTCTTTGATCTGTAGGGCAATAACTCTCAGTTCTTTTTTTTTTTTTTTTTTTCTGTCTTCCTTATTTCCAGCTCTTCAGGGAGAAATGAATCTGAATTTCATAAAGGAGAGCTACAGCAAAGGAGTTGTGCATTACTTTCTGGATCAGTCAATTGCTAGAACCAGTAATATCTTCTTTTATCATCAGTTTATTTGAAATTTATTTTATTACCAAAAAAATAAATGTGTCTTCCAAGTACTTCAATGTATCTACCGCTTGGAGATAATCCCAGCTTTCTGTGTATTTCCTACTTGTGGTAACATCATTGCTTTGATTCTTTTGCATGCAACTAATTCTTCACATATATTACAGTATGATTTCTCTTTTTTGGTGTGGTTAATGGTTTTACCATTTATGCCAATATGGTTCTTATTATACTAATTTGCAGTCTTGCCTCTCATAGTCAAACTTCCTCAAACATCTGCTCCCTGGGGTTCTTTTTGAGCCAAGTTGAGGATTGTAACAATGACACTGGGACTATTCCTCATCTCTTCTTTGCTCTTTGTAAAGGGATTTTAATGTACCTGCTTTCCAAATCCGCTTAATACCCAAATAATGAACTATGCCTGACTGCTATTTCAACATTCCTTGTCTTCATTT
Source organism: Psammomys obesus (assembly GCF_907164565.1). Classification (NCBI taxonomy): domain Eukaryota; kingdom Metazoa; phylum Chordata; class Mammalia; order Rodentia; family Muridae; genus Psammomys; species Psammomys obesus. The sequence continues at coordinate 8,362,299 of NW_026596244.1, read as the reverse complement.
GTAAGCTGGCGAAGGGAGGGATCTATCATCGAGGAAGAGAAGCAAGCCCCTTCTCCACATTTCCCTTCTTAGATAGCCATGAGGCCTTCTGGAAAGTAGTTGGGAGAAAAATTTGCAAGAAATGTGGAGTCATCCTGCCAAAACCACACACACTTACCTTCTCTTTCTCTCATTTGGACCCTAGCTCCCTTTGTGGTTCTCAACAGTCAAAGACCGGTGACAAAATTTGCTCTTAGCCCTTAAACCTCACTGAAGTACAAATGACTATCAATAACACACACATTGTTTGTAGTTTGGAGGGTCAAACCTAAAGTTTCAAGTCTGCTGCACAACCCCCAAGCCCCAGCTCCACTCCCATGAAGTATATTTTTAAAAGATTTTTCCACCCACTGGAAGATTTCCAGCAAAGTATTCATTTCCTTAGCTTTAGTCCCACTGGAAAGTGGCACCATATCTTGGCTTTTACATAGTTCTCCAAGATTACCACTTCAAATAATATTATTTCAAACTCAAATGTGTGCATTTCCTGACATTTGCTTTTATGTAAGCTCAATTTTACCCAGATTTGGAACTAAATTGTTTGTTAATTAAAAGAAAAAATATTTGGTAGGTCTCAACCAGTTCTTACCAGTAATGGCAACGCAGCTGTAAACCCAGCAGTCACGATAGATGCGGAAGGATCAAGAGTTCCAGGGGGTTGAGAGTTACATACTGAAGCTTCAGCTACACAGGGATGTCTATTCTTAGTCCCTTCCTCTACTGCAAACAACCAAACAAGCATCCAACAAACCAAAACAAGCACTTTTGCGTGCATGTTTCTTTTTGTTGGTCTGTGAGATTCTCTCTTTGTGTGTGTGTGTGTGTGTGTGTGTGTGTGTGTGCGTGTGTGATTCTTTTAATTACAGAAAATGTTTTTCAGCATAACTGATGTGCAAAATCTTGTTGCAGAGTTCAGCTGTCATCTTGCTCCTGGCTGTGAGAGTCGGTAGGAAGGAGAAATTGATTTACATGCTGCATATAAATGAGATCATTTTCTCTATAGCCAGCTGATCTGAGATTACCATAAGGGAGGTGTGTCTGTAGCAGTAGACCATTCTTAGAGGGAAAGAATAAAGCAAATTATGCTGTGGATTTATACCCTGATCTTGAGACTTCCTTGCCTGGTGTGGTGGCACACTCCTTCATTTTCAGCACTTTGGAGGCAGAGGCAGACAGGACTCTGGGAGTTCAAAGCCAGCCTGGTCTACAGAGTGAGTTCCAGACAAGCCAGGGGTACATAGTGAGCCCCTGTCTCAAATACGTAGCCTTATTTGAGCTGAGCGCTATTTGTGAATACGATTCCTAGCTTGGTTCAGGTTGGTAAAATTCTCCTGCTTGTCATTCTGCCCTGTGATCTTTCTAAGCCTAGCATAAACATATGAAAAATCTGTAGTATATCTATATATCTATATATCCATACCTGTAGTATAGCTATATAATCATGCTAGGACACTATTGAGCACTATTTTTTCTTCACCGCTGATTCTAGGACGTGCTAAGGAGCTTGCTGATAATTAAGTGCTTAGTGCTAGAATGCTTCTTGTTCACTGTACTAAGCATTTGGAGCTTCCTGCAAAAATTCTTATAAACATTTCATACACCATAAGAGCATAAGAAACTCTTGTTAAATAATTATTACGGAATGATCAAATACAAGAGCCTGAATTCTCTGCTAGTCTCAGCTGTATGACATCTCTCATCATTTTCTCATCTGTAATATGTTGGTAATCATAGCTGCTGTCCATTAGGGTGAGTTATATGTATTAACACAGGCAAAGTCCATAAGAAAGTGCCACACGTATTACCAGCAAGCACTGCCTTTAGTCACCCACTTCTCCCCAGTGTGCCCAAAGATAGTGCCACACTCTGGGCTACACCACTAGGCTATAATTAGAGCAATGCTTCTCAGCCTTGGCTTTATATGGGAAACCAGGGAAGGCTTTAAAAATGTTCTTGACTGGGTTCCCGTTCCTCATGAGTTTAATATCATTGATTAGGTGTTTCACTAGAGCAGAAAGCTTCACAAAGGCTCCTGTGTCTCCCAAGGTACCTAAGTAAATGTGGAGCCACCAGGCCATCTCCCAGCCGTCCTTCAGAGGTACCACTAAGTTTAAGAGTCACTCTCCCCCGAATTACAGTTTCGTTATGCTAGATGAAGCTTAGAAAAATAAGAGCTTTACAATCTCAACATCTTCAGGCCTGGAGGAAGACCCTTGTGGTGTGTGGGTTGTTGGATCTGTTCCTGCTGTTTCAGCATTCTATTGCTGTGATAGGAACATACTGGTGAATTATGAATTCCATACACATACTTTAGAAGTGGTGACAGCAGATTTTCAAAACTTCTTAGCAGGAATTACTGCTTTGACTTAATACCAGGGAATGGTGAATGCTGCCTGAATACCCATTTGTTTTACTGTGAGAATTCCTTCAGCATGATGTCGGGACTGACAAGATGAAAAATGACTTTGTGGTTCATTTCCAGTCCTGGGCTTCTAAAAGCACTTAAATATTGTGAAATCCCCCCTCTCTCCTGTAATTGTACTAAGTCAGGGCCGAAAGGATGCCACCCAGGGTTAAAATATCGTGCTTTATTTTCCTCTTCACAATGCACTAATACTGTGAAAAATAAACATTACTAAGAAGCATTAACTGGATTAACTGGCAATCTAGAGCTCCTCATACTCCAGTACAAATTGCCTCCTAAAGTGGGGGTAAGGTGTATATATGCCCCTCACAGTCCAGCATAGATTGGGTATACCAAATGAACAGGTACCCGTGGATTCTTGGGGGCATTTCAAAGTACAGACCATCTGAGGCCAGTTATTCAAGTCTTTTGTTCTTTTAATGCATTTTAAAATAACTCTCAAGAAATGCTTTGACTCTGACTCACAGTCAGGGGATCCAGCCAGGGGAACTTGTCAGCGTGGAGTACTTTCCGAAGTATGCAGCGGCTGTTGGTGCGCTCAATGTATGCAGCCTGAGAGCAGCACGGGGAAGTCAGGTGGCAAGTACGTGTCAGCCCATTTGGAAAACGCCAGCCTGTGCTCACGGAAGCTCTGCATGAGGGAAGAATGCAAGGCCACTGAGAAGCAACAGACCCTCAATTAAATACATACACAATAGTGGAAGGGTTACAAGAACAAGCTCTCGAAACACTGCCTTAGTAGAGTGTAGCCTCCAAGGTTCAGATGACTGGAATCCAGCTAAAACTGGATTTTTTCACTCTACAAATAATCCTTCTCCTAAAAAGACATTTTAGAGATGCAGTGTGTATGTCACTTGTATGCATAAATGTGATGTGTGTGTGTGAGAGAGACTGTGTGTGAGAGAAAGATGCTATGCATGCATGTGTGTGTATGTGTGTGTATCTGTGTATGTGTGTCTGTGTCTGTATCTGTGTCTGTATATGTGTGTCTGTGTCTGTGACTGTGTCTGTGTCTGCATCTGGGTCTGGGTCTGTGTATGTGGACATAGGCCAGAAGAGAGCATTGGTCGTCCTGGAGCTAGTTACTGAGCCATCCAGTATATTGTTGAGAACTGAACTCAAGTCCTCTAGAAGAACCACAACAACCAAATAAGCAGCCAACAAACCAAAACAAACACTCTTGTGTGTGTCATGTTTCTTTTTGTCAGTCTATGAGGCTCTCTTACTTCCAGGAAACATTTTTCAGGATAACTGGTACAAAATCTTGTTGCAGAGTTTAGTTATCTTCATGCACCTTCCCTGTAGCTGATGTTTTTCAAAATACTTATTTCTCATACACTATATTCTAATTATAGCTTACCCTTCCTTACTTCCACCCCACCTCTTGTCCCCTCCATATCAACTTCCCTTCTGTCTCTCACTAGAAAAAACAGGCTTTTAAGAAATAATTACCAAACATGGCAAAATAAAGTACAGTAAGATGAAACAAAAACTTTCATATCAAAATTGTACACAGCAAACCGACAGAAGGAATTGAATACCAAGAGCAGGCAAAAGAGTTAAAGACTCATACATTCTTTTATAGTCAGGTGTCCCATAAAGATACGAAGCTAATAGGTATTATATATATATGAAGAGGACCTGCTGTTGATACATATGAGCCCTGTGCTTGCTGCTTCAGTCTTCGTAAGTGCATATGTGCCTTGCTCAGTTGATTCAGAGGGCTGTTCTCCTGGTATTCTCCATCCCCTCTCATGCTGACAGCCTTTCCACCTCCTTTTCTACAGGATTCCATGAGCTTTGAAGAGAGGTATTTGATGGAGACCTCCAATTCAGACTCTCTCTCTCTGCATGTCTAGATGTGGCTCTGTGTGTCTGTTCCCAAGTGCTGCCAGAGGAAGCCTCTCTGATGATGAAGGAATAAGCCAGTAGTCTGTAAATATAGCAGAATATCATTAGGAATCATTTTATTAGACCAGTCATGTTGGGTTTAGCTCTACATCTCTGGACTATCTAGTCCCTGGTTCATGGTTACCCAAGCAGCGTAGGGTATGGGTTCCTTCTCATAGAGTGGATAGAGTGGATCCTAAATCAAATCAGACGTTGGTTGGCTACTTCTACTAGTTCTGTAACTGAATTTGAGATTAATTTTTTCAGTAAAACAAGTATGAAAAGTGTATTGGGCCTAAATAAATAACTTCTGAAAGAAATAGAAATTGTAACTGTGTACCAAGCTTCACACAAACACATTGACAGAACAACTATTCACAGGACAGTCCAGGGCTGTACATCCCATATTAATACACAAAATAGTGTTGTCACTGATAAAGCATTGCTCTTGAAATATCAGGAAGAAAACGTTCTGTCTGCAGTGCACCTGTCTCAAAAGCAGAGGATCTGAGCTTCAGCACCCATGTAAAATGTTAAGTCTGCAACACTAGTACTGCGGGAAGCAGACAGGCACAGCCCTGGGGTTCATCGACAGGCAAGGCTAGCAGAATCAATAAGCTCCAGGTTCACTGGGCAACCCCATCTCAGCCAATAAGCTGAGCAGCAACTGAGGAAGATAGCTGGAGTCAGTCTCTGGCCATACATATATGCACATATGTGCATGCATATCGCATGGTGTAACAGAAACAGTTTCAGAGAGAGCATGAAAGGTGTAATTGGACAGTCTTTAGTATATGAATGGCCATCAACTGCTGTACTTGGGTATGAGAACACCTATGCATCCAAACACAGTGAGTGTGGATTACTGTGCTTCTTATCACAGCATTATCCTGTTCTCTAGTCCCAGAACTTGGGAGGCAGAGGTAAGCAGATCTCTGTGAGTTAGAGGCTAGCCTGGTTTACAAAGCAAGTTACAGGAAAGCAAGAGCTACACAGAGAAAAACCTTGTCTCAAAAAACAAAAAAAAAAAAAGCAACAACAACAAAAAAATGAAAGCTGAAAGCATCCTATAGGCCCATTTCTAAGAAAGACATTAGAAAAATATAACACACACGTTAAAACCTAGAACCCCTGCACAGAGGTAGCCTATGGCAGCTCAGTGTCCAAGTGGGTTCCCTAGTAAGGGGAACAGGGACTGTCTCTGACATGAACTCAGTGGCTGGCTCTTTGATCACTCCTCCCTGAGTGGGGAGCAGCCTTACCAGGCCTCAGAGGAAGACAATGCAGCCAGTCCTGAGGAGACCTGATAGGCTAGGGTCAGAAGGAATGGGAGGAAGACCTCCCCTATCAGTGGACTTGGGGAGAGACATGGGTGGAGAAGTGGGAAGGAGGGTGAGATTGGGAGGGGAGGAAGGAGAGAGCTACAGAGGGGGATGCAAAGTGAATAAATTGTAATTAATAAAAAAAATGAATGATCTTCAAACCCTGAAAAAAAAAACATAATATGAGGCCTCAATATGCAAACACTGGCCATGAAATACAGAGCTATTAATAAAGAACACTATTAATATGATGTTAAGGACTCATAAAGCGATTGTTTTAAAAAGTTACTATGTTGTGACGTGTGCATGTTGTTTGCAAGTGAGCACCTGTGCTCCACGGTGCAGATGTGAAGACAGGAGGACATTTCAGAGTGAGTTCTTTCTCTCCTTTCACTGGTGGACTGGACTCAGCTCATCAGGCGATGTCAGAAGCGTATCCAAGAGAAAAGATACTACACATTAGAGCCATACACAGTAAAAGGGGTGTGCAAAGGGAAGCACAGAGGGAATGGAGGAATGGGCCGAGTGAGACACTTCCTCCCGCAAGCCTCCACCCCCAGAGGTTACCCCTCTTCCCAAACAGCATCCATTTGGGGAACCAAGTATTCAAATATGTGAGTCCATTTCACATTTAAGTTGCCCAGACACTTAATTCTATTCACAGCTAGAAGAGCTTAGGCCTTTACTAGGGCAGGGTTTCACTTGAAATTCACAATAACTAGCAGGATGATAATTCTGCCTTTACAGACACACCGCAGCATCCACAGATTTTAAGAGGCTCACCAAGTCCCCCAAGACAACACCCAGTTCACAGAGGTGGAGAGGAGCCAGGCAGCCCAGCAGCGTGAGGACCAAGTCCTATTACTGTCTCTCCCTGAAGGACTTTCAATCAGATATTCACTTTAATCTCAAAAGCCATGCACTTCAGTTGGCCCTGCTCTGTCGTTACTCAGCTCTCTGTCACACTCTTCAACTTCCATCAATTTGCACTCAAAACACTCTCAATGTTTGAACTGGGACAATGTCATTTCTAAGTCTCTCACTATACCTCACTTAAGGGGCAGTTTCTATCTTGTGATAATCTTGCAAAAAGATCACATAAGTACTGTCGATATCTCTAGAGCCAAAGATATAATCAGGACAGCCAGCAAAGATAGTCTTTATCATGAGTTGCACATTGTGACCGCACCATCATGAGAATAAGGATGTTCTTATTGTCCTCTGCAGAAAGCATAAGAACACAGAGAGACTAAGAACAGAAATTTTGAGATCATCTCATATGCAGATTTAAAATTTCTCAGACGTAGATTACCAGATTATAATTACTAGAAAGACAAGCTAACTTTTAGCTAAACAAATGAACTCTTAAAAAATGTTAATAAAGAAAATTTTTCTAACTCTTAAAAATGTTAATAAGAAATTCAACCATTTTTTCTTAATAATTCAGAAAGAAATTTGTTAACCTAGTTAGTAGGCAATAATAGTATTTTATGTCATTTTGTCATTAAGCAGATAATACTGCTAACTTTAATACTATATTCAAACACTGCTTCTCTGAGTGTTTAAAGTATAACTAGCCCTGCACACATCCTGAAATGGCTCCATCAGCTGCGGACCAAATATTCAAACACATGATCTTGTGGAAGACATAGCACATCTAACCCATGACAAGTTCCAGTAAAAGCATATTTACAGAAATAAGAGTAAGACCACATCCTGTGGGTGATTATTTTCTCTCTCTTAACCACTTTCATCTACTTGTGAAACCTACACGATAGATTTTATGAAAAAGAAGATTGTTTTAAAGTCTCAGGTCTTAACAATTTGCCTCTTGAGACTGATATGTCCTTGATTCACAGGAGCAAAAGGCAAAACTGATTATTACCAGCTTATAACTTGAGTCCTATGAATTTACCCTCCTCGGCTATTGTATTGTATTACAAATGCTACCTACAACTGGTGGGCTTTATTCTTATTTAATAAACAATTCTGTGGTCCATTAAGAAGATTTCATGAAGAAAATCATACTGCCAAAGAAAATGTTCTATAGAATCCCAACTCTAAAAACAGTATAATGTGCTAAAAAGAGCTGAGGAAATTCTGAAGGAAGGCAAAGCTTTTGATGGTTAAAGACATAATTTGTTAACAAAATCATTGAACTAAAGTTAATTCAATTCAATACATTTAATTAGATAAATTAAGTGGCTGCTGTAATGAATGATGAGTGAATGTTTAAAAAGAACACACTTATTCTTAAATAACTAATAATTGGTGTTGGAAATGCGACATCTTTAGCTTTCCTTTCTTGCAACCAATTTCAGCTTTTCAGGGAAAAATAAACCTAACATGCCATGAAAAGAAATATTTCTTAAACTATTTTTCATTATTCAGGTTAAGAAAAAGAAACAACAAATCAAATAAATGCACAAAATCTCAATTTCAAGCTCTACATTTTAGATTTTCTTAATGCCTTTCAGTAATTTTCTTTCTGAAACTACATGACCTTCCCTTGGGAACATGACCATGAGTTATCATTCACCTTACGTTGATTCTGGTTTCTTTACTCTGTTTTTATTCTTTGTAAGAGCCTCCCTTGCCCATAATTGTGCAGTGATGACCATTTTCTCTGTGCCCTGCGTGGCTAGGATATGCATCTGGACAGTTCAGTGATACACCGAGAGAATTTCAAACAGTTTATATACTAGTGATACTTATGGAGAAAATTGTGTAGGGGTCATTTTATGAACTGATAAGTTTTATAAAAGATTGTCTATTCTAGTCCACTACAAAATAATTTATTAGCTGTTGTATTTGCAAAACATGATCTTTCCAAGTGACCTCACCAATGTCAACACAATATATTCTTCTAAATTCTTGGAAATCATTACAGTGGGTAATTACATGTCCATTTTTCAGCTATAAAAACCATCTCTCAAGGACCAAATTATGCATATAAAAATCAGAAAATTAGTTAATTATAGAACTTAAAATTTAAATGTCCTTCCTCCCCTCTTCCATTTACAGTCTGTTACACTCCATCGCAACCAATCGTCTTGAGATGTGCATACCATCGGGTGCACACCAAATGTAAATGTAAACGTTTAGGCATCAGCCTAGTTTGGACAGGCAGCTCAATTCAGAAGAGTTGGATTAGGACACAGCCTTCAAGGCCAAAGATAGAAACCACAGAGCATGGGCACAGGTTGTTTGTTTCTTTGTTTCTCTGAGGCAGAAAAAAAATCCCCAGGTGGCCTGGAATTCGCAGTGATCCCCCTGCTTCTATGTCCCTAACGCTATGATTACAGACATGCACTGGCATTCTTGGCTTGAGCACAGAGTTTTAAAAGGCAGCTTATTTAACAACCTTTCTAAGGCTAGAATAAATAAGGCCTGGCTCTTATTTATTTCAACAGGGGTGAAAAAAAAGAGACTAGCCTGTGTCAGGAAACTGGGGACAAGCAGAGGCTGGTCTCTTGGTGCTTGAGTTCCCAGAGAGAGCTAGAGACAGCGTTGATTCCAGAAAGGCATCTGTTGAGTATACCTGCCACCCTTCCTGAAAGGCGTGGAGCTTTAAGCTCGAAGCCTGCCAGTCCCTTCTGACTCTTCAGGGAAGGAGCTGAACCATATTGACAGACACACCACTCAGCCTGATTAGTTTTGTGCTGAGAAAAGGCAAGGCAGTCTGCCATTGCTTAGAATTTATGACTATTAGGAGGGAGCTGGGGCAATGCTCAAGGAAAGAATAATGTTTACTAATGACATCATCAGTCCTCTATGAAAAATTCTACCGTCAAGTTTCCCTATCTAGAAAATGCTTTCAACCTAGTGCTTGCCTAGGATTTGGGCTCTTCTAATTTATGGACTCAGCAAACTTTCCATATACCCACCTCAAAAGAAGGCATTTTAGCAAGCACAAGTTCAATTATCAGTGGCTATCTTAAATCTTTTGCATCTTGTACCATTTCATCTTTGTAACAACCTTACAGCAGCATTATGAATCTGCTCTGGCTATAGATGAAGAAACATGAGTTGAAAACATAATAAGAGATTTCAAGGATTCAAATGCAAATCTTTCTACAGCCCGAGCTCAAGTACTTGCACCTATCTCCTTTGATGACATTTGTTTGGAACGCCTGGGCTTAGACAGAAAACTAGCAGTATCAGATGTATTGTTCTCAAAGAAATAACATGGAGAGTAGCAATAGCTGCCTGTGGAATGTGAGCTGCTTTTTGTTGGCTCTTCAGGAGTTCCTTCTCTCTACTTTCTGAGTGACATGATGGCCCCTGGCTTCAAAGAAATCTCTGGAAATAGAGAAGCCTCAGGGTGCCCTTAGGTAAAAAAAAAAAAAAAAAAAAAAAAAAAAATAAATATATATATATATATATATATATATATATATATATATTTTGTGTTCTGCAGCTTAGTTGCATGATTGATTATAGTGGACAATAATTAACATCTCAAAAAAGTAAAAGAAAGAATTTTTAATGTTCTTGACAAAAAGAAATGTTTGAATTAGTAGATATATCTATCAATTACTCCAATTAGATTACTGAACTTTGCAATGTATTGAAATATCACACACCTAGCTCTGGATACAGCTCAGTTATTGGTACTAGCACTTTGCCTAGCATCTGCGATGTCATGGATATTATTCTCAGCACCACAGAAACTAGCTGTGGTAATCCATGCCTATAATCCCAGCACTCAGGAGTCAGGCTAATCAGCACTTCAAGGCCAGCCATGGATATATTGTGAATTGGAGGCTAGACTGCTGTATGTTAGTTAGACCTTGCCTCAAACAAAAAGCAAAACACAAGCAAAAAGTATTACATAGCCCATCCATGTGTACAATTACTATTTGCCAATTTTAAATATATATTAATAAAAATAATCTGAATAAAAAGAAGTGTATAAAAACATGTATGTGTGTCTCTGTTTAATCTTCAAAACTAACAAACATCCAGACTAATAGTAGAAGTTGGGACATTTACTATAAGAAAGTGTGAAGAAGATGAAAATGATTTCATAAAAATCTCAAAGCCTCAGCCAGGCAGTGGTAGTGCACGTCTTTAATCTCAGCACCCAGGAGGCAGAGGCAAGCGGATCTCTATGAGGTCAAGGCCAGCCTGGTCTACAGAGAAAGTTCCACGACAGCCAGGGCTACACAGAGAAACCCTGTCTCAAAACCCCCACCCAAAAGAAAAGACTCAAAGCAAAAACGCTCAAAGAATTTTTAACAATGAAATATAGGCTGGTCTGATAAAAACAAAGTAAGGGAAATATGTCCACCCCTACTCCCACACCCAAAGACAAGATGCATACCCAGGCATGCAGTGAAGGATCCAAGGATCCATGTCATGCTGCTGAGTCCCACTAAGAAAAAACATGTGTTTCTCCTTTGAAGATGCAGTCAGTAACAAGTTCCTGTTAGATGAGGGTACAGAAAAGGGTGGGCAGGAGCTGGCCTTAGTGATGGTTGAATCTAGGATAAAGAGTTATAAACATTATATTCATAATGAACTATTCAGAAGTCTGAAAGCTTGCCCTCCAGATGTGAGGAATCGAGCTAGGTGGTGAGAGGAGAAGATGGCAAGGTTCTGAAGACAGAAGGACCATCCAGGCAGTATTAGTTCCAGTGGCCTCCATTGTCTATTGATAGCCAAGAGAGGCCTCAGTGGTCCCAGAAGACTGTGCCCATCCTCATAGTAAAAAGAGACATGGCCTTGGCTGCTTTTAACTCAGCATCTCTTCCCTCTGCTTCACCTGTGCTGGGATTCAAATGAACTCATGGCTCAGCCAAGTACTGACAAGGCTTGAATGTTTGATCTCTGTCATATCACTAAAAGTGGCTGCACAGATGGAAGGGAGCATAATCACAACAGCACCAAGAATCCCACAAAAGCTCTCTTCTTCAGTGAACACAAAGGCTCTCACCACTCAGACATGGTGTTCCTTTTTCCATGCATGTCTGGTTACCAGAAACAAAGGAAAAACATTTCCTCTCCATGTGCAGCAGGAAGCTATATGTGGAGAAAAATAAAATCTTTTCTTCATGGAAGGAATTTTAGCACAATAGAGATCTGGCCTTCACAAAAAAAAAAAAAAAAGTGTGTTGGGAGACTTCCTGTAGGGGGGCCAGTGGAAGTTGAATTTTGAGCTGTGCTGGCCACCACTTACGTAGACATAGGAAAAGTGACAAAGAAAACTCAATAAGCCAAGTTCCTTGCATTATGCATTACTAATAATGCATACATAATGCATCATGCATTACTACAACATGCCTTAAAGAAGTCCGGGTTTTTGAGCAATTTAGTACTACTGGAAATATAAAATGTAAAACCAAGACCAGGATGTTTCAGCCTGCCCTCCAGGTTTAAGCAGGATGACATTTATAAGCATCTGGTCATAAAGATCCTCCGAGGAGAAGAAGGTGAAATGGTCACACAGGCCACCACCCCAGTCTGTAGAGGACACCGTGTTTTCTCCACGTGGTTCTCTGTTGTCACGTTGTTCCCTAACCTCTCCACATGGAAGGCACAGCAAATACCTCAGACCACCAGGTTCATGGCAAAACCATTCATCTTTTCCCCAAACCATCCTTTCTGTGTTTCCAAGCTCAGACAGTTGCAGAGATGTCTTCCAAGGCTGTACAACTGACCAGCATCAAACCCATGGATGCTCATTCTTCTTCCTGAAGCCTGTTGATTCCTTCCAGTTCACAATACCATTTCTCTGGAAACAGTTCAGCCTGTGTTGGGAAGTTTGGAAAGTCTGGGAAAAAAGGAAGAGAAGACAAAGAATAGAAATGTTTTGCTTCTAATTTGGTGTAGTGTGCTAAATATTTTATGTTTTGTGAACTGAATACACAAAACATTAGCAAATATAAGTGTGTGGGGGTGTTATTTTCAAAAACAAAAAAAATGGCTATATCACAACCTAGTATAATGAATTATGCATTGGTAGTCAACATAGATTTGATCATCTAATTAGCTCTCTAGAGTTTTCCAACTATACTGTGGTTATGTGAAATTCTTATCCTGAGGAAATATATGCTATAATATAAACAGATCAAAGAATATGACCTTTACAACCTACTGTCAAAAGATTCCTATAAAAATAACTGTGGAGGGAGGAATGAGTGTAGAGAGAGAGAATAAAATAAAACCAATTTGTCATGGAGTTAGAAATTATCACTTGAGGGTAAGAGTCATTTTCTTTTCCCTGACAGAACATTCATCACCCCTTGCTGCTCTGGACAAGCCAAAAACCTTTATCCTCATTCGTACTCATTCCTAATCTCTGTTTCCAGTCACTGATAGATTTGAAAGCCTGATGATTTGCTGATAATTCGGTGCTGAGGAAGAGTGACAGTGTCTGAGTTAAGTCCTCATCTTCAGCCATAGGTTTGTAGAGCTGGTGAGAAAAGGGTTTTGCACATTTCCTCTTGGATTGAAGCATTACAGACCTTGATTTGTTAGTATGATGATTCATTGTGTGGGCTGTCATGTATATTCTTGTGAAATGGATGGTTTAAATTTCTTCATCTGTAAAGCTGTTGAGTAATCACTAGATTACATCTCTAGGGTCCTTTCTCCCACCAAAATTCCTCTTTCATAGTACTTCCTTGACCTTCATAATGTAGGAGAAATTCAATTATCAAACCAGACATTCCACTATCACTTGGAAGAGAAAAACATTATTTATTCACAAAGGAGAAGAAACCTGTTGTTAAACTTGTTCCTTTCTGCCTGACTTTAATTTCTTAGTTGAGCCTAGAATTTCAGAAAGCTTATTATAACAAGAATTCTAAGACTACTAACCCATGCCTGAGATGGCTCACATTCTTCCAAATAGAAGGGAATTGCTGAAATAATTGCCATGTTGCCAAATGAACGCCTTCGGTTTTTCTCATTTCTCAGGCCTGCTCTCTGCTGCAGCCACGCAGGGTCCTGGCCTGCTCAGTTAGCATTTGCTGCTGCTCTCCAGTCAGTGAAGAGGCTTGACCCTCTCAGAGGCCACCGGACACACATTAGAATGTGTTTCCTATTCTTCTGCCTTGAGGAGACTTCACAAAGGACTGAACTTCATGTAGGTGGAAGCTGTTCTTAATCCACATGTGACAGACACCGGGTCTTAGTGAGATGTGGGGGATTTGAAGGTTTAGATGACAGACAGCCATAAATCTCATCTCCAAGAGCAACAAGACAGCAAGGAAGGAAGTGGTTTCTATGTCATCTGTTACTCTCAGAGACCCCAAGACCCTGTGACATATCAAAAGCAATTCATTTTCTTACAAAAAAATTTAATTCAGATTATGCTTAATCCACTTGATTGATGTGTTAAGTCCTTATTATACAGTTGGTATCATGAGCCATAGTCAGACCTCTGCTCTCAGAAAAACTAGATCTTAAGAAAAGATTAGTTTCTAAGCCTTATATATTAAAAATTAAGTTATAGTAATTTGGTCATATGCAAATTTTTTTCAAGCAATATTTTCCAATTAAAAGAGGAGTATGCATAAAACTAATCTTAAATATACTGAAATTTCTTCTTTCTAAGCATGTTCTGAGTATATTCCCATACTATATAATCTGTCTTAACACGGTATAAAGCTTCTATGTTCAAAATTGCACGTTGTTGCCCAGACTGTATTTTACTTTCAGCTATGACATTATTCATCCAACTTCAAGTTTTTAAGATTCAGATGTTCAGTGGATGTTGACAACATTGTTCATCTTCCCACACAGGCATTGGAGGGAAGTGTCCACAGTGGAATAGGAAAACATCGATGCCATTAAAACTGGCTTTTCCTAAACAATATTGTCACTGTCTAAATGCCATGGGCTTGTCAGAACTGGAAAACTTTACATAGTTTCAAACCTTGTAATTTTCCACCAATAAGTAGCCTTTGCAGCCTAAAAAATTCTCTATGTAAATTTCCCCAATTAAGTCTCTCTTAGAAGAAAAGGATAGTGTTATTTTAAAAGCATCACTTAATAAACTAGGTTTCACTACAATTGACATTGATTTTTTTCTGTTTAAGCTTTTCACACCTCTACATATTTGTGTGAATATAAACACTTACAGAGAAGCCTATTAGAGGATTGGGGTTCTTTTTTTTTTAATTTCTCCAGGATTTTAAAAAGCTGGAATTTTTTTTCCCAAAAAAAAGTATATGATATTTGGAATAATGAAATCTGATTTCTACTATTTTCGTATTTCATAATTTTATCCAAGAACTGCAAGTGACATTTGAACCACCCTGCTGTTGTACCTTAAACAAAAACTCAGTAATTACCAGTATTAAATTTATTTATTTTATATCTCTTTTTGAAGAAAAGTTTCAAATCTCATGTTAGACAGGGATCTTGGGTCTTTACTGAGGAATGTGATGTCCCATTTTCTTTGTTAAACCCTGAGGAAATGCAAGTGCAAGTATGAAGCCAAGCATTCTCTGTTTGTGTTAAAGTGCTGTACTTTTGTGTCTTCTCTTCGCTTTTCTTTGCTTATGTCAAAAATTGTACAGCCACTGTTGATTTATAAGTATAAATGATTTATAAGTATGTTAGCATAGAGTCTTTTCTGCTAATATACTTATAAATCATTAAAGGACTGAGAAAATCCAAATAAATTGCTTTTGAAAGTAATCCATAATCAGACTGTTAAAGGAACATAAAAACGGTGCCATTTGCAGAATAGTGATGCGTGTGTATTTGCTTGTATGTACGTCCATGGACCACGTGCACACACGGGGCTCACCGAGGTCAGAAGAGGACACCGGATGCTCTGGAGCTGGAGTTGTGGACATTGTGAGCGCCATGTGGATACTGGACGTTGAACCGAGGTCCTCTGCGAGAACAGGTGCTCTAATATGCTGAGCCATCCCTCCGGCAGCAAGATTCAAGTTTTATGTTCTACAAGAGCCTAAGACAGTGTTTCTCTATTTTTTACCTATACTCTTTTTAATACATATATTTTAAGTCCAGCCCTCTTTAGCTAGGTTCCTCTTCACAGGTGACTGTAGCGTGTGTCAAGTTGACAAGAAAAAAAAGAAAAAAAAAAAAAAAAAAAAGACAGACTCTGGTTGCTAAGGAAATATGGCCAATAATAAACAGATTGAATCTTATGAAATTAAAAAGCTCTGTACATCAAAAGAAACTGTCAATCAAGCAAAGAGACCCTACAGAATGGGAGAAAAGTTTAATCTGCAAAAAAGAAAAAAAATGGTATTTAGAATATAGAAAAAAACTAAATATTAAGAAAACAGCCAATTAAAATGGGCAGTGGAACTGAATGAAGAGTTCTCAAAAAAAAAAGTATTAATAGCTAGTAAACATGTTTTAATTGTTCAGCATAACTAGCCAACAAGCAAATGCAAATTACAACTGCTTTGAGATTCCATCATTTTCTAATGGCACAAGAATACCTCTGGGAACCTACAAACAAGATTCCATCTTAGCCCAGTCTGAATAGCTATCATAAGGAAATGAAATGACAACAAATGATGATGAAGATGTGAAGGAAATGGTTCTTCCTTTTCACTGTTGGTGGGAGCGTGAACTGGCATAAACACTACGGAAATCAGTGTGGGTCTCTGCAGATGAAAAGGGTTCAGCTATACCACTCTAGGGCTGTTCCCAAAGGACTCTACATGATGTTACAGAGACACTTACACATCCATTTTCATTGCTTTTCTATTCATGATCGCTTGGAAACAGAAACCACCTAGATACTCACCAACTGATAAGCGGATAATGGAAGTGTGGTGCTCACACACAATAGAGTTTTTGTTTAGTTGTAGATAAAAATAAAATTATGAAATTTACGAGTAAATAGATGGAACTGAAAAATCTTAAACAGGTCCAACAAGACAAACTTGTGTCTTCTCTCTCATATGTGGCTCTTAGCTTTGATTCTTTAGTCTGCTGTGTTTAAATTGGAGAACTGCAAGCCAAAACCTAGAAAAAGGCCATGGCACAGAACAATCACAGGGAGAAAGTGTGGGAGAACATAGGTGATAGGAAAGTAGAAAGGGATGTGGATGTGTTGTTTGAACTTTGTTTTGTTTTGTCTTTTTTATTCACCAGGAGAGTTTTTTTTCAATTCTTGTTAATATTTTAGGAGAACTGATTCTCCCCACTGCCCAATCTTTAAAAAAAACTACTAAAGGAACAAAGGAAAAAAGAGAGGCAGCAAAGAAGAGACGAGACAGTTCCCTTCCTTACCTGGCTTTGAGAATGTACAATAATTACTCTCTCCTTGCTGTTGTTACACAAACTTGGAGTCTTAAAACAACAGGGATTTGGTATTCATAGTTAAGTAGGTCAAACATCTGACAAGGGTCTCAGAAGGATAAAATGAAGAGACAGCACATACATATTCCTTTCAGAAAGATTTAGAGATGAATCCATTTCCTTCTGTCCCCGCTTCTAAAAGCCACTCACATTCCTTGGCCCATGATCCCTTTACTCTGTCTTCCAAGCTATAACTTCACAACTCTTTATTTCTCTGTAGACCCATCTTATCACAGAAGGGAAGAATGTCCCATTTTATACTCCTGTGCCATTAAAATCTATTCATTGGGCAAACCATCTCCAGGTTCTAACTCCATGTCAGAGCCTCAGCTCAAACAGGTCCCCTTTGTCATATAAGGTGACTTATTCAAGATCAAATAAAAATGTGGATATCTTCAGGAAGGCGTTATTCTGCTTATCACAACTGACATCTTGTGGCTTAGCTATTACTGTTCTGTTCATGTTTAAACAAGAATGGTTTTCACAGAAATCCTTTTAAAAGCACTCAGTCAAGTGCCAGGTTTTAAGGAAAGAAATTTGCCAGTTTTTCGTTTATCCACATTTGGGAAAGCATGCAGTTGAAAAGACTGCTTTCTCTGTGTGGCTCACTCAAGACACTCGGCCACTCTTACTTAAGATGCAGCGTGCTCTGCGTGTTTCCAGAAAGCATCACATGCTTTTCAGCATTACTCCCAAGAGTCGTCTCTTACATTTTTCAAATTAGTTGGTATTGTTCTTCAAACAAATTTCAGAGCTAATTATACTAGTGACAAAAAAGGCACCAATTGGGATTACATAAAACACTTCATTTAATATTTTGACCTTTAATTTTTATTTTTTATTTTGTTATTTTATTATTAATTACACTTTTATTCACTTTGTATCCCCCATAAGCTCCTCCCTCCTCCCCTCCCGATCCCACCCTCCCTCCCCTTTCTTCATGCATGCCCCTCCCCAAGTCCACTGCTAGGGGAGGTCCTCCTCTCCTTCCTTCTGATCTTAGTCCATCAGATCACATCAGGAGTGGCTGCATTGTCATCTTCTGTGTCCTGGTAAGGCTGCTCCCCCCTCAGGGGGAGGTGATCAACGAGCAGGCCAATCAGATTATGTCAGAGGCAGTCCCTGTTCCCATTACTATGTAACCCACTTGGACATTGAACTGCCATGGGCTACAAAAATATGGAACACTTCAAGGATTTGTGTGTCATCCTTACGCAGGGGCCATACTAATCTTCTCTGTATCGTTCCAATTTTAGTATATGTACTGCCGAAGAAAGCACTTGACCTTTAATTTTTATACCATCTTGTTAGGATCAACACAAAGTGTGTGTAAAGTATTATTCTAGCTGTTTCTGTCAGGATTTGTGGAGTACCTTGAACGGGGCAGATTCTTTTTTTTTTTTTTTTTTTTACATACAGTATACCCTGGTCATGGTTTGGGGGCATTAACTAATGAAGATTGCCCACCCCCTCAGTATCACTGGAGCTCATCAGTAGAGACCGGAAAAGAACAAAAGGCTGTGTCTACCCCAGGTGGGACGGAATGCTCTAGCAGACAGGCATGTCCTGGTCGTACAGCAAACCGCCTACTCCATCTGCCATACTGGCTCCTGGATGGAGATGTGGTGTGGTAGCACCAGTCTGCGGCCTGCCAGCACATTCTGCACTTTGGAAAGGTCAACTTCCATAACTATGTAAGCCCATTCCTTTTGAAATATTAATTTTGCATGACTAAAATATAAAGCCGTGAATACAGGAAGGGTATTACTTGGGGAGGAGAATGGAGGGAAAACAAGGGAGGATAGTAAGGGATGAATGTGAACAAAGAACAGTGATAAGCATGTATGAAAACGAAGTGGCATTACTAAAGCCCATTCCTTTTTACACTAGTTTAAAGGACACTAAATGAAGATATAATATGATAATATCTCTATTTCTCTGTGTTTCTCTTGTGTCTCTCTCTGCCTCTCTGTCTCCTTCTCTGTCTCTCTCTTGTTTTCTCTCTTGATCTCTCTCTTGCTCTTTCTCTTGCTCTCTCTCTCTCTCTCTCTCTGTATGTGTGTGTGTGTGTGTGTGAATGTGTATATGTGTCCTATTGACCCTGATTTTATGGAGAAGCCTGGTTAATGTCAACATAAATAGCTCCTTTAATATATGAGGTGCCTGTTATCCTCATTTTTTTCAATTAGTATTTTTAATTGATAAATCAGTCGTATACACTTATGGCATAAATGTGGTGATTTGAGACATGTATAGAAGGTAGAATGACTAAATCATTTGTGTTCATGCATCCGTTACCTCACTCGGCATTTATTTTTTTGTGCTGAGACCCTTGAAATTACTCTCTTGGTTATTTTGATACATTATTATTGACTTTAGTCATGTTACTGAACATTAGTTCACAAAATTTTCCTTTGTCTCAAATGTTCTTCATTTATAAGTGTAAAACATAAAGTGGGGGGTCAGTTTAGTGTTTTAGAGAGAGTGTGAGTGAAAAGAAGATAGATGGTAGAGAGAGACATGAGCCTCAGGTTTGACACCCCCAATTGTGACAAGACTATTCCTGGGGAGGCATGCACATATGTCTATTCACACCATGTAGAGTACCAACTACAGAACAAAGAAACAATTCTATTCACTAAGTTTAGCTTAGTGAACCAAAGAGTTTATTTGAGTGATTTGTGGGATTTTGGTTAGGGGTTACTTTGAGGTGCATGGGCAACTCAAAAGCAGTTATATCATCAAAATTCTTTGTTTCAATTTGAGGAAGAAATATGCAGTTGACTACCTGAGTTCATTTCTATCAGGAGGGGTGTGTTTATCCATCGTCTAAGGAAAGTGACAGGCAGAGGTTTCCTACCTGCAGCAGTATCCTAGGTTACCACAGCAAAGTACCAGAAACCATGAGTTCTCCAGTGGCCTCACCATTCACCAGGCTAGCCTCAATTCACAGCCAGAAGGATAACCTTGAAGCTCTGGATCCTCTTGCTTCCACTTTCTGAGTGCTAAGCTTATAGTCATTCACCACCATAGCTGGTTTATGCAATACTGTAGATCAAAGCCAGACACTGTTCAGGTAGGGCAACACTATCTGAGCTCTGTCTCCAGCCCCTCCCAAAAGAATACCTTCACACAGCATTAAGATCTATCTTAAAGAACTCTCCTTAAGCCCACTGGACCTACTCAAACCCTATTTCCAAATACAATCACATCTATGCATACGAGTTTGTATTTTAAGCTATCTTTGTGAGGAAAAAAACAAAAACAAAATAATTTTCTTTTCAATGAATTCACAATCACATAACTCTAACCTCTTATCTGCCATAGCGGTTATGTTGAGTGTCATTAAGGCCAGGTTGCCTCAGCAGCCTTGCTGCCTGTATTACTCAGAATTCTGCGGTCTTCACACTGGAAGCCATAACCTTGAGAACATGAATACCTGAATAAGTTTAGGTCAAACATTGCCCATTGAAATGTGAAGTGTGCATCCCTTTCTTCTTTGGTTCCATTTTCACATCATTCACCACCATGAAAAGCTTGGATCCATTCTCCTTGTTTTGCATGGGTATCCCAAGGTTCCATATATCTCGTTGATTAGCTCCTTCCTTAATCAGCAGCTGTCTGACCTAATCCCACACTAAGTGCTGTGGGGTCACCAAAATGTAAGGTATGTGTTACTAAGAGGTAAACCAATCCAGTCTTCTGTCTCTGCCAGAGTAGGACACTAAATACCCACCAAGTTCAGTTTTTGTTTTTGTTTTTGTTTTCCTTAAGGTTAAACCATTCGAGACAGAGACAGATAATCCCAAGTAACAGTTGGACCTCACCTAGTCACATTTCTCAATCCAATATGATATTTATATAACTCACAAAAATACACATGGGGCAGTTTTGATTTGCATTCCAGTCTTTAATTATAATCACTACAGAGGAGAACGTTCAGAATTTTTTCTCCACCAAGAAAGCCTTCTTTTCCTTACTCAGAGGACTCCAGTACAGACTGCGACATCAGAAGCACTTGATCTTTGTCCTGTCTAGTCAATAAACTGATGAGAGAAAGACCAGGCGTCTCCCTCATGCTGGGCGGCTGCTTAACCATCTCAGCTCTGCTTCCTCAAGGCAGCACTTCCCCCTGTCCTCATCTCAATTGCCCACGAAAGCACTGCAGGCTCTGCCTGGGCAGCTGTCAAAGCCTAGCCCTGAATATTGAACACACAGCTACAGGGAGAACAATCACAGTATTAATCAAATAATGTTTTATGCCCTTGAAACTTTGCAATGAAATTCAGATTGACTTCTTTTGGAAGTTACGCCTTCTCCCCGCAATGCATATAACCCATTTCCGATTTTCATTTTCTGTCAGAAATTCAAGCACCACTGTGACTTGATAATTGCAGGAATGCATTTTTATGAGAAATGTGATTAATTTTCCCCATCCTCTTTTTTTTTTTTAAATCAATGGAGAAACATTTTAGAGCATGAATCTCTGCATCACTGACTGCATTAAGCTGTCTACTGTCAATAAAAAGGAGGGTGAATAAACCATCTAAGGGAAGGAGAATATAGCTCCATTAGTAGGAGAGCAATCCAATCAATCTGTTTTAATTGAGTTATAAAGATAAACAGTTTTTAAGGATGTTGGAAGATATGAATTTTGATAAGAAGGATTAGACAACTAATACTGATAGAATCAATCTTTCTAAAGTAACTTGGATCTCCCAACTCAGATTTCTCACGGAATAAAAATGTAGATGCATTATTTTTCTGGAAACAGCTAAATAGTTTTATTTTTACTTTACTTAACTTTCCCAGTGACATAATATAATACAACATTCAAATAAGAACTCTAAAATTAGGCTTCCTTCATTCAAGAGCAGCCTTTGAGATTGACTAGCCATATGTCCTTGGATGAATTAACTTTTATAAAACCTTCTCAATTTTCTTGCTTACAAAACAGAAATATGGTATAGTTCCTCTCTCCCTTTCTATCTGTGTAGCTGCATCAGACTAGTGCATGCGAGACACCTTGGACAGTAAGTATCCAAGTTCACTTAGCTACTTGTTCTTTGTAAGGAAAGAGGACCATGCATGGACCCTCTTGCGGATGGAAAGAGAAGTTTTAAGCATTGGTTACCCACACTGGCTATGTTTCCATTGATTGATTGATTGATTGATTCTATATTTTCAAAAGAAGACAGGGACCACCACCTTACCTGCCTTCCTAAAACATATGATGGTAGTTTGGTGACAAAGCATGAACACACATGAGGTTCACCAACATGAAGCTGTGAGAAAAACAAAATGTTGCCCATGTCTACAGGGATTTATGTCACTAAACTAAATGGTAACTATTTTTGCTTTAGCCATTGTTCAGAAATTTTCCAAGGCCTACTACAGAGAGAGGAGGGATGAAATAGAAAATAAGTGATCTTCCAAGAAGCAAATATGTAATTTATAAACGTCTTTCCTATCCACAAATATCACATATGTTTTCATAATTTTTAACTGCAAAAAGTCGTTTGATTTCCGTGAAGTCTTTTTATAAGAGTCAATTATTGGCAACATGAAGAGAAACCTGCGTTCTGCTCTTGGCAGATAATCTTGGCATCGGCACCTGTGGAAGCAGATGCTGTCTGCACAGCTAGCCAAAAGGAGTAAGGTACACTCCAAGGTCAGAGCCTGCTGAAAAATACCCCAGGAGGAAAAGTATAGGACCTGAGGGATAGACGAGAATGGTGAGAACCGTGCCATGGTGGCTGCACCTTCCATCAGCACATCAGTGCCATGCCTCAGGAGAAAGCAGCGAGCTTCTAGAATCTTCCACGGCAAGGTCTTTATTGCAGATTGTCAGATCTTTTATTTGTTTATTTTTTATATTAATCACAGGTTATTTACTTTGTATCCCAACTGTAGCCCCCTCCCTCCTTCCCTCCCAATCCCACCCTCCCTCCATCATCTTCTCCCTGCCCCTTTCCAATGACCAATTCTCACTTAGAAAGACAAATGGGATGGACATTGGATGTAGGAGAAAACAAGTAACAGAACAGGAGCCTACCACAGAGGGCCTCTGAAAGACTCTACCTAGCAATGGATCAAAGCAGATATTAAGACTCATAACTAAACCTTCGACAGAGTGCAGGGAATCATATGAAAGAAGGGTGAGTTAGTAAGACCTGGAGAGCACAGGAGCACCACAAGGACCAAATATATCAGGACACAGGGGTCTTTCATGAGACTGTTTCTCCAACCAAGAACCATGTATGGATATAACCTAGAACCCCTGCTTGGATATAACCCATGGTAGCTCAGATTGTCAGACCTTATCCAGTTACTTTGAAACTGAGTTAAGGTCCTCACACTTCATTCCAGCATCTTTTCTTACTGTTCATGAAGAGCATATGATTTTTAAATGATTATTTAATCCAACTCTAGTCTGAAAAATCAAATGATTGATCATGACACTTAAGCAACAGAAAAAAAAATCCAATATCAAAGAACAAGAAGTTTCCCTGACACCCATGCTGTTAGGGAAGAGACCTCTGAAAGGGATAGAACAGCTTACTTCATCTCCACCAAAGAGTGTAAGAGGAACAGCCAGTTGTATGAATGCTCCCATAATTCTCTCTTGCCCCTAATTTTATGGTGTAGGTTAATTTTCGGAAACGAAAGAACAACATAAAGGTTACCCAGAACCACAACTAAAAACTATCAAATGATACATTTGCTCTAATTAAGATTAATTCTGCAGCAAAATGAGAAAATGTAATGGTTTATCAAGTGAATAAATGTTTTCTGACCCTATTGGGTGAGAGTAAACAGTAACTTGAGCTCTTACTAGCCCTTCTTTATATTGAACTGACATGGCTCATGCCAGATCAGTTACACCCAGACTAAGGGCTAGGGGCATAATTCAATGGTTGGGCATCTGCCTACCAGGCATCAGGACCTGGGCTCAGATTCTAGCACCAAACTGAAAGAAGAAATTCTCCAGAGCAATTCCCATGTTTTAGACCTGCATTCACTTTCACCACTGTCCAAAATACCTGAGAGCTACCATGCAAGGAAAGAAGACTTCTTTTGATTTGAGGTTTGAGAGAGGTCAGCCCAGTGTTAGCTAGTCCTAAACACTGTATAGAGCATTATGGCAGAAGGAGCTTGTGACAGAGGAGAGACATGGACTTCATGGTCAGCCAGGAGAGAGATAGGAGGGACTTAGGGGTAGCATAGCCCCCACAGACCTTCTCCTAGTGGCTTAGTTCTCCTAGCTAGATCCTAAAGATACGCTCACCTCTGAAATAGTGTCACCAGCTAAGGAACAAGTGTTCATATCGTGAGCCTAAGAGAAGCATTTCATATTCAAACCTTGAAAAACTCAGTCTCCATGCTTGGGTGTGGAGTAGAGAACATTATACAAGGGGACCAAGTGAACACATCAACTAACCAGAGGAAACATGGTTTTCATCTTCTGCTAATAACATTCAGGCAGACAAGTTGCTTGAAACAGAGTCAAGGGTTCCAGGAGGCAGCTGTTATCATTGGCTTCCAGTTTGACAAGAGAGTCTAGTTTTCACAGCTGGACCAAATGTTCTTAAGTTTGGAAGTTGCTTCCAGCACACAAGCCTGGGAAAAATAAAAAGATGATAGTCATTGCTTCATTTCTTCCTTCTCCAAATCAAAGTGATATGTCTTTTTCTCGAGAATCAAACTGCAGGTTCGAAAACTATAAAATCATATTGTTTATACTACTAGCTATAAATATTTATAATAATAAAGTCTATATCATGGTGATATGTATACATAGCTTCTTCTATCTCTTCCCCATCCCCACCCCGTGTGTGTGTGTGTGTGTGTATTCATTCCAAGGTACTAAAATATCTTGTTTGCATCCATCTTTGCAGTCACTTCCTTTTAGTTGCTACCTTAGACATAAAATATCCAAAATAAGCTTTCTTCCATCACCTCTATCCTCACCCCTGTCCCATAACTCTCTGGTTTCATTTCTCATTGAGTCTTCTATTTTCTTCATACCAACATACAAGTTGTTCCATCTCCAAAATGTGTCCAGCATCTGACCATTTCTCTCTACTACCATTGTATGCACTGTGGTCCATCTTTGCTCACCTGGGTCATAAAAATGGATTCCTCACTAGCTCTATGCACATTTCCTTGCTTCTTAGACTGTACTCTCCACATACAAAGTCCACTAATGAACGATTTAGTTCTCAGCCATAATACCCTTTTAGAAGAGAAGTTATGTGCAGTTCCCTTGCTGTGCTTTGAATGTTAATGATCCTCAAAGCCTACACATTAAGATGTGGTCAAAACAATGGTTCTGTTGAACACTGGTGAAATCTCTAAGATGGCCAGCCTTGTGGGAGGTCTTTAGGTCATTGAAGGAGTGCCCTTGAAGGAGATTGTGGAATCTCTGTACTTCTCCAATTTCATGCAAAAATGGTCTCATGGCTACCACTTTAAAGGGCAATGACTGCCCTACCCAAATATAAGCACTCTTCTCTCTACTTTGCTGTGTTCCATTAGCTGGGTTACCTCAACCACAGTAAAGTAATAACTCCCAGGGCAGTACCTGGGTTGTAATAAAGGCTGTTGTTTTTCTAGGATCTGAGACCATCCTATGATAAAGTCGAGGAAATCACCCCCAGGCCTGGCAGTGCCCTTGCTCTCGCTCAGGCATCGCTGAAATTCCATCAGGAGAAAGGGCAGCTAATTAGAATTCCTCTGAGACTCAAGGTCCAAACCAAAGTCAAGAATGAAAATAAACATTTTTCCAAATCAGAGATAATTGTCTATTTAGGAACTAACACTTTAAAGTTCAGATTCTCTTATCCACGTAGTTAAAACAGTGTACATTTTCAGGGCAACACTAAAATTTATTGAGACATTAGCTTGAAATATGTGATGCATAAAGGCAAATCAGTGCTAATGAAGAAAAACGTAGAATCTACAGATTAAAATTTAATTAATAAACAAACAATAAATAAAACACTTGAGTGATTGCCAAAACTATGTGCATGCTCAGCATCTTACCAGGTGAGAGCAAGAACCCAGAAGAGATTTGCTGGGACAAAGTGTTGTGCTCCTTGGAGGATGAGTGATCAATCATAGGAGGTGCTTGCCTGACCAAGAAAAGATCTGTGACAGTTGTTTCTCAAAGATAACATTGAGGCACATTCTCTGAGCCAAGCCCATGCGTAGGCAATTCTAATGCATTTTCCCATTTAACCCTCAGGGCATCTCTATCAGTTACCTAGGGCTGACTCATTGCCACCTTTCGAATTAAAAACATGGGGCTCAGTACTTTGCCAAGTTCTCCAAAGACACAAGGCAAAGGGGTCCTGGCTGTTACTCAAACCCAGAATCTGCAAACAGGGTTGAATTTTTGCCACTGCACTCTGTTTCTTGGCCAATAATAAAACCAATTAAATAACGAATAACCGTCTTTCCAATCATTTCTTAAGGGAACAGGGCTGCCGGCTTCCCTGTCACCCTTGGAGGACTAGAACTCCAAGTATGTACCCATTGGTTCTGGGAGAGGACGAAGAGCTTCCTTAGCCAGGTGTCTTTTCTTTACTTGAAAAATGTTACAGTAACAACCATGCTTGTTATGAAAACTGAGTGGATATGCCGACAGGAAATGACCCAGCAACAAAAACCACTGGCCATGGATCCCCACACTGGCCTCACCTTTTCTCACCATATGAAGGGGGGAGGGTGCTTCTTGCTGGTTCTCTTTGCCTGGTCTCCTACCTATTTGTAGGGGTTGTGGAAATCCTCCTCTCTCAGCAGGCTGCTGCAAGAGTTAAGACAGAAAATCCTTACACATAGAAAATGTTTGATAGATTTGAGCTCTGGTTTTTATTACAAAAAAAAAAATCATCTGGCAGCCACAGACACTAGCTGTTACTGTTCTAAGTAAATTTTCTAGGAAGATGGCAAAAAAAAAAAAAAATGCAACCTCAAAAAAAAAAAATCACAACAAAATTAGTATTACACCAAGAGAAATGATCTTTGCCATATGCAAAATAAAATAGCTTACTTGAATGTAAACTCTCAGCAACTAAACTGTAAACCCAAATTTAGTGGTTGGCTACCTAAGGAAACTTAAGTTAAATAATACACGTAGAGTTAAAATGAAATGAGATATGACAATAAACTATATGTGTCACAAATAGAACAATACAAGCCAAGAATATAGAATGAATTTTTGTGTGATTAAATAGAAAAGCAGTTGCCCACTGAACATTATCAACCTATCATGAAAACGTAAAATTTAAGTCAAGAATTCTAAAAATGTACTCTGTGTGTGTGTGTGTGTGTGTGTGTGTGTGTGTGTGTGTGTGTGTGT
>NW_026596244.1:8308237-8334952 GCF_907164565.1 Psammomys obesus | reverse complement strand
TGTGTGTGTGTGTGTGTGTGTGTGTGTGTGTGTGTGTGTGTGTGTGTGTAGAAGTCTAATGTAAAACATTGGGTATCTTCCTTTGCTCTTCAATTTACTTCTTGAGATAGACTCTCTCCTTAAGTCTAAGTCCCTAAGAAGCTCATTGATTTGTCTGACCTAGCTGGCCAATGAGCTTCAGGGACTCCTGAGTTCACTCCCTTCCCACCCCCGACCAACCCCTAAGGCTGGGGTCACAGACTTGTGCTGCCCTGCCTACTCTCTCTTGGGTTCAGAGTGTCCAAACTAGGCCCTTGCTCTTATGTAGCAGGCACATTAGGGACTAAGCTCTCCAGCCTTAGTTGGCCAAGATGATAGTAGCAGATCTGAGGAAGACAATGAAGCCAGTACTGATGAGACCTGATAGACTAGGGTCAAATGGAAGGGGAAGAGGGCCTCCCCTATCATTGGACTGGGGAAGGGCATAGGAGAAGAGGGAGGTAGGTTGCGGTTGGGAGGAGAAGGGGAAGGGGTTATAACTGGGATACAAAGTCAATAAACTATAATTAATAAAAATAAATAAAACTTAAAAAAAAAGCTTCTCTAAGATTCAGGGAGTGCATCACTTAATAGTTCATGCAGTGTTCAGGAAAGCTGGTAGCACATGAGAATTCTTCTAATACAACTTTGAAGGCCATTTTTTATTTTATCATAGGTCCATGAAACCAGAAAAGGTGTTTTCCACATGCAATTGATTCTTGAATGCTTCAATAAAATAAAATGAAAAAATTGGACAGCAACATTTCATAATACTGAGTGACAGTTTGGGGACTGAGGATCTTTGATGTGATTTGGATTATCAAAGACAGAGTCTCAAGATCAAACCAGTTTATATTTTTATTATTGCTTTGAAGCAGACCGACTTCAGGTTCGCATGCTCCACAATGCCAGAGCATTCTTTAGAAGGCTTCATTTTCCACTTGATTTTATAAAGTAGCCGAAAGAAATTAGCAGACTCCCAACATTTTTGTGGGCTTTCCTACAAGCTCCACATACATGTGCCTAAGGAAGGCTCTCTGTCCTCTGTGTCTGGCTCTATTCCCCTTGCCTACTTGATTTTTCTGTGCCTACGATGAACGTTTTATCTTAGATGTGGTGCTTTTATGCTGTTTATTTCTCTATTGGGAACGTGTGACTTTAACCGCCTATGGAACTGTATAGACACTGCTCGGCCCAGGCCAGCCACCTTCCCCACTTTCTAGTCTGTCTGTGTAGATCCCCTGGCAGATACAGGCTTCCTTCCACTAAAGCTACTCTTCAGGCATTCTTTGAGCACAGTCCTTTGTTCTGGCGGCCAGCTGTTCTAAGCCCTGTGTTCATAACTCCAATTACATGACTGTTATTTTAAAAATTCAGTTTTGAAAATCAGAAATGCGTTTTGTCTTTATTTTCCCCATTGTCTCTTTTTCTAGTCCATATTGACTTCCTTCAATAAAAGACTTCCTACACAGTAGGAAGTCCAGCTCCCTGTATTTATTGGATCAGCTGATTAATGTTTTTACTTCTTTTGTCTATAAATTTTGATTTGTGGCAAATGAGTTCTTTACATTTGAATTTAATTTTAAAGAGTCTTAATTTTACTAGTGTCTTTTGCAGATAGTTACTGAAGGTGACCTTCCCAAAATTTGGGTTGTTTTTCGCATCCCAGGAGTATCCTGAGTGCCAGCTTTTATATTACTCTCTTATCTGGTGATTCTATGCTTGCCACATACTGAAAATTTAAACTTCCACCTAAAATAGCATATTGGTAGAGGGTTTTTATTGATTTGAGATTTCTCCCCTGACAGCAGACAGAAAAATGAGCTTTCTTGTCAACCCTGGGTCAGAGGACAGATAGTTAATTCCCACCTGTCATGGAAGCTTCAAATTTCTGTTGTCCAGGCTTTATTGGAAGTTTTTTTGTTTGTTTGTTTTTGTTTTTTTTTTTTTCACAAAGAATCTTTGCTTTGTAAAGTTCATGTGCAGATATTGAAATTCAGGCCTAGGGGCTACTTCCATGCCACCCTTCAGCCTCTGCCAGGGCTGCAGCAGGGTCTACTCCATGCTTTTTACCTAAACTCTATTCCATTTTTTGAAAAAAAGTAAAATGTTACTGTGAAACTAGGACTTTCTTTCTCTGTTATGGTCTCAGTGTTAACTGGTAATGTCAGCATATACTTTATCAAGCAGTTCTAGTACAGTGGGAGAGTTTGGCACTTATTTGGCACATAATTTGATGGGACTGAAATTCTGTGGGTGATTTCTTCTACTTATATGGATCTAAATTTTCCTGGGCATTTTAACAACTCTTCAATTATTATTCTGAAATCAGTGGCCCTCAACTGGATGGTGCCTTTGCCTTCCAGAGGACATTTGGTAGTGTCTGGGGGGTACTGTTGGCTTTCATAACAGGGGGGGCCACTGATGTCCATTGTGAGTAGACACCAAAGGGCTGCTAGACAACCAGTAAGACCCACCAGAGGAGACACATCACTCAGCACAGCGCCAACAGTCAGAACCTACCTGATGGCCGCATGTGCATTTTACCACTTCTCTGTTTTCCAGATCTTCACTTGAATGCATATTTACATGTCTTAAACAGAATGATGTTTTAGGTTTTGTTCTCCAAACCATTTTCCATCCATCTTACCCACCCTGCTGAATGGTCCATTATGAAAATGACTGCTCAATTCAGAAACGTGGTGATCATTCTTAAAATCTTGATTGCCTGATCCAGTTGATCAGAGTTAGTAAATGTGAGTTCATCTTTTATCTCTACTCTCCCAACCTTTCCTATCCTATTTCCTCCAAGGCTCCTCGCCTACCTGCCTATCTGCCTCCTTTCAGCCTTCCCTGCCCCAGATTCAATTTGTGTATCATCTGGATGACCTTCTCACTGGAAATATAACAAAAATTTGATTTTCTCAGCAAGGGACTCATGACCTCTGCCCTCTGAGCTCTTTAACCACATGTGTTTCATACATTCCTGTATCCAAGCCACATATCTTTAGGATGACCTACTAGTTTCTGTGTCTCTTTCCTTTTTATGGTACTCAGGCCTTTGTAGGTTTTTTCACCATTAGTGTTTTATATTTTAAGTATTTTGCTATCCTTAGCTGGAAGTCAGGTATGTCAAACCTGTCTGTTTATTTATGTGTTTGTTTGTTTGGTTTTGTTTTTGTTTTTTGGAATGAGATAGAAAAAATAATAAATGTAAATCAATTACTAATCAAGGAAGACGATTGATGAACAGAATTTACAGAACTGTGTGTCCTAACAGTTACCTTTTCTAAATGGCTTTTTGGCAACTATTCAATTGAGAAAGAAAAGTTCTCTCTCACTTCTGTTACAGCAGATGTATGGGCTTAGCAAACTCTCTTGTCTATACAAGAAAGAATATAATCTTCTGAAAAAGCACCTCATCCAAAAAAAAAAGCTGGACTAACATGAATGTGTTTCTACTATACATGTCACACAGTAAACTGAGCTTCCTTTTCTGCTGTCCCCTGCTAATATGAGGAATCCACACAGAGAACCCTGTGTTCTTAAAATTCGTACTTGTCTCTAAAAGAGTTCTATGTGTATTGACCTTTCAGTGTTCTCCAATCCTCAGGACAAAGGCTCTACAATTTAAACCAAGTGAGCAGATTTCCAGTTGTCAGATATATATTGTGGGCTCGTTGTTATTTTTAAGGCTGTGGCTGCTGATGGCAGATAAGAATATCACTCCAAAAATATTTCAATCAACACATCAATTACCAAGTTTTGAAAAGCATCACTTCATAGTCTTGAAAAACAAACTCATTTCTAGTCTCTAAGCAAAATTAAGACTTCCTTTCCAGTAGAGAGCTGATGTTCTGAATTTAAATCTGGCTTGGTCTTTGCCTACCTCTTGCTTCAGCTCACACTAACTAACCAGTCAACCCCAGGCTGCATTGGCCATTATGTCTTCTTGCAAACTAGCAAATTCAACTTTTAACCTAACAACACAAAGGAAAAGGAAGTGGAATGCTGTGATTTTAAGGGGGCTTTGGTCTCTTTTGTTCTGTGAACTTTGCCAGCTTTCACACCATAGAAGCCCACAGCCCTTTGTTCAAAATCACAGCAAATGTAAAGAATGGCTTTACATTGTGATTTCCTTACCAGAAGAATCCAAAGACATCAAGAAAAATGTTCATCGAGGCTTGGAACTGAAAGAAGTATTTATTTTACGTGTGCCCTCATTTTGTGCAACTCAGCATCATGACAGATGGGACTGGGGTTGCACACGAAAAGTCTATGCTCTCTTTGTCTCTTATGAATCAAGTGTTGTTTTTAACAAAATCTCAACCGTTCAATTTTACCAGTGAAGACTGGGGAGCCAGATGCTGGGGTAAAAGCCTGCTCAAACAGAGAGGCAGAAAAAGCAACCGGCTGACCTTCCTCCTCAGCTGATATCCCAATAAGAGTTGTCCATGCTGCCAACCTGGATACGTATATCTGGCTACGGTTTCTACAGTTTATCTCATTACATGCACAAGATACAGATTCTCTCAGGGAAGCCATAAAGGCACAGTGGAGAAAATTCAAGATGGATTAAAGAAATCTGAGAGACATAATTTTCATAAGCATAGGTGAAAAGTCAAACAGACTTGGTTTCAGATCAGTACAGCTAACTTCCTTCTGCCTAATTGATCCTGAGGATAATCCTGTTTGGTGGGTAGGGTTAAAGTGAAGAATAGAGTTGAAATGATAGATGTGGTAACTGAATTTACTTAATTTAATGCACATTCTATAACATATTGCTATATGATATAGTATATATTATATATATATCACATATCAGATCATCTATATCATATAAGTCATATTGCTCTGTACTCTGTGAGTATATGTAGGATTTTTTTAAAATGAATTTTGAAGAGAAGATAGTATTTTTTTATAGTATTTAAAAGCAGGTTTATTGGAAGCAGCTCTAGGCTGCCATGCAGGGGGAGGAAGAGGGAGGGAGGAAAGTGTGCGGGGGGGGGGGGGAGGGGGGGGAGGGGGGGAAGAGGAAGAGAGATATAGAAGGAGGGGCACAGAGGCGAGAGAGGGAGGAAGAAAAACGTCTGAATTGTATAGTGAGGGGCCTCTGGGGGGGGATTGAAGAGCATAGTACCGTGTTTGCTTTCATTACAGGAAGAATCTGACACAGCTAGCTATTACTATTTAGGAAGAATATCTGCCATCTTTTTTTCATGCTACAATTCTCCATAGTTCATGTCAAGTCATCTCCAAAGTGCAAATGAAAAAAATTATAGCACAAAAGGCCCAGTAACCTAAACAAGTTTCCAATATACCAGTTTTGCGATTGTGTTCAGTTTTCCACTGTGTGTCCTTACCCCTTGCATTCCTGTAATGACATCCAACATTTGTATAAAGAACCCTTAAAGATTTGGAAGCACAAATAGGCAAAACACAGTGACATGCACATGTTAATCCCAGTACTCAGGTGGCTAAGACAAAAGAATCCTAAAGATTGGTCAGAGCCAGCCTATGATACGTCCTGAGATCCTGTCTCACAACAACAATACACACACACACACACACACACACACACACTCACATACCCATGCATGTGCACAAGACATCCCTGAAAATAATGAGATAATGGCTGCTTTTCCCTCAGTGGTAGAAGCAGCATGGTGTAACTGCCTGAGAGCACTAGCCTCCAACAAACACTGCCTGGGCATTAAGGGAAGCAGGAACACGGGAATGATAGGATGTCAAAGGACACAGCTCTATAAGAGCCCAGCAGAGAAGAGAGGGAGCATTAGTGGAAAAAGTGAAAGAAGCACCAGAAGTCATACAAAGATGAAGTGTCCAGTCAGAGTAGACAAGCTTCCTCAATAAACAAAAACTATATTGAAGAGGTGTCTAGAAAAAAAGATGATGAAATAATGGTATCAATTTTGCAATGTACTTAGACACAAAATATGAGGGTTCTGGCAAGAGGGAAGCAGTAGGGACAGGTGCAGCACACAAGGACAGCTCTTGAACTTGGCTGTCCTCCCATCCATCTCCGTCTTCACAAAATGCCATCCATTTCCTTTGGAGCGAGACATCTTGCCAAGTATGCTCTTTAAACATTGATTTTTAGAACATTTCCTTGATTTGAAAGTTCACCACCAAACCTGGCAGCCATCCAAATTCCTTCTTTCTGTAGCTGTTGTTGTGATTTATCTAAGGAGCTCTTTCTCCCAAAGACCAAGTGGAAGAGGACCAGACAGTAGAATGGGGAAGAGCTCACCACTGCTGATATAAAAGTGCCTTGGGGAGAGCAGGCAGGAACATTTGGTTTGACCCAAGAGACCCTTATTGTGTACACCAGGCACCTGGACGTTGGTGTTTCACCTCCTTGTAGGAACCTTTGAAGACTGGAAAACCAAGGGGACTATGCTTGAGATTCATCTTCATGACGTGTGCACAGTTTAGAATGAATGGTCCCAACTTGTGTTGTTCTACAGATGCACTGACATTAAGTTGAAGAAAATAAATGGCCAATGAGGAAGTCCGTAACTGCCTGCTTCCTGCTTTCTCAGGGGAGCAAAAGCAATCCTGACCCATAACTGGCATTCAATAAACATTGGTTATATGGATGAATAAATGAAGCGATAGAGAAATCACATTAGCAAATGAAGTGGATTCTCCCATCATCTCGGGCTGAGAGTGCCCTGGGCCAGAAGCCCTGAGAACCTGGAGGTATGTTTGCAGCCCATGGATTCGGGCCCTGCAACACCAGTTTACAGCTCCAGCCAGAAGCTAGTAAATACACTGTTGTGAGATCAACCATAAAGAGAAATCAGCCTGTTCATTGAGAGAAAGAAAAGAAAAATAATCTAACTTGTTTGGACTTGGGGGGCGGGTGTCTCTGGGTGTGCATGTCCTTGTCTGTGTGTGTTTGCCTGAGCACACATTTATGGCTCCTCAGGTGCTGATCCTTCTGAGTCTTTTTGTTTTTTGATGTGTCTTCAGTGACCTTCTCTGCTTAAGTAACTCTCTTTAAAGATGACTGACATGACATATGCAGAGAATCTATAAAACCCTGAAGCAGCTTCTTTTGTACCATGTTCCTAAAAAATTTTTTTTGAAATTGTATTTCAAAAAAAATTCATTTCCTATGAATTTTTAAATGGCCCACAATCACATATGCAAAACTCCTGAGAACTACACCGGCCACCACACCTCTTACCTTGATTATCTCATGCTTGAAAGTCTTGTGGAGCTTGCTGAGTCCATTCCCACGTCTCCCACCATCCCTTCCAGTCATGTGCCTCTGTCCCCTGGAACACAGGCCTATCACAAGGCTCCTTTTCTGAAAAACACACTGAAGCCTGCCAATAAAACACAACAAGAAAATAAATAAAATATTTAGTGGAAACTGGGACAGGGTAGAAATAGAGGTGATTTATGGGGACGTGGAAAAGGAAAGGAGCCCTCACTCCAGAGTTGGACTGAAGCCAGCCGAGAAATAAGAATTCCAGCAAATTAACACCTGTTGACATTCCTCTCCTGAATGCAAATGGGCGCTTCCTGTGGTCTGTCTCCTCAAGTCACCTGGGCTATCTGGGCCATCCCTAGGATCATACAGGGTGGCAAAGGACTCTCACGCGCTGAGCTTCACAGAGAAATATCTTCCTAAGCTAACTGTGAGGAGACCATAGTTAGCGTTTGTCTTTGATGAAACCCTTGGTGTCCAGGCAGTGGCTCTCTGCTGGGCAGCAGTATCCCCTCAGCGATATTTTCCTTCTTTGCTGTGGAAAGTGGAGAGCAACCTGAGGGCTAATCTTAGTTGTCATGGAAACGTTTTGTGGCTGATCTTGTTTGTTAACCTGACACACCTGTGAGGAAGCAATCTCAATACAATGAATACAATACAATCCTTCAGATTGGCTTGTGGACGTATGGGGGGGGGAGGGGGAGGGGGACATTTTCTTCATTGCTAACTTGTACAGGAGGGCCCAGCCCAGCGTGGCACCACCACCCCCAGGCAGGTGGGCCTGAGCGGGGTAAGAAAGTTATCTGAGTGTGAGGCTGGGAAAGGGCAAATAAGGAGCATTCCTCTTCAGTCTTTGCTTCTACACTCCTGCCTGAGTCCCTTCCTTGATTCCTTTCAGAAATGGATAGTTACCTGGATGGTTAAGTAAAGTAAACCTTTCCTCCTCAGGGTTTTTCTGTCACGATGCTTGTCACAGCCTGGAACACCGCTAAGCCCCCGGCACTGCACATGAGAGCTTCTGTAGCCGGGGCCTCAAGTTTAAAGTGGCTCTGGTGCAGAAAACCCACACTACAGTTGAGGTTTAAGTAGGAAGCTTTGTTTTTAATTAGACACGCTACTCTGGGTCTTGCCATGCCACTCCTGTTAAAACACACCACCTCCTCCCACTGGAGACAATGCTTTTGGCATCCCCATAACTAAGGAAGGGACACAAGAGAATAAGACAGGAAATTTCACAATGCTAGCAAACCATTAGTATTGTCCCAAGAGCTGCCAGAGCATTTGGGATGTCTTACATTTTAACTGTCATGTTAGCTGATTAAAAGAGATTAAAATTGAGTCCCTCGTGGAAGAAGCTCTATCTTATTCCTTTCTTCTCTTTAAAATACCTGAGACTTATAAGCTTAATCATAACATATTTTCTCCAATTTAGAAATATATAGTTCTTAGTATGTTATTGTTAAAATGCCACAAAGATTTACAAAAAAAGAAAAAAAAAAAACCTAATGTGTTGATTTCAAAATTTAATGCTCCTGAGATTAAGAAATTAAGCATCTTACTCTCTTAAATGGAAATTGAGCCAAAAATATATGACACTTTATAAACTAAATAATGTCTGTTGTCTTAGAGCTAAAGAAACTGTCGGCAGACCTGCAAGCTCACAGTCTGTCTCAGAGGCCCATCTTGCCTGCTGAACCGGAGCAGCAGCCACCTCTTCTGTAACTTGGGTGGGAGCCACAGCAGACCAGGAACGTGGCTTTCAGTTTTTAGTTCAGTGTCACAAAAGCTTTAGAAAGTCCGGACAAGTACTGTTAAGAAATACAGAATACATTTTTAGAAAGACAATGCATGAGGATTCCTTAACACACACATAACTATGCATTCTTTTAGTAAATAAGAGCATTTTAGAAGGATGTGGATAATGGCATAGCCAGCCTTTCCACAACTAAAAGAAATGTGGAGTTGATGGTACACAGTGCCCTGACATGGAAGGCTCTCTGAGATTCATTCACTCAGCATGTCCATTTTTAGGCTCTACAATGAACTGCCAGCAGCTCTGAGTCAGGCCTTTCTTACATCAGAGCCCATCCCCAGGGGATCAAAGAGCTTAAAAAGTAGGGAATATGCCCTATTCTGACATGAGACAGCTGTTTGTAAACAAGGACCAGGCATTTGGGTGACAGGAGTAAGATATCCCATGCCTCAGAGAGTCAAAGGCACAGGTCACATGGCCTTAACACTTTGTGCAATGTCAAGGAAATAACTCCATTGGCAAACATTAATTGATTTGTTTAGGAAATTGTTAAATTAAATGTGGGAGCATTACGAATGTGCAGTAAACTATTGAGTAATAATCAAGTAGTTTATTTTAATGCCACATATTAACTTAGTTTTTCTCCTATTCCAAAACAGACCACAGGTTTTATTGTTTTTTGTTTTAAATGAGATCAAATAAATCAGGTAACAGAATTTTAATAAATTAGAGGATTAAATAAATACAAATGACATTCTATAATTGTGCCAATAAATTGGGAACTAATAGTATGGTGTAAAATTAAGAATTACTAACAGTAATGATTCTTTAGTTTTTATTTGTAAATACAACAGTTTGTTAACTATTTCATTCAAAATACAAAGTTTCCAATTTTATATATATATTTGTGTAATATAATCTCTTACTCTCTTAGTTTTGCAGGAAAGAAAACATTTTAACCCTAAGAGACTGTAGACCCAAGAGACTGGAAAAGCTCTCCATCCATGAATGGGTACATAGGTATGAAAGCCCACTGAAATTATAGGCAGAACTATTGAACAGAGTAGTTTCAACAGCTCCGCAAAGAGATCTGGAGTTCCAAGCTTTTTAATGCTCTTGTTATAACACGGAATACAATTGGACGATGATTTACTAGTTGGGGTGTGTGTTTATGCACTAACTCCTGTAATGCTGCACTAGGACATAGTGGTGCGCCCTGGACATACTGAATTTAATCTGTCTCCCCAGCTGTCAGATAGCGCGGAATACTCACTGTGAACAGTAATAGTTAATAGTGGAAATGAGGCTCAAATGCACACACACACACAAACTTTAAACATTTCAGGGACAAAGTTTTAGTTCTAATTTTAGACAATTTTTCAATTGAATTTGTCTCTTAAACTCAGTTGCTAAAGAAAGAACCAAAAGCTTAACCATGGGGTCTTGATTGAGGGTTAATATTCTAAATGTTTGCTTATTAATTTCAACATTTGCATTGAGTAGCACAGAGAGTAAGATAGTAGATTGCCAATCAATTGTGCCAGGAAATTATATAAACCTTCTATTTATTTCTCTCCCTGCAAGTTCACAAAAATGAAATGATTACCCATTTGAAGTCTTCAGGCTCAGTAAACAATGGCTTTTGCTGGTGTTTTGACTTTTTAACTTTCTACATCAGAATACTAAGGAATCTAGATCAACCATTTGCTCAAGTTAGAGAAAATTAAGTCACTTCTTTTCATTAGATGTTTATTTCTTGGGTGAGAGTTGGGTAAATGCTAAATCAATGAAACCGTTCAGTCATAAAATTATATTAG
Source organism: Psammomys obesus (assembly GCF_907164565.1). Classification (NCBI taxonomy): domain Eukaryota; kingdom Metazoa; phylum Chordata; class Mammalia; order Rodentia; family Muridae; genus Psammomys; species Psammomys obesus. Next base: position 8,324,124 of record NW_026596244.1, on the reverse strand, counting down.
TATGCCTTAAGAGTTTGTTTAAGTGAACTTTTCAAAAAATTAAAATGATAACTTTCAGACAGACAATAGCATACAACAGTAGTTAGAAGTTTATTAAAGCAAAATTTTCCAAAAGATAAAATTGATTCTTAGGAAAATATAAATACATATGAAGTTTTTTATTCAAATAATGACTATAACATTACTATAGTGATGAATTCATTTAAAGATAGTTTCAAAGCTAAATATTTATAAGCCATATTATAAGATCACGGGAGTAGATATAAAACTGGTTAGTGTCCAACATGGTAATAAATTTTAACCATTAAGGTTGTTTGTCCCACCAGGAAAAAAAAAAAAAAGTATTTTCATGGCACATGAACCTGCAATCTAACTTCTTCCCTAAAACCCTGTTTGATAGTCATTCAGAAGAAAATCAAGCCCAGCATTGTAAGAACATGCAGACACCAGAGTGGGCTATTTCCAAATTTCAGACAAGTACTTCGAGAAGTCACAATGTCTCTCACAAAATGAAAGTTCTTGCATTCTGCTGCTCTGGTCTGGGTTTCATTTATTTCTGAGACAGGGCTGACTGTACGCCAAGCTGGCTCACACCTGCCATCGCTCCAGTTGACTCTTCAGTGCTGGTTCCCAACGGATGCCATCCTTCCGTCCATGGTGGAGCGCAGGCCATCCGGGTGCCAGCACACACGGTGCTCAGGGGGCTTTCCAGGAGACTCCGACTTCTTGGGCTCAAACAGTCACGGCACGGCAGGCTACGGAATACCTCGGACTCCCACAGCCTCATTCTCAGCTATATCACTTCATTTTTACTAAAAAGAAAATCAAATTCATTTTATTTGATTCATATAAAATTCCAGTATCTTTTTCAGACTAATACATTAAATGTGACTTACCTGAGTCTGTGTTCAAATAAACAGTAAAATTTAGTAAGACAATGTACAAATGATTTTCTATCTAGATAGTTTATCCACTGCATGCAATGTAATGTATACTTAAAGGAACAGTAGAATAAATACATTACTCAACTCCAAAGATGTAAATATTTTTTGATATAACTATTTTAAGAATAATTCTAGGATATTGTATATTTTGATCAGTTCTCTAAGTACTTAACAAATTTATTAAATGTGAATATATGAGACTTTAAACATACTGTAAGGCTCATGCCAACGACAGACTAAACCAAAAAATTAAATCTCCACCTAAAATATATGATATCTGTTAACTATCTTTTTTTTTTTTTTAGCCAACCCTATAGTACAATGCTATATGTCCACAAAGAGAAAGCATAGTGATGGTGAACTCTGACATCAAACGTATGTACACATGATCCAGGTAGACATCTTGACCTTTAAATTGTCTCTTTTTTCACTGAAGAAGTAACAAAGAAACTCACTTTTGCAGTTTATTGTTTGTTACGTTTTCCAGTTTAAACAGAATATTTGTCATCAAAACAAAGGACAGTATAGAACAGAGAGAGAGTGGAGTAGACCATTGCAAAGGAGAGTGAGGAGGTGCTGTATTTGGCTTTTAAAAATTAACTCATGTATCAAAACAAAACCAAAAAAAAGGGGGCACAACTTTAATCTGTAACATTTTATTACAAGGTCTAAGATACGTGTGCATTTTCACATTGGCTAAAATGCCAGAATAAGCTCTGTATGTGAGCCAAGCTAAATTCCTCTATTTAAAACCTGTTACAACAGAGCAAATAAACCATATAATGGGCTAATACGAACCAAATCGCAGTAGAATTTGAGCATGCCTGAAATGCGAAAACATCCTCATCATTTCACTAAAAGGTTACTTATTAGAATTCAAAGGTTGGCCCGCAGGTATTGTTGAGAATGCATCATCAATTACTTATTGTTTACAAAAGAAAATACATCATTAAAATGAGAATATAAGGGTTGGGGAGGTGTTCAGCTATTGAGAGTATTCACTGTTCTTCCAGGGGAGCTCAGTCCCAGAACCCACGTCAGTCGCTCACAATTGTTTCAGAGGGTCCAGTGCCCTCTTCTGGCTTCCTTGGGTACTGCATACAAATGCATGTATATACACAGGCACACGCACAGATAAATAAATCCTTAAAAGATACCTCCAGACGATCTGTTACTGTACAGGACTGTTTTAGCAATTCTGGGGTTTTTGTTTTTCTATATGAAATTTAGAATTGTTCTTTCAAATTCTGTAAAGAATTGTGTTGGTATTTTGATGGGAATTGCAATGAATCTGTAAATTGCTTTGATGGGATAGCCATTTTCACTATGTCAATCCTACCGCTCCATGAGCATGGGAGATCTTTCCATCTTCTGGGACCTGGAGGGGAGCTCCACAAAGAGAGCAACAGAACCAAAAATTCTGGGCACAGGGGTCTTTTCTGAGACTGATACACCAACCCAATCTCCGACCATGCATGGAGATAACCTAGGACCCCTAGAACTCAGATGTAGCCCATGGCAGCTCAGTATCCAAGTAGGTTCCCTAGTAAGGGGAACAGCAGCTGTCTCTGGCATGAACTCAGTGGCTGGCTCTTTGATCACCTTTCCCTGAGTGGGGAGCAGCCTTACCAGGCCACAGAGGAAGACAATGTAGCCAGTCCTAATGAGACCTGATAGGCTAGGGTCAGATAAAAGGTGAGGAGGACATCCTGTATCAGTGGACTTGGGGAGGTGCATGGGAGAAGAAGAAAGGGGTGGGACTGGGATGGGATGAGGGAGGGGACCACAACTGGGATACAAAGGGAATAAATTGTAATAAATAAATAAATCCTTAAAAGATAAATTATTAAAATAATCAATATTCTAGGGACCTTTGTTTAGTATTAAGCATCTTGAAACAACTAGGCAAAAATACAAAACTCCTGAAAGAGGCCTGGATGTCCAGAGGCACATCCAGCTTTAGAGGCATGAAAGCAAAATTTTAAGAAGCTCAAAACACCTGTAATTAACATCACAATGTAAATTAAAATGGTAAATTTTGTAAAAATAAAAAAGTATTAAAATGAAAGTTGATCACCATGATAAGGCATGAAACAACTTGGCAAAAATCTTTTATTTCTAAGTCAAGTGAGGGTATAAAAGTGTTTTCAGGATACTTAAGAAGATGCTGTGTGAGGTAAAAGTCATAGCAGCTGACTTAGCAGGGCCCACAGTCATGCTCAGCTAACAGTGGGAGGAACCTCGGAGATTGTGACAAAGGTCAGCGCTCCAAGGGAAAGCACATATGATGATAAATACAATGCTTGGACATGAGTCTTGAAAAGCAGAACTGAGAGATCAGTGAGTGTTCTCCCCCTGGTCTGTCTTCTCTTATACCTGACTTACTATGTTGACAAGTTGGTGTGTTTGTATCAATTAGAATCCACACAAATGTTTTTTGTTTTTTTTTTTTGCTATGATGTAAAACTGTTTTAAAAGTTCACATTGATATTAAATTATTCATAATCAGAATGTAGGAAAATGTACACATTGATAACAAAAACTGAACAAAAGAAAAGACAAGTATGATAAAAATTTGTAGCTTTTTATTTTTAATTTTCCAAAGGGGAAAGGGAAGTCAGTCAATCTGCTTTTGTAAAGGGGGGGCACATTTCAGAAGGATATCACTATGTAGACCAATACCTAGATAACATCAGCTAAATTAGATAAAACCTAACTACACAGAGAAATTTGAAAAACTATAGAAATTACAGCATACCCTTTATAAAATGACAAATGTTAAACATTCATTAAAGTGGGCTGGGGTTATGGGAGTCATGCAGTGCCTTTCTAGCATGACTGAAGCCCCAAGTTTGATGCTGAGCATGGTTTTACACACCTTTACAGGTGTGTAACAGGTCCCAACAATTGAGAGACAGCACATCAGAAGACCAAGGTCATCCTCGGATGCATAAGGACTTCAAAGCCAGCCTGGACAAAATGAGACCTTAACATTTTCTTTAAAATCCAGCTAACCAATAGGAACATTAAGAGACTTTACAAATAAACTTTCAAATAGGTAATATCCTGTCTCATAACTTTTTAGTTTCCTATCCACCAGGCACAAATTGGATCAAAACTGAGACAGCAAAGTAAACCAATGCAAATTGTTGTGCAGGGATCTTTCTAGGCCGGCAGTGAATTTCTTAACAGGGATGGATGTAGGCTTTTTGTTGATCAGATATAGCTGGTTGTTTTTAGACTCCACAGAATATACTGCACATTTGTAGTAAACCCACTACCATGTCTACTTGGAAGGTGTTTTAGGATTGCTGCTTTTGCAGATCGCTCGCCTCAATTTCCTGGTGTCAAATTGCCTCCGCGGAGGGTTGAGAAGGGTGTGGTGACAATCGGCAAAGGAGAATGTCAGTCAACTCTCTACCAGCCGTTGGTCAGCTCAGGCAAATGGCATGAGAATGGTTTAAATATCAGTAATAGTCACCGTGGAATAGCCATGCTGAGACACACACAAGCCAGAGTTTTAGGCAAAAGAAAAAAAAAAAAAATCAGGCATTTTGCAGTTGATATGTTATTCCAAAACTTCCTGAATCTGCATACTTCTCAAATCTAGAGAACTTTTTAACTTGGTCCATGATACGTACTGGGACCGTTTCCTGTTTCCAGTCTGCTACCTCACTCCTAGCAACACATGAGGTGAATATCCTTTATTTAAGAAAAAGTAAATGTCACACTAATCAGCCCGCAAGGCAGAAAGCCCTTGTCAGTCGTTCATAGGCACAACTCTGGCCCCGTGTGCATTGATGTAAGTGAGAAGGATTCTGGCTCTCTGCTCGATCACGTCGATAAGCTTCTCCATGCCTTGCCTGCCTCCTTGACTTTCCCAGTAAACCCGATCAAGGAACAGAGACTGAAGGAGTTTCTGCCGTAAGTGCTGGCTCTTCAGCACAGAAACTGCCGATTCGGGAAACCTGAAACGATAACGCAATATTTCATTCCTAGCAATTGCTCAGAAATATTATTCCTTCCCCCAGCTGCTCTGCCTTCATTAATCTGGCATAAATCACACTATCAAATAGGACCTTGAGAACCAACATGTTTTTGTCACTGACAAGTAGACACTTCTAAAAAATAAAATACAAGAAAAAAGCATCCTTAGAAGACTGTGACTGGATGAGAGTGGTTCTTTTGGGAGGCGAGGTTTGGTGACTGATGGGGTCATTAGAGCGTTCCTACAAAGGGATACTCGGACTCCATCCCTTCCTCTCCAGTTCTTTCAGTTCCTGGTCATTGGGTGAAAAGGACCTCCCCATCCTTGCTTATGAAAGTCCTATTCATAAAAGAAACAAAACCATTACTCTGCTGTTCTCTTCTACTTTGCATTGGTTAACGGGCAGGAAATGGTTAATGGAGATGTGGTGGCATTCAGTGCCACCAACGCATCCCGGAAGCAGAGCCCGGTCACCATGGACTGAAACCTCTAACGCTGTGAGCCACAGTAAATCATTAGTTACAGCAACAGAAAGCTGGCAACTGTTTTCAAATAAATCAGAAAAACTAAACTTTTAGAACAAGGATATTCAAAAACATCTCACTGGAAATTCTGAGTTCACTTAAGAAGGATCTGGCTGAATCATCTTGAGAGAGTTCACTGAACTTGCTTCTTTTCATGTAGAAAGACTAGAGCTAGGGTCTGGCACATATAGCATCAAAAGATCTTAGAAGTTTTGTTTATACTCTGATACACTCCCAACTTGGCCTTCTCTAGCTCTCAGAAATTCTGCTAAAAGCACCATGTAATCACTGAGGTTCACGAGTAACTTTTAAATAAATCCTGTTATACCTTAAAAACTGCATGACAAGGGCATGCACTTATTGAAAGTCACAGCTGGGGACAAGACACAGGATCCAGAGTCAGGAATTCTGATGATGCCAGAAGACCAGAGGCCACATAACTGGACGTGCTTAGCAAGCTCCAGAAGTGTGGAGTTAAATAAGGCCTATTATGTGCTTTGAGCTCCCTAAAGACATGTACTGTGCAGTCTTGTGGGCTATGACTGAAGAACATTGTGTTGTATAATGTATTAATATCCATAATTGTAACTTCTATAGCCCTTTAGCAAATTTAGCTGAGGCAGAGTGTATGAGATGAGATTATTAAAACTGCCAAGCTCTTCAGTGACTAGTAGTATGGTTCATAAAAGAAAACAAACCATTACTCTGCTTTTAGTTTTTACATTGCATTGGTTAATGGGAATATCCAATGTGTGAGTCTGAGCTTAATAAAGGCTTCACCTTTGCTTCTTAATGCTTCTTAATTCAAAGAAGGTTTAACTTTAAACCAATTATGCCTCATAACGCAGTTAAGGTTTAATCTTTGAAAGAATAAATAAAAGTGTTCATATTTATGTGAGTGTTTAAGATAGATAGATGTTAGCCTTTGGCACTCTGAATCCTGTATAGAAATAAGTCCCTGTAATATCAATTCAGTAAGTGATATCTTAGGAATGTCAATTTTCTTATGTAAAAATTCTCCATGGCTTAGGCATTTAAAAGAAAGAATCTGCCATGTATTCTGCCTTCAACTGACAGAGATGTGAAGAGCATCAACAAGGGAAGGATGTGGCAAAAATTCTTGGGACTCTCAAAACCCACAGGAAGGGTATGCTTTTTAGTGTTGAGAGTTTGTAAAATCCACGTTATTGAAGTATAAAGGTAAGGAGAAACAATTGAAACATGCTGCAGAGTATCATCAGTGGGTTTTACACTTCTGCATTCTTCGGGGCTTGCTTTTGTTTGATCTCGGTACAGAGCACACTGAGCTGCATGCCAGTAAGAGAAAGAGCATCCGAACGCAAAGTTATTACAAGAGAAACCAGTGGGTGTGGGTGTGGGTTTGGAAGAGCTGAGTTACACCACTGACTTCAGACCTATTGGGATGTTTTCCTGATTTTGCTTAGCTCGTGGGGAGCTAGTGTTATCTTACGAACTCTTAAGTTTCCAATCAAACCTAATTCCTTAGAAAAATCTTATTCCTGAGTGAACAAGGGTGGCTCCACTGACTATGAAATTCACTCATGAAGTGGAATTGATCAGACTCTGTAGCCAGCTCCAGCTACTCTTTTTTCCAACTTAATATTTTTATTGGCTATTTGGTAATTTCGTACTGTGTATCCTAATAACTTGCTTCTAAGTCCTCCCAGGTCACTTCCCCTTGTGACCTCCCTGACTCCCAAACAAAAGAAGGAGGAGGAGAAAACTGAGAAAGAGAAGGAAGAGGAGGCAGAGGAGGAAGAGGAGGAGGAGAACATCCAAGGTATTGCCCACATACTTACTGAAGCAGCCCCCTAAAGAGAATTGAGCCTGTCTTCACCCCCACCCCAGCCAAAAGCCATCAATTTGAATCTCCTATATTAAAAAATGCATAAGATCAGCATGCCCTGAGGCTGACAGCACTATCTCCTTTAGCTTCATGTGCCTCCCTCCCTTTACCCTGTATCCTGTCCTACCAAATGTCTCCTAACTTGTTTGGGTCACCTCAGAGATTTTGGTCAATTTTGAATGTAACAGCTCTTTGTTCAGCCTCCTGCGGCCCCTCCTTTGTACCCAGCCCCACACTCTAAGTCTACCAAAAAGATTCTGAGTACTTCAAACCTCTCCTACCCAGCTTAAAGGGCCCACCGTCCTCTGATGCCCTACTCTTCAGAGAGCTCTTTTTCTACTCTATTCCTAGCAGTCACTTGGGTATATCAAGAATATGGCATCCTACCATGCTTATTAGTTCTATTGACATGCCAAACTGTTTATTACAGATTTGGATATCTCTATTGTTCTTCCCATGTCTATTCCTGTGCCTGAATGACAGAGTCTCTGTCACCTGTCAGCCTGCATCCGTCCAGCCTCACCCACATGGGTTTTCACCATGAAGGCTGATCAAGGCAGTGGAAACAGAGTGCAGCAGAAGCTGTATAGGTATTGTGGACTGCTCAGAGATGTGCTGGCTGCTTCTAGAGGGTTGCTTTTCCTCCTTGGGTCGCTTGTCCCTCACTCATGATTTCTTTGGAAATTAAGTCTATCTAACATAAGGTGTGAGCTTTCTCCGAACTTTATTAATTGTTTAACAAACATGTGGTCTTCCAAGATGTCATTCCACAAGAAAATGTAATCTTCATTCTGGGTGTAACATATCCTTTCTGTAATCCTAGCGCTCTGAAAGCTGAAGCAGGAAGATAACTGCAAGTTTAGAGTCAGCTTGGATGACAGTGAGTTCCTGGGAAGTCTGAGCTACACAGGGAATTCCAAAACAGTCTAGGCTAAAGAATGAGATGAGATTTCCACAGCAAACAAAACACTCACTCTCTGACGCCTTCCAGCAATTTGAAGTTTAAGTTGTCTTCACTTCTGTCAAAGAAGCCCTTATTGTCTATGAAGACCAAATGCCTGGGGTCATTCTTTCGCTGGATAATGTGTGCTAAAGTCACAGAATTTTGGTCATCACAGTTTGGCCTTAGTCCATTCTGCATACAGGCGTCTTCCTTGCGAGGTCTGAATCCACAGCACTTTGTATCTAAGCGATTATAAATCTGAAAATGGAAATGAAAACAAAATCCAAGATGCTGAATAAAAGCTTGGGAAAGTCAGAACATTTCCAAAGAATGGAAGCTTTCTAAACAGCTGACCTGCCAGAATCCAAGCAAGCCAGGCTGATTTAATTAAAAGCAACTGTTAGAATAAGTCCATAGTTCAAAGTCCTCTGACTCAGATATAGTCCTAAACATTTCCAGCTTCTGCTAACAGCAGATCATCCAACTCAGGCGTCCCCACCCTTGATATCCACAGTTCCCACGGAATCACATGTGAACATGTGGCTGGCACAATCTTTAACTCGTCAGGAAAGAAAAGACTGCATAGTTCTTCTATAGACTCAAGGCCTAGCTCTTGCTGGGATTGGGCTGTACAGATTCTTCTTGAGTTGTTGGCTATAAATTCCATTGCACCTGACTTCAGTTTTGAAGTAGCTAACCTGAAATAAGAGAAAGTGGACAGAAGGTGTGAGAGCCAATAATGAAGCATTAGCTAGATTCTGAACATGTGACAAAGTGCAGAGACTTTAGGGACTTGCTATAGTGCAGAGAACTAGAAAAGAGGGTAGAAAGGTCGATGAGAACATTGTTAATGTCACTTCCTTTGGCCAAGAAGAAAGTAACATTTAATAAATGGGGTAAAGTAAGCCTGGGCTCAGGACTGTAGTCAATCTAAAATCAAACCTCTGCTCTTCTGCTTATTAGCTATGCAACCTGTGTAGATCCCTTCATGACACTGGGCTCTGTTTAATTAGCTGTGTACAATAATTTATTTGTGTTGTACAGTTGGTAGAAAGATTAATGTAATAATGTATGCCTGCCCTGACAGGTAGGGTTGTCCAACCTTTTGACACTGAAGCATGACATTGCTACTTATAAATGGATTGGGCCAATCTCACAGCTATCGTAACAGGCATGTGGCCCTGTGACCCAGGTTAGACACACTTAAAAGAACACACAGTCTGTACTTTAGCTCTGAATGCTTTCCTCAAAGGCCCTTGTCTCAGAGATTTAGTTCCCAGGCTGACACTGTTGAAATGGTAGAAAGGTTAGAAGAGCGGGCCTAGTGATCAGGTTAGTCCATAGAAAGGGATTTGGATCCTCATCACTCCTCTTCCTGACTTTGGTTCTCAGCTGCCTCTGCCCTGTATCACTCATTACCTTTCCAGACGCCAAACAGCAATAAGGTCAACCAAGTAGAAACTAACCTAACTATGAGCTGAATCACCATCATAGGTTCATGTTCAACTACATTAACATTAATACCTCCCCAAAGTGCCACAAGCTGGGACCAAGCCTTTACCACAGGAGAATGTAGGGGAGAACTATGAAGCAAACTATAACAAAAGCTGCAAGTGTTCAGTGTGTTCATGTCTGATCATAAGCTCTCCTGTATTCAGGCCCTGTCAGCATCTCTGTAAGAATTATGTCTTATAGTTTACATTTTTAAACTGCATGAAAGCATGAGCAATTAGAAATGGGAAAGAATGACATAGGACATCTTTTTATTGCCTTGCCTGCATTTGTCTGTTTCCTACAGTGTTTTAATGTGTTCTGTATAATCTATTTTGAGTCATGAGACATTCTGATGACTTCACCAATTCTCTCACAGTCTGCTGTGCCAGGCAAGCCCAACCAAGTTTGCCACTGATGATAGGTATATATGACCAGTTCCTTTTCTAGGAAATGTTGCCACTGGTGCTATTCAGATCCAAACATGAACTTGGTAAGTACATTACCAAGAGCTGTGTGTGTGAGTTCCTAGGTGTGGTGGAAGTTTTGGGTTCTTTAAAAACCCAGTTATATTATGTTTTTGTTCTAATCTCAACTGTGGGACATGGGACTGCCTTAGTTTATCCACAGCTGGTAATTTCTTCGTGTGGGGTATAGTCTTTGCCAACTGGTAACACCTTGTGCCACTCAGAGAGGGGCATTGTCTTTGAAAGCAGCAGATAGTGGAATTCTGAGGACTCTGAGAGGGTATAAATATGAGAGCCCAGAGAGGAGAGGGGCTTCTGGGATATGAATAGAAGAGGAAGAAGGCTGCTGCATTTGCTGCATTTGCTGCATTTGCTCATTTGCTATTCCTAGACTGGTAGATATCCTCATGACTGAGATTGGTATTTTCCCAAAGACCCTGATGATCCTAACCAGACCGAACTAAGTCTAAAGAAGTCTATGTCCCTTTTCCCTTTTAACTTTCTTTCTCTCCCACCTTGGGTTAGGGTTTTGGAAAGGAAGTAGAAGCTTTAGGAACCCCAAATAAAATAGTTTAAAAACAGCACCTACACCTAGAGGTATACAGTCAGACTGCTTGTTCTACTCAGTTTTCATTGCTCTATGACTAAAGTAAAGTATGTCCTTATATTTTTACCCATGTATAGCAATGGATTATTTAGCTATTAAATCATGCTCTACAACTTTTCTCAGAATTTTTTCGTAGTTTTTCTTTGAGTCCCCATTCAATATACTAAGGATATTGGTACATTCCTTATCACTTAAAGCCCCTTAAAATCAGCACTATTTGCCTAGCACCTGGGTTAGGTATGTGGTAAATACAGTTCTGCATACTTATAAGAGAGAAAACTGTTAAGTTTCAAACCCAGATCAAGTAGTTGTGGTGCCTATTTAAAATATCAAAGCAGACCTGGCCTCCAGGTTCTCCCAGCATCCCTCAGTCTGTACCTGTTACAGGGTGTATGGCTGACATATCCTACCCTCTACCCCAGAGGCCCTCTATATATCCCTCTATAATCCAGACAATTTGGTTACCTGATCTCTCTGCCCCTTTCTTTGCTCCTTTTGTACTTCTGGCCTCCTGGCTGCTATACTTGGATCTCTTCTCTCTCTTCCCTTCTTGTCACCCCACATGGCTCAGAGTCATGATCATGCTGGACTCTCCCAGATGTGTCTGTCTCTGGCTATGCTCCTCCACAATACCTAGGATCAGTCATGTTCTTTTCCTTTCCTTTTATTTATTTTTTCATTCACTCACCAATTTTTAAAGCCTAATGAAGCATGTCCCACACAGCTATGATTCTGAAATGTAATTTTAATGTGCTTGTTCATTACAAAAATTAAAGCAAACACTTAAGTATTGCATGGTAAAGTACCCGCAGTATCCATCTTTGTCTCTGTTCTTATGTAGGCACCCTACAAAAAAAGCCCATTGATGGGTAAATGTTCTCAGATAATCCATAATGATGATAATCACCAGTACTTTTTGTTTGAATTCTTATTATTTTATTAATTTATTTATTTGTGTGCATGCATGTGGGTTGTGTGTGTGTTTCTGTGTGTGTCTGTGTGTGTGAATGACAACCTTCACACATGGAGATCAGAGGACAGCTTTCAGATATGGGCTCTATCTTTTCACCACGTGGGCACCAGAGATAGAACTCAGGTCATCAAGCTGAGCAAATGTCACTGGCCCTGACCGAATTCACACTTTCTTATTCTTTAAAACAAAAACAAACAAGTAAAACCTTTTTTGTAAAACCGATCTGCTGCTGAAGAGGGCTGCCAGCCGTCATTTTCCATGAAAGCACTCTTTCCTTTTTTATAAAAACACATCTTTTCAATGTTTGCCTAACTAAAGTTACACTCGGAAAAATCCAGGTGTTCCAGCCAATTTTTCTAAGAGATGGGATAGATATTTTTAGATATATTTCCTTTAAAAGTTTTTTTCCCCTCAATTCCTTTTTTTTTTTTTTTTTTTTTTTTTTTTTTTGTAGCAATAGTTTTCTCTGTAGGAAAATAAATACATTCTGAGTGACTTACATTCTTTTACATTACCTAAGCAAGAGAGCTTCTGCCTTGCTGCATGGCCCTGAAGAGCCATCAGGCTTCTGCAGAAAACCAGTTCCTCTCTACACAACAGGGCACACCCTGTCCAGGTATGCGCTCACAACTAGGTCCATCAACGACTTGGCTTAGTTTTTTCATATCATCATTGTCTTAAGAGTAACATGATTAAACAACTAATTGCAGATAATGTCCCAACAAAGCAACAAAAATTAACCTAGGAGACTAAGCTGTGAGGAAGAGGTAGTTGACTCCTCTGGACTCCCTTCTTACAGAGAACAGAACTCGGCACTCCAACCTGGAAGTACAGCATCTTCAAGGCATCACGCGCTCATCCATCCTGACTGTATCTTTCAGGTGCTGTCTCCCAGCAAAGGCAAAACAAGCATTTGTTTATTATTTGCATAAAATAATGGATATTTCTAAAAGTGCTCACAGGCACTGTTTGCACTGGTGTCGTAGACTGGTAGGAAGTGGCCTGGGTCCTTGGGAGAGACACTGTACCTCATAGTCAGAGAGCACTGCTGGAGAAGATGGGAATAGGAAGGTAGGCAGCAGAACCAGTGGAAGTCAGAGTGCTGTGCCCATATTGAAAATCCAAAAACAGACTTATCTGAAAAACTCCCGTTTCCTTACATCGAACGAGAAGAAGAGAAGAAGGCCAGTGAGCAAGGACTCGGGAGAAGTCATTAAAAGAATGAGAACTGAAACAGAGCATGCTGGGAGGCTGAAGGGAGAGTATAACAAGGATGTTCTCACCAGCACAGACAGTGAACCCCCATCATCCACAATGGCACAAACCAGCTGAATTAGATAAACCTGCACGTTGGTGTCCAACTATTTTTCTTCCTTAACTCTTAAGTGATCTGCATGAGCATACGTTTGCATGTATGCATTTTCGGTTTCCTAAGTCGGCATCCCACCATTTTTAGCGGAGGGGTATATATACGTGTTAATTTGTGTGTGCACATATGCATGTGGTAGACATGTTCACGTTCACGTGTGCAGGTACGGTGGAAGCTAGAGGCGGAATCCCCGTCACTCTCCCTGTTAGTGTATAACAAAAAGTGTCTCTCTAAGCCTGGAGCTCATGCATTGCTCCAGGCTGCCTGGTTGATGATCCTTCTGTCTCTGGCCCACTCCTTCCTTGCTGGGGTTAGAGAGGCACACCCACCGCCATGCCTGGCTCTTCTATTAGCACTACAGATGCAAATCCAGGCCCTCCTGATGATTGCACGGCAAACACTGCACCAACAAAGCTATCTCCCCAGCTCCAATTCTTACTATCTCTAATCAAACTATTTGGTTTTGGATTTTAACTTTTTGAGTCAAAGTCTCTCTATGTAACCCTGGCTGTCCTGGAGCTTGCTAAATAGAACAGAGATCCAGGCACTTCTGCCTCCCAAATGCTAGGATTAAAGCTCTGTGCCACCAGACCTTGCTCAAACTTTTTATTTTTATCATCTAACAATTGCCATTTTTTGAAAGAAAATGCCAAATTTCAGAAGGGGAAAAAAATCTTAAATATTCCAAAAGTATGTAGATAAACAGCAGTTCCGCACAATAATTTGCCCAAAGGCTAGCATGTTTTAGGCACTCAGTGAATGGCTCATAATGAATCAACTCTGCTGAATGTTGTAACTCACTTTGGATTTGACTACATACAGACCTCCACCAAAGCACTGCCTTGTGTTGAGAAAAAGCAAGCTCAGCAAGGCAGCATGTCAAGACAGGAGCTTACAAAAGTACTGTCAGGAGCAAGCCACCAAGCTGCCCTGTGCTTGTCGCTTGCTTTAAGTTAGTGTTTCTTTGGATTTAACTGCATTAACCATGGATCATGAGAAAATCTACCATCATGCCTTCCATGCCATAAGCAAAACAGGCAGGTGAAATGGAAATAGCAAAAGAAAATTCTTTCTTTTCTCTGGCTGGCAATTTTCTGGCAGATTTCCTCTGTCGGTTGTTGGAGTGAACATCTCGCTTGCTTGTAAAGGACGCAGGCGGGAAACAGGTCTTCCTTTCAACAATTATCCGAAGTATTTCAAAAGGCAAAGAGACAGAGCATCGATTCACTGTCACCACTCCAGGCTTGGGGAGACGCAGAACATTTGGGCTTATTCAGTTCTCAGAGAAACTCAAGTGGGAAAATGTGCTCCGGGGTTTTGTTCTCTATAAACCTGTGTGTATTTGCACTGCTACACATGGAATCAGAGTTGGATTCCTACAGCCTAGTGAGTGTGTAAGGAAACACCACCTCACGGAAAAGGCAGTCTTAGAAGAACCTCACTCTATCCATGGTGCTTGCTAATACAGGCACGGTCTCCTCCTTTTGGGAACTACAGAAAGCATAAGACGAGGGAGAGCAGAGACAGAGATATACAGCGACACACAGAGACACAAAGAGACAGAGAGAAAAGGACAGAGAGTGAGAGAGGAGAGGAGAGAAGAGAGAGAATGTGTTCTCCCCTGCCTGCACCTATACCACTTAGGAGCTGTGTTACATCATGAAGCAGTGGATTTTACTTGTCTTCCATGTTGTCATGACAACAAGTATATGTTGATTAGTAAACATGTACACGTGACTAGCAGGGCAGTTGAGGAACGATGAGAAATGTAAAAATGGTCTTCTGTGCCTACCATCTAACAAAGAACACAGGATCTTAGTTCCTGCCTCTGTAAAGAGCAGCCAGTGCCTAACCCACCTCCACTCCAGAATTCCGCATTTAAACAGCCATCAGTGTGCGCCAACGCAAGGAAGGCTCCACTTTCTCCCACAGTACAGACTCCCAGGGAAAGACTAAGTGTTATTTCTCTGTTCAGTGTTCAATGCTGTGACGTATTTAGATCACTAGATGCAATGTTACAAGCTTCCCTGCACCACAGAAGGCTCTGGCTAAAGGCACCAGGCAACGAGCAGTGTATTTTTAGAAAAAAAAATTCACTTTCTGTAATTTGAACAAGCAGAGCTGCATAAAAATAACCTCTGCCAGGGATACACCCACCTTCCTGCAAGGAGTTTTAAAAAGCACTCAACTAACAAACAGAAAAAGACAACTATTTTTGTATCTTGTGAAGTTCTGATTTGTAGACTGAATTTATATTAAGAAGAGAAATCTGACACGGGTAGGGGGAGGTGGAGGATGATGAGGCAGGGATTAAGAGCACTGCTCCTCACCCAGAGGATTCAGGTTCAATTCCCAGAACCCACACAGTGGCTCACAACCATATATACCCCTAGACTCCGAGAACACGATGCTTTCTTCTGTCCTCCTTGGGTGTCAGGCACATGCATGCAAACAAATGCTCTTGCACCTAAAATAAAAAACATTTCTTCTTTAAGATTAAAAAACAAAGTCAGGCGGTGGTGGCACATGCCTGCAATCCCAGCACTCAGAGGGGTAGAGAGGTGTATCTCTGTGACTTCGAGGCCAGCCTGGTCTGCAAAGAAAGTCCAGGACAGCCAGGGCTACACAGAGAACTGTGAAGAAAGCATATAGATAGATAGATAGATAGATAGATAGATAGATAGATAGATAGATAGATAGATAGATAGATAGAT
>NW_026596244.1:8308069-8308227 GCF_907164565.1 Psammomys obesus | reverse complement strand
GATAGATAGATAGATAGATAGATAGATAGATAGATAGATAGATAGATGGATAGATAGATAAATAGATAAATAGAAAGATAGATAGAAAGAAAGAAAGAGAGAAAGAAAGAAAGAAAGAAAGAAAGAAAGAAAGAAAGAAAGAAAGAAAGAAAGAAAGA
>NW_026596244.1:8264242-8308059 GCF_907164565.1 Psammomys obesus | reverse complement strand
AGAAAGAAAGAAAGAAAGAAAGAAAGAAAGAAAGAAAGAAAGAAAGATAGATGAGAATAAACAACCTATATTTTTTTCTGAGGAATTTATAGTAAGTAAAGAAATTTAAACTGGAAATAAAATATACCTAATCTAAGGAAAACCTCCTTAAAATGCATTCCTCAAATGAATTGAAATGGCAGTTTAGCTTATATAAACTAGGGTTATCAAGGAGATAAAACTCCTGTTTGTTTACATCTGAAGAAATAATGCCACTGAAAACAGTGCAGTGCTATTTGTTCATATTTAGTATTTACATGGAATTTCATCAATTTTATTTTTCTCAATGATATAAATTTATTTTTAAAAAATGACAAGAATAAAGACAAACTATGTGACATTGCTCAAACCATTCTGGTCATGGCTAGAATTGACATGACAAATCCAAGAGCCACTTAGAAGCATATTCTTAATGATGCTCAATTAAACCAGTAACTAATTCTACAAATTAATTGTTTGCTAGCCTCTCAAAATGTTTTGTTTTTTTTGTTTTTTGTTTTTTGTTTTGTTTTGTTTCTGAATTAACCTTCCTTTCAGAATTGTTTTTACATCCACTATATAGAGATGTCCCAATTCTAAGATAGATTTATTTCTGTGTTTCTTATAAATTAAAGCATAATATTTTTGGCTGAATTTTTTCAAAACACTGTAAGGTTTATTACATTATAGATGTTTTAATCACTGAGACAATCCAAACTGGCATGTGGGTTTTGGGGGTTCGGTTGTTACATACAAATGAAGAAAAATGCTCCCAGAGGGTAACTCAGTGGCTCAAGAAGAGAAACAAGAGCTAGTTTCCACAGCAGCCTGACATGGTGTCTCATGCAGGGAAGGCCAATGCACTCACTGCCGCAAATGTTACAGCCATTGTGCCAAGCATGACCGATTTTGTACGTCTTACCAATGTGCTTCCTATCTTACGAGGAATGCGTAACTTAGTAATTGATTGTTAAAGAAAAACGAGAACTGGTTCCACCGTCCACTCACCTGAATAACACTGAACGCCGCTGATGAGGTGCTAAGCCAGACCTCCATGTTTCTCAAAATGTCTCAACACAGCAGCTCAGCTCTGAGATTCAGGACATGAGATTGTTGTATATACCCTTCTCATCTTGTCACCAGAGGTACTTATAAGTATGTCCTACAGGCAGACACTCAATAAAGTATCGCTTCACCAAGGCCATTCTTGAGAGATCCCACACAGAGAGCCTTCAGCCTGTGTATTTTCCAGAGAAATGCAGAGGACACAGACTGGTGGATTGCTGCCTACCTTGACTCAGGCTAAGACAAGAAATCCCCTAACTAGTGGAAGTACTAATGCAGTGAAAGTGGCAAAGGGAGGAAAAACAAGGCTCAGTATTATAAAAATGCTTTGACCTCATGGCTCCTTGAAAAACCTACAACACTCACTGCCCAGACCAAATTCCATTTGATTTGACCTCATGACACAACAGTTTTTGAAGTTTCAAATGATGTGTATAAACAAGAACATTAACATGGTTGGGGAGAAAAGGAGGAGACCACTGACTAGCTCTTAGGTAATCCCTAACCCTCTCTCTGAGTCTACTTTCTTCGTAGCCGAGAATAAACTATGAAAATCTTTAAATAATTATATGGTGTTTATGTAAAATACATGCACGATAGTGGCTCCATAGAAACACCTGGAAGAATGGACAGGTAGATATTCATAAGTCTCAATCAGAGTTCAGAATTTTTTTCTTTTCTTTTTTTTTTTTCTTTATTAATTACACTTTATTCACTTTGTATTCCCCCTGTGGTTCTCTCCCTCCTCCTGTCCCAATCCCTCCCTTCCTCCACCCTCTGCATGCATGCTCCTCCCTAAGTCCACTGATAGGGGAGGACTTCTTTTCTTTCCTTCTGATCCTAGTCAATTAGGTCTCATCAGGAGTGGCTGCATTGTCTTCTTCTGTGGCCTGGTAATGCTGCTTCCCCTTCAGGGGGAGGTAGTTAAAGAGCAGGCCAATCAGTTCATGTCAGAGACAGTCCCTGTTCCTATTACAAATGCTCAGTTCCTATCCAGAAAGGCAAAGAGGCTGGACATCAGAAGAAGGAGAAAAGAAGGAACAAGTCAGGAGCCTGACACAGAGGACCTCTGAAAAGCTCTGCCCTGCAGACTATCAATGTAGATGCTGAGACTTATGGGCAACCTTTGGACAGAGTGCAGGGAATCTTAGGAAAGAAGTGGGAAACAGTAAGATCTGGAGAGGACAGGAACTCCACAAGGAGAGCAACAGAACCAAAAAATCTGAGCACAGGAGTCTTTCCTGAGACTGATATTCCAACCAAGGACTACGCATGGAGATAACCTGAGACCCCTGCACAGATGCAGCCCATGGCAGTTCAGTATCCAAGAGGGTTCCATTGTAATAGGAACAGAGTTCAGAATTTTTAATTTGCTTTGTAACCAATTCACCCAGAAGTCCAACTCACAAACCTCCAGTTTCCCTGAAACATGCTAGTTAAGTGGCCATCCCAATGGTGAGATGAAATTAGGAAGGAGAGCAAAAGCTACTTCACATAAAGTGTTAATCTCAAATGGCCATATATAGACTAACAGGCTTTCTCAAACTCATAATCTCTCCAGCAACCCTGGGTAGCACCAGACCTATGATTGAAACATTGTAACTATGCATTATTAATTTCAGCACTGTTTGAAAAGTACATGGCAACTGTGAAAATCAACAAAAAATGACACATAATGAACCAATATGTTCTTCTCTTCTGGGTAACAATGAAATTAGAATTGACCAAGAGATATTTAGTTGGTTATCACACACATACAAAATGGGGTTGTGTATATCATCACTTTGACCAGACATTTCTCTCTGTTACTCAATACAAAAGCAAGTACCTAGGTCAAAGAAATCAGAGACAGGAGTTTCTGAGAATGAATGCTGGATGTGTGCAAAAACACATACAAAGTTCTACTACCATATGACCCAGTGATCCTATTCCTGAGCACATATCCAAAGAAGACAAAATCAGTGTTTCCAGGAAACATCTATATCTCATGTTCACTGTCATACCTTATATGGCAAGCACACCATGGAACTATATTAGGCATCTATGTGGATGGACACTAAAAACATGAGTCACACATGGAGTATTTACAGACAAGAATAAAACCCTGTTATTTTGGCCAACATGCACAAAACTGGAGAGCCTAATATTACATGATCTAAGTCAAGCACAGAAACATAAATCCCACTTGCCTCACTCACCTATGGAAGCTTAAAGTGCTGATGTCATACAAAGGGTATGCACACTAGCATTTCTCAGACACTGGAAAGGGTTGGGGAGGGATGATAAGAGACGATGATTAATGAGCAAAGGGTTACTGTTTGGTAGAAGGAATAATAAACTATTTTGTGACACAATAATGTAACTGTGGTTGATAACAATTAATTGCCTATTTCAAAAGAGCTATGAGGAAACATTTTGAACTTCCCAAAATTGAAGATGATAAAGATACCAGTTAACAGTAAAATATTTTTCATATTTAGAAGAAAATACATTAACATTCTTAAATATTTCATGTTGGGAGCATACGTCTTGGGAAACTACGTGTTCCTTAACAAGGGCATAGGTTTTGAGGCACAAATTATTCTTAAAAGAAAGTGGGCTAAGGCAGACATGGTAGCACCAACCTGTAATTCCAGCATACAAGAGACTGATCAATGAGAAGGATCATGAGTTTGGGAGAACTTGTGTATCCAGAGAAGTAGATACTGACTGCTGAGGCCAGCTGTTGGCTCATAAACCGAGTGTGAGTCAATATAGTTAAAGACCACTCCTCTCCCTCTCCCTCTCTCTTGTTCCCATCGTAAAACAATTAAATAGCTTACATGATGTGAAGTGAGAGAATGTGGTTTCTAAACTTCAAGTCTCTAATAGAAAATGAGGTAAAAACCCAGAAGGGAAAATCATCATAGCACAGTTTACACATATTTGTGTTCCCATACTGTTATATTCTTGAAGAGAATTTAGCACCAGCAGTGTATTCCATTTAAGAGCCATAAAAGTAGAAAGCATGTGTCTCTGGAATTGGAGATCTTGCAATTCTGCTGTCTCCTTTCTCCCTTCCTGAGGTCTTGAGAAGCCCTAATTCTCAAAGGAAACCATGTCAGTCTCTACCGAGGAAAATTCTGTAGACCTTCCAGTGAGATGCAGTTTGAAGGCATGAAATCTAAAGGAGACATTCTGTTGAAAGGAGATGTATTAAAAAAGTGGTGGAAGAGGCAGTAGACATGGGGCTCAACCAGGAAGACACCTGGCATGGAACCCTATTGAAAAATAGGGCACAGAAATGATGCTTCGTCAGTATCAAGAGGAAAGCTCTCAAACCTCAAATGATAACTGAAGCCAATAAGAAATTATAACAATCCCTCACTAGAAATGAACTGACTTTCATCAAAAGCCTTCAATGATTTTCTAAATGTCTGTAATTCCCAGTTTGGTTTATAATGTAAAATAAGAAGTGCTGAAATATGCTAACACGAACAGAATATCTGATTCAAACACACACACACACACACACACACACACAATCGGTTCAAACCAAACACCTAAAAAGCAAAACAAAGCTTCCTTATATTGTTAAAATGGACACAAGCAATGACTGTATGCTCTTAGTATCTGTCACACCAAGATCTGACTTCAGGACTGGGGAGATGGCTTAGGGGTTAAGAGCACTGGCTGTTCTTGCAGAGAACCCAGATTCTAGGATTCTGTTCTCAGCACCCATCTGGTGGCTCACCACCATCTGTAACTCCAGTTCTATGGGAGAGAGGATGCCCTCCATGGGCTCCAGACATGCATGTGGTGCACAGACATACATGCAAGCAAATGCCCATACACATAAAAAAATTATACGAAAAAGAATCTGGTTTGAAGCTGGAGAATATTTCCTCGCCAATGTCTTGTTCTTTCTTGGTTGTTTGGTGTAGAGGAATTTTAAACCAGCAACAGGGCTGCTCACTCCTGTTGCTGGAACGCAGACACATATAGCCTTATCACACACCTTTAATCCTTCTGGCTGGATGCCTACATGCCCTTAGTACACACCTTTAATCTCAAACAATGAAGGTAAAGTTAGTTGGTAGAAGGAAGCACCCATGTTTGAAAGTGATGTCTAATTGAGAGGCACAAAAAGTTATGAATCAGACAAAGATTTGACGAAATAGGATATGCTGAACACTTAAGAGAGAGTAGTGCAGAGAGAGAAAAAAGAGATGGTGGATCCACTCTTACCAAGACAGTTTTACAGAGACAGGCTGTAGAAAGAACAAGCTAGACAGATGGAGATATAGAACAAGCCAGAGAATGAAAAGGAGCCAGATGATGAGAACAAATTGCCAAAGTTAGTATGAGGCCAAGTAGAGCAATTCAGTGAGAAACTGAGAGAAGCCAGATTGAATCAGTCAGCTTGGAGAAGAGTTTAAGCCAGAAGAACTGAGTTGAACCAGCTAGCCAGAACTCAAAAAGAGCTAGAAAGGGTGAGCTTATTCAGAAGTAAGTCTCGGAGGCTGAAAACAATCTAGGCCTAGATTAGATTGTACGGAGGCTAGATGCTTCTAGGACTAAGCTTAAGTTAGCAGAAGAAAGGACTAAACTTCTGAAACAACAATTAAATCAGGAGAATAAAAGTTGCTCTTTCAGGTTGGTGGATTGGTTGGTTTTTTTGTTTTGTTTTTTTGTTGGTTTTTTTTTTTTTTTTGGTTTTTGGTTTTGCTTGTTTGTTTTTTGAGACAGAGTTTCTCTGGTTGTTTTGGAACTCCCTTTTTAGACAAGCTGGTCTGGAACTCATGTCTGTCTGCCTCTGCCTTCCAGTATTAAAGGCATGCATCACTACCACCCAGTTAATATGTTGTTCTTGATCTGTTCTCAGAAACACATTCTTCCTGATTTTCGCCTTCAACCCACCTCTGTTCCTCATTAGTTCTTAAAGGTACAGAAATTGGAAGGTGCCGAAAAATGTAGTCACCTGAGTTTGCACTGGACCACCATTTGAAGATGCATAAATATCCACCTATGAACTCATGAATATATGAATGTGGAGGTTCCCAGCTAGCTAGAAAGACACATTGTTTTCATGAGAAGGATCACAGCTGGGAGAAGATACAAGGATGAGACATGAGAAAGGAGACAGGAGTCAACTCTTTAGACAGAAAACTGAAAGCAAATATGCAAAAAGTTGACAGGATCATCCTGAAAGGGGGAATGCTGTGTCCTGTTCTCTTGGGCCATGTGCTTTTGGATTTATAACAGAGAACCCAACTAAGACAGTCCAAGAACGAAATGTTTCATTTTAGATTCTATAGACTGAGAGCCCAGCAGCTACCAATACATCCAGAAATGTTCTCTGCCTTCTTTTCTGTATAAAAAGGAGAACCTATTCCTTTGGACCTACATAGCAGGCCCAAGGAAAGAGGCTTTACATGATCTTGTAAATGAAAAAGAAAAGCAAATAAAAATAAATTAAAAAAATGTGGGTTTGGAATCTTGTAGTTTATGTATTAAATGTTTACATATTAAAACATGTGATTTTATCTTCTAGTCATTCGTGCTGAAATACTGACAAATAAAGTAATATGATACCTGTGGCTTCTTTCAAATTAATACAGAGCATAAGAAATGGATAGAGTTAAAAAGGGAACAGTCATGAGCTGTCATGAGCTGGGACTTGCAGGCAGACACTCAGAGGCTCATTATAAAGCCTTGCCTTGTTGCATATTTTTGGTGGTTTTCAATTTAACCACTTTATTTGTTTATTCACGTTGACCCTGGGGATAAGTGCAAGGGCCTCACACACACTGGTCGTGTCCTCCATCACGCAGCTATAACCCTGGCTTCCATAATAATTGTGAAAGCATTCAGGCATTTAAACTTCGTTGCCCAATCAAACAGAGGTCCTTATAGACTTATTTTAGTTTTCTGAGAGGTAGATTCAGTGACGGTTTGAACAGTAAAAGGCAACTAAGCAAGACTACTGAGGATATCAATTGGGAGCCCTAGATGGCATCTGACTGACTAGGGGGGAGTCTCATTGGAAGGAAGGGGAGAGCGGTAGATGGGAGTCATTGTGAAGAACTGTCAGATTTGCCGTTGCTTGACTGTGAGGCACTAAGCACAGGAAAGCTAAATGATGACTCAGAGTGAACAAGCCTCCAGATGTAACACAGTTGTATAATGAAGACAAGGAGGTAGGTCAAGAGAGGAAGTCGTTAATGATGAGTTGATAAAAATGCCCCCAGGCAGTCCAAGAACCTGAGGGCCAACTGCTGTTGAAAGCAGTTCTTTACCTAGGTATGCATAAAATAACACCTACTCAATTGTGTGATTTATTTATAAGTAAACTGTCATGAATTAAACTTTCTGTAATAAAATAATTGAGTAAAGCTGGTTAGCCAGGTGTACTGAGGCACACCTATAATCCCACATTCAGGATGCTGAGGCAGGGGACTGAAGGCCAGCATAGGGATATAGCAAGTCTGTCTCAAACAGAAAAAGAAGAGTCAAATCTTCTTAGAACTAATATAAAATAGCCCCAAACCTTCCTTAATAGCAATAATTTTTTATGGTTTATCCATTTCATCTAAGGCCAAAAACCCGTTTCTTGTTCATTTAAGCAATCTTATTAGTAATCCTTCTTTTTACATCACTTCCAATTTCTCTACTTTCCTAAATAGTAAAAAGCAAGAAACACCTGTGGGTGCCCACTAAACACCAAGGTTTCTGGGCGGTCCACCCAGTTGTTAAAAACAGTGCTGGGTATTACAATAAAATTGTAGTGTCACAAGATAATTTTAAAAGGAGGGACCTTCTTGGGAAGACTTTAAAGTAAGACAACATCATTATCTTCCTAAGCACAACCAGTAAGTGTAATAAGAAGCAGTGATAATGCTCGAATAATTTCTCTAGAGTTTCACTGATGAAATGAGACAGTTTATGAATCTACTAAATGACAGCTGGTTCAGGGAAGAGATAAAGAAAGAATTTAAAGTCTTCCTAGAATTCAATGAAAATGAAGACACAACATACCCAAACTTATGGGACACAATGAAAGCAGTGCTAAGAGGAAAGTTCATAGCACTAAGTGCCTTCAAGAAGAAATTCGAGACAGTGCATTCAAGCAACTTAATAGCTCACCTAAAAGCCCTAGGGGGGAAAAAAAAAAAAAGAAGCAGACACACCAAAAAGGAGTAGACGGCTGAAAATAATCAAACTTAGGGCTGAAATCAATAAATTAGAAACAAATAAAACAATTCAAAGAATCAATGAAACCAAGAGCTGGTTCTTTGAGAAAATCAACAAGATAGACAAAACCTTAGCCAAACTAACTAAAAGGTAGAGAGACAGTATCCAAATTAACAAAATCAGAAATGAAAAGCAGGACATAACCACAGACACTGAGGAAATCCAAACAATCATTAGGACTTACTTCAAAAGTCTATATGCCACAAAATTTGAAAATCTAAATGAAATGGACAATTTTCTTGATCGATTCCACTTACTAAAGCTGAATCAAGACCAGGTAAAGCAATTAAATAGTCCTATATCCCCTAGGGAAATAGAAGCGGTCATCAAAAGTCTCCCATTCAAAAAAAAGCCCAGGACCGGATGGTTTCAGTGCAGAATTCTACCAGACCTTCAAAGAAGACCTAACTCCAATTCTCTTCAAACTATTCCACAAAATAGAAACAGAAGGAACACTACCAAACTCATTCTAAGAAGCCACAGTCACCTTGGTACCTAAACCTCACAAAGACCCAACAAAGAAAGAGAATTTCAGGCCAATCTCCCTTATGAACATTGATGCAAAAATACTCAATAAAATAACCATAATAAATGCCAGTGTTTAGCATGACTCTCCCGGTGAAATTTGACCTTGGTCAGTTTTTAAAAATTGAGTTTCAGATTGAAGAATTAATTAAAGAATTTCCAACACATGTATAATAAAACATGATCACATCCATCCCCAACTCCCCACTCTAACTTCGCTCATCTGCCCTCCAACATGTCCTCTTACAACTTCATATGTTCTCCTCTGTTTGTTTGTGAATAACCCACTAAGTCCACAGAGTGCTGTAGATATGCGCGTGGGTGCCTGATCATCCACTGGGGCATGAGAGACACACCACATTCTCCAAAAACTCATGATTCTTCTTTCCCCAGAAGCTAGTGCCTGACAATAGCTCCTCAGTAAGGCATGGTTCCTGAAGAACACACCATACATCTGTGGCCCTTGGTCATTCTTATGCTTAGAAAAGTGTAGTCCCCAAGGAACTGTAGCCAAGGAAACCACTCCAGTTATCTCATACTCCCAATAAGAAGAGTTGGGATACTATCTCAATGAACAACAAGAAGCAGAACTACATAGTTTTGGAGTCCCTTTGCTCCTCTCCCTCTTCACTTGCTAGGTCTAAGCCAATTCATCACGATAGTCAACCAGGATTTGAAGTTAATCCCAGACTTTCTTTGCTACTTGTTCCTAAGACATTATTTGGGGCCATCTTCCCTCACTATTTGCTATCAAACAAATGAGAAACTGCACCACTTGTTTGAATTTACCAATAAATACACGGCCAAAAGTCATATAAATTGATAATGCTCTATTCTGAAAGACAATAAAACTATGCCATATCATGTGAAGTCTGAATGCCTGGAACCCTGGACTACTGCATCTTCTGTTACCAGAAGATGTGACAAATACTCCTTACCAGCTCTTGATAGCTGCAAGTGAGAACCTTGGCCACTGAAAAAGAGTGAGAGGGAGGGATGCTTGGGAGTCCTTTATGATCTATCAAGGGATTATAAGCAGAATCTTTCCTTGCCTAGCAAAGAATAGTCAAAAATTAATAAAATATTGTTTTGTAAATGATAAAATATTCTCCCTTATATAAAAGATGGTTGGGGATGAGGATTGGAAAAAAGTTCTGCTTGGAATGTGCTTGTACACACATGAGAACCTAAGTTCAGATATCCAGTACCCACATTAGAAGCCAGGGTGGCATACACTTGTAATTCTAATGCTGGCAGGCAGAGGCAGGAAAATTTCAGTGGCTCCCTGGCCATCCAGTGAACATCTGGTCTCCACATACAAGAGCATACTCACCCATATACAGATGTGTATGCATACACACACACACACACACACATACACACACACACACACACTCAGAAAGAGAAAGAGAGAGAAGACGGTTAGAATTTGGCTTTCAACCCACAAAGATCAAAGCAAAAGGAATGCAATAGAACTCATCCTGGAGCAAATTCCTTATGCACCAGATGAAAAGGGGGGAAAAGGTAACTAGAGGAGACAGCTGTCAAGACAAGGAAAACTGTGGCTAATTGTTGAATTTATCACCGTAGGCTCATTACTCACAGCCATTTAAGCAAAACTACATTTGGAAAACAGGAAGTGTCTTCAGACATCATTTTCCTGTTCAATAAACTTTTCCACACTTTGAGTTCTTTGCTAAGATTCTTCTCTATTAAAAGCTCTTCCTATGGAGTCTTGCTTTTCTGGATTAAATGTCAAACTCCCTAATTTCATTCTTGAGCCAACCGTTTGAGAATAATCTATAGCTTCCAGCTTTTTCCTAGAAGATTTAAGACTTATTTGTGCATATATATTATGGTAGAATATATGGCGTACCATATATTCTTTCCCTCATATTAAACTGTAACGGTTATCTTTCCCTCATATTAAACTGTAACTCTTGAGGCAGGAGATCACCTCTTTCAACTTTTTTATGGACAACATTAAACCTCTCCTGGGTCTAGGACAAACAAGAGCTCAAGAAAGTCTATTAAAGCAGAAAGAAATACAACTTTTTAGTGATGGTAAAGCAAGTTATTTTCAAACACAACATTGTTGTTCCCTTATTGCAAATAGTCATCAAATCCTCATTCAACAAACAATAGCAGAAATTTAACTCCATCAATAAAAAGGTTCTACCCATTAGAAAATAGATAGAAATTCTTCCATTTTTTCTATTTCCCTTTCCTTAAGAGCATCATTTACTTTCTGTTACAAGCAATTTTTCTTTCACTTGTAACAATCCTAATCTGACACTTCAGATTTAATATTTTAATATGACTACATATATATATACACATGCATATATATATACATATACATATATATGCATGTATATATATATATATGTATAACTATGGTGCCCCAGTGCTGCAACATTTCCAAACATTTGGCTGCTAACAGAAAGCTTACAAGTCAAATAAGACAAGAATTTGCTCTTGAGAAACTCAGAGTTTATAAGAAAAGACAGAGTAGTCAAAAAAAATTAAACCTTAACAAGAAAAGACCGAGAAGTAGAGCAGTCCATAAACATTCAAGAAACTGAAATATTTGGTAAATGACTTGCAATTTAATGAATAAAATAATGGGGACATTGACTTACTTAACTAATTTACATATATGACTTTCTGGGTGTTTAATTTGCATAAGTAATAAATAATATTTACTGAACATATATCAGGAATTATTCTAAATACACAAAAGAACATATAAAAGTAATTTGTTCTTTCATTTGTCCCTATGCAATGTGAGAGTCCTATTTTATAGATGGAGAAACCATGGAGAGAGAAGCTTAAGTAATTTCTCAAGGCTAAGAAAGGCTACAGCATGGTTGACATTCAAATTCTGCAGACTAATCTGTTCTCAGTTTCCAGCATTACAGTACAGTCTCATAGTTCAGGAAACAAGGTTTTCATGTGCTGAAGTCGCTCCTGTTATTTTATCAAATCATTTGAGAGATATTGAGCCAAACCTTAGAAACACAAAATGTTCTCTAGAGTACTTCATTTTTCATCCCTGTGGTGATGAATTTTGATCTGTGTAGTTCATACCCCTACACTTCAAGAAGAAAAGATGGCTTGTGGCTCTTTTGCACTTTATAGAGTCAGTAATATGATCCAGCCTTTCTGAATATGAATTTGTTAATTAAATGAAACAAATAAATGCTGTCTGCAGAGAATAACAACAACTCTGTGCTCCCTGGCCCTTGCTCTAGCATCACAGAGCAAGTGACAATAGTTTGCTCCAGGCATAACTTGTCTGAAAGTGTTCACAGATCCACTCAGTGCATTCCCAAGCACCACTTCCATAAGGCATAGTTCTGATTAAAACCAACCTCCATGTTATTGAAGAGAAAACAAATTGTACAAAAATATTAACTATGATGACACTTGTGAAATTAATCTGTTTATCTAACTTTGTTTCATAAACTCTCCCTCTTACCTGGTACACTTGCCTGTTTCATGCACCTCAGCAAATTTCTCTGTGTTTTATCCCTCATGTTCCTAGCTATCAGTTTAACGATACAGTCCATTCTCAGTATATATGTTAGCCACTTGCAACTTTTACCACAACCACAGTCCCTTTTCTCTTACCACATATGGGAGCAAGCTCCTGAATCACAAGCAAGGTTGAGCCATATGAGGATGGAGTATCCTTGGAGGAAATTCAAGGTGATCCCCTTTCTCTGTGTAGTACAGAGTGCTATGCCTCCTTGAGTGAGATATTTGTACTATGGGAGTATAAGTAGAAACACAAAATGACTGATGAACTACAGGATATATCACAGTCTCTGAAAGTATCACCTGTGGTTTAGGATCGTGACAGTGACATTGGAGGGGGCAATAGTATTGGAGGGGGCAATAAAACATGCAACTGAGGTTTAGCAATCTATGCAGACAAAGACAGACTCACAAGAAAAGGACTTGTTAATGTTATCCTCCATATTAGCCTCCATCATGGAAGACAACATGAAAAAAGGAAGGATGAGAAAGAAGTATTAGTTTGTCATCTCTTACAGACACAGAAAGAGAATAAAAATTAGTAGATTGCTAAACACCCATTTCTGAGATCTGAAAACTTTGCTCTCCTGAGCAGAATCAGTCAGTGTGGAGGGAAAACAAGGAAGAGGCGATGTATGATATCCCCATTATCAGCCTCACCCTTAACAGAGGAAGAGAAAATCTTATCACTCAGCATTCACACAGGAGCACTAATAACAAACTGTATAAGAACCCATAACTATGTGGAAATTCTGTATCTGAACTGCTTAGATTGTGAAAATATCATTTAAACAAAAAAAAAAAAATGCAAGAAACCCTCATAACCTGGCTTATGAAGCAAAGGGACTTGGGGTATGAGAGTGAACAGCATCAATCTGAGAGTCCAGGTTGTGAAGACATTGACTAACTAACTGCTCACACACCCTTGAGACAATACGATGCGTTTGTCCCCAAAGAACTGGCTCAAACAGTTTATTAGGGACATGTAGTTATAGCTGGCTGGGGTCCCTAGGAGTATCAGGGACTAAAACACAAGAGAGGAATAACTTTATTACTGAGAAAACTGGGAAGGAGGGAAATGGTGTTCAGTGCTTGCTCACTAAACGTAAAGGGAATGAGTTTGCTGACGAGCTAAGAAAGAAACTTATTCCCAGGAGGCCTTGTTATTTTTTTTTAATTTTTTATTAATTACACTTTATTCATTTTGTATCCCCCATAAGCTCCTCCCTCCTCCCCTCCCGATCTCACCCTCCCTCCCCTTTCTACATGCATGTCACTCCCCAAGTCCACTGATAGGGGAGGGTCTCCTCTCCTTTCTGATCTTAGTCTATCAGTTCTCATCAAAAGTGGCTGCATTGTCCTCTACTGTGGCCTGGTAAGGCTGCTCCCCCCTCAGGGGGAAGTGATCAAAGAGCAGGCCAATCAGATTATGTCAGAGGCAGTCCCTCTTTCCATTACTATGTAACCCACTTGGACACTGAACTGCCATGGGCTACACCTGTGCAGGGGTTCCAGGTCATCTCCACGAATAGTCCTTGGTTGGAGTATGAGTCTCTGGGAAGTTCCCTGTGTTCAAATTATCTTGTTCTGTTGCTCTCCTTGTGGAGTTCCCGTCCCCTCCAGCTCTTACTATTTCCCACTTCTTACATAGAATTCCATTCCCTCTGCCCATCAGTTGGCCATCAGGCTCAGCATCTGCTTTGGCAGTCTATACTGCAGAAGCTTTCAGAGGCCCTCTGTGGCAGGTTTCAAGGTTGTTTCCTGTTTTCTTCTGGCTTTCAGAGGCCCTCTGTAGCAGGTTCTGAGGTTGTTTCCTATTTTTTTTTTCTTCTGATGTCCATCCTCTTTGCCTTTCACATGCTGGAGAGGTTGTAGAGAAAGGGGAACCCTTCTCCACTGCTGGTGGGAATGTAAACTGGTACAACCACTCTGGAAATCAATCTGGCACTTTCTCAGACAACTAGGAATAGCACTTCCTCAAGATCCAGCCATACCACTCCTAGGCATATACCCAAAAGAGGCGCAAGTACACAAAAAGGACATTTGCTCAACCATGTTTGTAGCAGCTTTATTTGTAATAGCCAGAAGCTGGAAACAACCCAGATGCCCCTCAACTGAAGAATGGATGCAGAAACTGTGGTACATCTATACAATGGAGTATTACTCAGCAATGAAAAATAAGGAAATCATGAAATTTGCAGGTAAATGGTGGGACCTGGAAAGGATCATCCTGAGTGAGTTGTCCCAGAAGCAAAAAGACACGCATGGTATATACTCACTCATATAAACATACAACATAGAATAAACCCACTAAAATCTGTACATCTAAACAAACTAAGCAAAAGAGAGGACCCTAACTAAAATGTTCAATCCCCATCCTGAAAGGCTTTGTTATTTTACCTAGCTACAGGT
Source organism: Psammomys obesus (assembly GCF_907164565.1). Taxonomy (NCBI): domain Eukaryota; kingdom Metazoa; phylum Chordata; class Mammalia; order Rodentia; family Muridae; genus Psammomys; species Psammomys obesus. The sequence goes on along the minus strand of NW_026596244.1, from coordinate 8,293,266 downwards.
GGGGCATGAGCTTGATGATGCAAAAGATGTTATAGTAGATCTGAATGACTTAACATTTAAACCAGGAATTACACAAAGCGGTGTGTCCACGGCACCCAGTGTCCAGTGTGATAAGATTTGTGAAGAACCAGAGTTCCTAGGGTAAATTTTAACAGAATTCACATGCTGTGGAGAGAACCTTGGAAGGATTTAAGGCCTAAGCACTAGTTCACCAAAGGTTCGAGAGAAGGAATACAAGACAGACTGGTACAGTTAAAAGAAATTGTTTGCCCTAAAAGTAGGCAATTATTTCCCCAGAATATTCTATATGCATTTCTCCCCTCTGAGAAAATATATTGGAGAGGGTGGGATTGTACCACCTAGCGCAGGATTCCTTCAGCAGCAGCAAATATGGCTGACAGATGGATAACAGCCATGGCACTGGACCAGAGTCTGTCCTTGAGCAGTGGGTAAGAGTGCAGCCATGACCCAGGCTGAGCCAAGGAGTGTGAAGCAGCCCAGTGGATACCATTTAACATGGAGAGGTGCATAGTGGTCACACAGTAGAGCCCCAGGATGAGAAAGCAAGACAGCTTATGGAGAATCACGCCTCCCATCAATTTTGCTCTATTCAACATTACTCTCTTTACAAAACAGTTGATACAAATTGTAAGATCTTTTAATGCTTTTTTAAAAAGACCTCCCTACTTTTTAAAAAGTATAACCCTAGCTGCTAAATCCAAAGACCAATTGGCACTTGCCTAAAGTGGACCGTATTAAGCCTTAAGACACCTTGCCCTCTATAAAAAGGTTTCATTACATAATGCCTTTGAGTGTTTTCAATATGTTACAAATTTGGAAATACATCTAAAAGAAAAGTGAAAACATATGTCAAAGATTCTGAATGAAGGCACTCTGAGTGGAAAAGAGCACTCTCCGAATCCATAGGTTATTAAGTGAAAACCTTGGTGCCAGGAGTAGGTTACCTCCTGTTCTAATTTCTTCTCTGTTGCTATGATAGAACACTCAGACCAAAAGCAGCCTAGTAGAGGAAAGAGTATGTTTCATCTTATCTTTCCAGGCCACAGTCTATCACTGGGAAAAGTCCAGGCAGGAACTCAATGCAGGAACTATGGAGGAATTCTGCTTGCCAGCTCACCCTTAGGCTCACACTTAGCTAGTTTTCTTAGCTAGAGACCACCTTACATCCATTAAGCAATCAAGACAATTCCTCATAGAAAATCTCACAGACCATCTGAGGAAGAAAATTACTCAACTGAGACTCTTTGCAGGTGATCTGAGCTGTGTGAAGTTGACAGTTACATATAAGTATGGCATAGACCCATAAACTATTGGCTAGGGAGGCCCTTGAGTTCTCACAAACTGCAAAGTCTGTTGTTTCTGCTGTTTCTTACATTCTAGAACTGGAGAGTCAGTCCCTATGCTGAAGACATTCACATTTTGGTTTTAGGATATTGAAAATCCAAGCTGGAACTAAGATGGATGCCACCTCTGTATCCCCTGGCTTTTATAGTACTGGAAAGTCCTAGGCAAGTGGCTCAGGGGTAATTGTCACCAAAAGCCCTGCTCAATTACAGACTCAACATACTACATTATCAACTTGCCAAATGTGACCTTCACAACTGTTACTGATTCAATCAACTGATTTCCAATTTGATTTAAGACTCACCAGAAAAGGGAACTTCTGCTGGTGCCATAAGCAGAGCAAGGCAAAGATCTGTGGCTGGAGAATGGATAGGTTCCAGGGTTGTTTGGTTAAGGACTACAACATGCCTATCAAATTGCCTTCTAAGTACCTGTGTTTACACCCACAGATTTCTGCTGCTGTCAGGTTAGACCTAGAGAGGAAACTTGTTATGAGACCATGACTCACACCTGGTCAAAGTACTGAGACCGTGTGACTGTTTCTGTGCACAGTGATTCAATGTTCAGCCATAAATGGAAGAAAATGCCAACAAATCTAAATCAGCCCCACGAAAGCTCAGGGAGTATCATGAAAAGGTGGCAGAAATGGTGTTAGAGCTGAAGGAAGGAGCACATGATGAGGCAAATATCCCCTCTGATTTGTAACCTTCACTCCTGTGGGGAGTGGGAAAGGTTTGGGAAGCTACAGAGATGGTAGAGGCTTAGGGGAGGAATCTCAAGGCCTCTCTCTGAGGTGGCGTAGAGAAAAAAGAGACTCTTTTGTGGGAGGAACTGCCTACAAGTCACAAAGAGAGCTCCAAGAGTGCAGCTTTCATGTGTCCTAACCCATTCCAAGCTGGGCTGTTCAGTGGCACAGCTACCTTTGGGTCACATGCTCCTTTAAAACTCCATCTATGTGTCTGTAAGTAACCCAGATCAACTCATTGTCTGTAAAGTTAGACTGGGTAGAACTGATTCTTCAGTCTGTCAGTGATGCCCTAAAAAGGTGAACAGAATTAGCTGATGTCTCCCCAAGTCACAACCCACTCGTGTCCCCAAGAGGCACATGATTTTGAAAGGTACTAGAATATAAAGAGGCACACCTCTACCTGAAGGACGAACATCAGAAGGCAGCCTCCAGGAGGCTTTACCCATGAAGGGATGGCACTTTTTACTGATGTAGCAGTTTTGTCACCATTGTGAGTGATTTCCCACCTCCACCCCATTTACCTATGAGCTTACTAAACACATTGGCTCACCAATCTGGATTTGAGTGGATCATTTCTTTGCTATATCACAGATGACGAATGTTCATTTATCTTTCCTGAGGAAACAAAGGCAGCAGCTATGGGAGTCTGGCCCCCTCTGTTCTCTCTCACTTATTTATTATCCATGAGATAAGCAGATTTGTTCCATCACACACTTCTGCCACAATCTACTACCTCATCATGGACCCAAAGCAATGAAGCCAACCAGTCACAGCCTGAAATACTAAAAACTATAAACCATAATAAGTCTTTTCTCTTTATACGTTGATCATCTCAGCTCTTCATTTATGTTACAGAAATCTGACTGATGGAGACAGCAATAAGGGCTCCTTTCCATAATATACAGAGGTTTTTAATCAATAAGGGAAGTTATAAAATGGCACTAATTTGAACAAGAGATTTACTGAAACCAAACTAAATACTTGAATATATAATATTCTCAATCCCAAGTGCTACGTAAAACTGAAAAATGCAAGGAAGACTTCATCACCTTCCATATGATTGGAAGAAACATCACATTGCCTTCCACTTCCCACAGAGGGGAAAAGAGGGAAGCTGGAACTATCAGACCCAACACATTGGCTCATAGTTTGAATGTACTACAGGGAGTCATCTAGGTTAGAATGGACAAAGCCTTGAGCGAAGATGGGAGCCAATGAATGATTCCTTCAAGAAAACAATTCAATAGATATCAAGATATTGGTTGGCCCTCACAGAAGCACACAGCTAGCTCCTATATTTTTCCCTTGGAACAGTGATGGAGATGGTACTCTTTTCTGTATGAGGAATGAAGGTAGCAATTGTTGGAGGCTTGATTCTTAGACAGAACTCCTGGTCCAACTCTAGAAACTAGTAAACATTACCCATGTGACCCTAGCAAGAGTGCCAAACTTCTGCTTGCTTCTGCTCCCTCATTCCTCATAAAACCACAGATAACAATCATACTGAGTTCCTAAATTACTATCCTAGTGCTTAGTACCAGAGTACCCAGAACCATGCTGGCATAATGTAAGTGTATTCTGAGTGGTAAGTTAACCATATTATTATTTCAAGGCATATGGAATATTTTTTGCATGTTGAAAATCCACAGTGGTGATCTCATATGCTCACATTCATCCTCAAGGAAGCAGACAATGTCCCTCTCCTGGTAAAAGCTGCCGGTGGTCTCAGAAGAAAACTGGATCAGCTGAACTTTGTTCTGGCTCAGTTAGGGTAAGGAACGGTGGAGCTCCACAGTCAACACACACTGTGTAAAGAAGTCCTTCCTGATTGCTACTTCCTATGCCCAAAGGCAGGAAGCCCTGTACTTGCTTGAACAAAGGTTCTTCTCTGAATGGCCTATTTAAGATGATCAAACTCCATGAAACATTGTCACAATCAAGTTCTTCTCAGGCATTTCTACAGGCTCCTATTTCTCCCACATAAACTTCTACTCAAATGCTTTCTCTTCACTGCTTTGTGGCACCTCTTCTCCCTTTTGATCTCAGAGCAATTGAACTAATATTTAGCCAGCAATTCTGATATAGATCCGGCTTTCATTTCATATACTACATTTTCCTAACCATGACACTTCCAAAGAAACAAAAAGCAAAAAGCTTTGGAATATAATACCTTATACTACTTTTATAATACGAACATGTGTGTGTGTGTGTGTGTGTGTGTTTTCTTCTTGGTTAGATAATAAATGGAGCCTAGGACAGAATGAGATTTACTTGGGGCGGGGGGAGGGTTCAGAATGAAAATACAGAACACTAGATAATCTAAAGAGAGATTGGCCCTTTTCTTGACATAGGTAAGTTCTTGTGTCTATCTGCCATAAGCTTCAGGATGACCACTTGTTGAAAGACAACTCCCCATGACATTTCAGCACATCACACCAAGCTTGTTCTTTAGTTTTGTGTTTTGTCTTGTTTGGTTTTGTCTGTGAGGTAGTGAGGATATACTCAGGTTTTCACCCATGATAGGCAAGGACTCTACCCTGGGGCCATCCTTCCAGCCCTGTGCTACACTAATTGTTATGCTTGTTAATACAGTAAACTCTTCTAGAAGGTACAAATGTGTCTTATCTTGGAAGTAGGGAATATTTGTTTCCTTACCAAAATACTAACATCACATATCCTTCCAGACAGATGTTGGGTTTGCCAGCAGCCAGGAATAAAACTGGGGGTTCCAAAGTTAGGGTTCCTCATCAGAGACATAAACACATCATTAGAAGCACTCACCAGAACACGGCTATGTCACCCCAATGCAAGAAGAGAGGCAAGGAAGCATGAAGCTGAAACCAGTTGTTATATGCTAACTGTAAAAGTCATGTGTGCTGGACCCGAGGGTTTCACGTCTTTAGTAGTACCAGCCATTTTGCAGTAGGTGAATTTGTCATCTTGCAAGTATGCTCTCAGGATACACACAGTCTCTGTGTTTCAGTTCTCCTATATGCAGTGTGGAGGAAGGGGCCCTACTTCACAGCCTTCATATGTAAACTAAGCTTACAAATAAGACAATCCATACTTAATTCACAACCTGTCTATACTTCATAGATATACTCAAACATTGTTCAAGGTAGCAGGTGACCATTGGCTGCCTCTCCACCCCACTCAATGGCCAGCCCACTGGCTTAGCCCTCACTGACTGCTCTGGATCACTAACTCCAAAGGTCATTCTCTCATCAACATTGCTTATCCCCAAGACAGTGACTGAGCTGGCTTTTTCTCTGCTTTTTTTATTTGTTTTGTTTTGTTTTGTTTTGTTTTGTTTTGTTTTTGACAGAGTGTCATATACACCAGACTGGACTTGAAATCTCTGTTAAATCCTAGGTGGATTCTGTCTGTGTTTCTGATCCTTTCTAGTTCCTTTCTTCTGGTCATATACATATTACATAAAAGGAGCTAACAAAAAGGAGGATGTTTTCAGAAAAGCTTTAAGACAGTTCTAAATTCTCATGAAATTATTATTTAGTGATATGATAACAAAAAAACCAGTTTGTGTAAAATGGGAGAAAAAAGAAGCAGTAGCCCAAGTGCAGCAAAGGTGAGTCATGGGATCCTTACTGGAAAAAGATCATAGCAGGGGAAGAGGGAGGGAGGCTGGGACCTGTAGGGCAGGAGGGAAGGGGCTACAAGTGGGATGTCAAGTGAATACATAAATTAATTAATTAAAAGGGGGGAAATCAAGAGTTACTTAGTTATGGAGAGGTATTATTTTCAAATGTTGAATCTTTATGAAAGTATTAAAACAAGAAACACTGGAGCCAGGAATGAAGCACATACCATTAATGCACTTGAGAGGCAGAGGCAGGCAGATTTCTCTGATTTGAAGGCCGTCCTGGTCTACACAATGAGTGCCGGGCCAACCAGGGCTACCTAGTGAGACCCCGTCAAGAAAGAGGTAGGGCAGTACTGGAAAGAATTTAAAAAAAAAAAAAAAACAGTAGCTCTGTAGCCACCTACATATTGAAACACAGCTTGGGAGGATGGAAAGAAGATAAACGTTTAGCATCATCAGGCCTCAGGGAATCTGAACTCTTTCTTGGTAGGTATAAGAACTTGAATAAGTTACCCATCCTCACCAACCTTTTGTTGACCTCTGGAGTATGCTAAAACACATCCCCAACCACTTAATACATTCTAATTATCATTACTGGGAATATTGAAGGCTAGCTGGTAGATTACTTCTTCAGAAAGTAATTTAAAAAATAAGAATATTCACAATCATTTCCAAGAAGAATATAAGATTTAAAAAAAAAAAATGCATGCTGCATTTGCCAGATATAGCACTTTAGAACTTAGACTACAACTTTGTAGAAACTCTGGGTGCTGGAGATTCCTTTGAGGCCTTCCAACACTGTCAGTCTTAGATAACCACTTAGGGGGCTGGATGAACTTACCTGTAACAAAAAATCAAAGAGAGCCATCTTGGACCACTCGTGGTGATGGATTCCTGTGCAGCCCCATTCAGGTCTGGGAATGCGGCCATTCAGCCAGCACTTCTGTTTCAGCAACTGCTGATAAGTTCCCCAGGTGACCTTCACAGAAGAATGGCTATCGTTGCTTGCAGATGCTAGGGAGGAGTCCCAGAGAATGAAAGGACGAGGTTGGCCATCTACAGAATCAGAAAAGCAAACAGTTCACTCAGCATGCTGCTCTATTGAGTGGGCAAGTGTCCTTGGGAAGGTCATTCACTCTCCCACATCCTGTCTCACCTGTCCGATGTGGAACATTTGGTAACATTTATTAACCAAATTCCATGGTCCCGGTGTCTTCTCAAGTTTTAGTATTTTTAGATCAATGATACTCATAGTCAGTTATAAGTCTTATGACATGGAAAGTTACTCTAGACAGTGAACAGAAAATTTAACAAGATTCATGGATGTGGCAGGAACAGGCTACTAACTACTACTCAACCATCCTCCAGTTAGTATGGTTTCATTCCACATCTAAAACAGCAGCCGCCACAAGGAAGGAAAGAATCCAGACATTTATAATTGTGTATTCAGGGTCTGAGCAGAGCGGGCTCTGTTTGTAATAACAGCTGTCTGATTTTCTAAGGCTACATCAGGCTGCCGGGGGTGGGGAGAATTTTTAGAAGTCACAAATTTCAAAGAGAAATTGGATGCTTCACCTCAATTACTGGAGTCTCCAAAGAAGGAAAGTAGAAAAGAGAAGCATTTTGTTTCCCTGTTTTTCTTTTCTGAAAAAGCACAACAGTGCTACTCTTGAGAAGAGGTAACACATTCACATATAACCTCATACAGTGTCTTTAAGCAAATGCCACTTCTTCAGCTGTGTGTGCATAGATGATATTTTTTAAAATGTCACTCGAGTTGTTTGGTTCTCAGTCACTGGATACAAATGTAATTTCTATCATTGCTAAGCTGAATAAAGTCTGATAAGCCCCAATGGAGTCATCAACAGGCAAGATCATGATGGAGTCCACTGAACAACATTTTAGGCTTTAAATCACTTGCAAGCCGCCATTTCAGCCAAATAAAATCACAGAGATGGTGATGATTAGGGTTGCTTATAACTCAAAAGTCAGTGTGGTGCTCTTGAAGAAAACAACTTGATTACAAGCATCTAAAAAGCCCCCTTAACTCATTCTGAACAAGCCCGAACAATAGAACCCTGAGGAATTCCAAGCAGAGTGTCCAGACATGCCAGGAATCTCTGAAAGCCCTTTGAAACGGCCTTGGATGTTTGAAATCTACGACTTCCTTCACCACGCTAGAAACCCAAGCCCTCTTGCTTGAGTCTCGAGGTACGCTTATCTGCAGTGGACAGTCTTCTGCTGAAACCACTCATGCTAAAGCTGGTGGCACACCAACAGTTTTTAACACATTCACTTATCCGTTCTAATTGTCCCTGTCTCAGCCTGTTCCAAAGAAAGCTCATTCTCCAATTTCACCAACCGTATAGGGTAAAGTGTGAAAGGTCTTTGGCTCATACAGAGTACATACACCACAGTCACTGATACACAATTAAGAGACAGAAGCTAGCCCAAAAATCATCAATTTTGCCATTACATTTCTCCTTCCCATTACTTTTTACTAAGCTGTTGGATCTTCTGAGACCTAATTCCTTTCAAAGGAAGACGATCTAAACAATTGTATATACCCCAAATACCATGCAGATTTTTTAAAACAAAGAATAAAATCCATATAACATCTGTCTATGGTGTGAGGAAGACAAGCCGGGCCAGGGTGACCAAACATGAATACAAAATACCATGCAGCTTTCAGAGACAACCACATGGCACATCTGAACTACCAGAGGCTGTGAGCCAGTGTCCTTGAAAACATGACTCACAGACAGCACTTTTCATCCCAGATCAAGGAAGTGTGCAAAGGTAGCTAAATCCTAACACTGTGTGTTCAGAGGACAGACACTACGAAGGACAGGCAGGCAGCTGTTTCCTGCACAACCCCAACCCTGGGAGAAGCAAGAAGTGGTCTACAGAAGTCAGAAGCCTTCTAGTCTCTCTCTTCATCTTTAAGAGCATGCACGCCTTACTATAACACTAACTAAAAAGAAGTCTCCTCGTTTTAGGCAATGAAGAAAGTTCTGCATGAGAATGTACCAGTAAGAAAAACCCAGTTGTCTGCAGCCCAGGAGCAGTAAATTGCTTTCTGAAGTTTCCCTGTCCCCTTCACTCTCACCCGAATAAATAAACAAACAGAAATTTGGGAAGAGAACAGGGCTAACTCGTGGTTAACCCAACAGACCTTTCGCTCTCTGGTCTATGACTTCCTTGTCTTGTGACATTAGACCAGTGAGACACCTGCCTCCTCCTCCGTATCTCGGGAGTGATCCTGGATCTTCATAAGCTGCTTTTGCTGCTATTAAATAAGACTGCACGCTAAACAACAACAACAAAAAAAGACTTGTATCACTCCTACCTGGTGCAAACATCCAGAATTCCCTTGCTCATGGGTTTGAGACTAATCCAGCACATAATTGTTGTCTGTAGCCACCCCACCATGTAAGACCGGCATGAGGGATAGGTTTACGCTGATTTGCACATTATGCAGCATGCAAACCTAACTCACCAACAGGTAAAATAGTTATGTTGGCAAATTTAACTAAATGAAAGAAAAAATAAAGCAAATAGATAAAACTGCCATCCTAGAATTTAGCATAAATGCATATGGCCAAGAAATGTTTACGGCAGCTGTTTCCACATCTGCACCCCTTTCAGCCCCATAGCACCTCAGTCTCCATCCAGCCTTTGCTGCTTGCTGAGCAAACACTGTATGTCAAGCAGCATCTCAGAGCCTAAAGCTAAATTATAAACGAGCAGGTGCCAACTTTTGTGTTTGCGATCATGAAGTTGAAATTTTCCCAGGATAAGAAAGCAAAAATTACACAAAGGAAAAAAATAAAGCCGTCTTATATATTCGGATCCTCATAATTGTTTCATTAACTATTATAGCCCAACTGTTTATCTGACAATTAAATATTTGAGTAGCACTGCTGCAATCGTGTGGTCTGTAGGCTATGCAAATGGCAGTGAGTAAACACTGGGGCTTTGCCAGCCCCATGGTCCCGATCACAGCCATTCAGCTACACGCATGGTTCAGCGTCACAGTGGCACAAAAGAGTGGTAAATAACAAAGCAACAGCTAGTCATGGCTGAGCCAACACAGCTTTAGGTAGTAAACACTGAACTGTGAATTCCATATGATTCTCAGCTGCTGTAGTAATACTATCAATCTTTTCATTATTTTTAAGTCAAGTAAAATTACAGACATCAGTTAAAATCAAAATAGACCATCTTTGGCCACAAACTATAATCCTTACCAGCCTGCGGGTTTACCAATCTACTCTATAGATCACAAAATGTTTTGATGGTTTTTGTTGTTTTTCTGTTTGTTTGTTTGTTTGTTTGCTTGAGACGTGGTCACACTGTATAGCCCAGGCTATCCTGGAGCCTGCTGTGTAGTCCAGGCTGGCCTCACATTCACAGAGATCACCAGCTTCTGCTACCCAAGTGCTGGGATTAAAAGTGTGCACCATCACTGCTCATGGCTTCTTCCCATCACGCAGCTACCGGCTTCCAGCTGTAGTGACAGCTGGACTCGCACCTTCATCCCTCCCATCTCAGTTCCGTGAGTGCTGAGATTAAAGGCCCGCACTGTACTCAGCTGTTGGTAGTCTTTGTATTCTGGTAATTATGGATTCATCCTCAAACTGCCAAAGTTGTTTCAGCAAATAAGAATGATTTTTTCTCCAAAGCCATCCATACTTCTTCAGAAAGACAGAAAGACATTCTCCCCTGTCTTTCAGGGAAAGGGATTTCCTGAGAACAAACAGAAATCTGGTGATGGTGAGTGGAGCTTTTCCAACCTTGCTGTTCAGTCTTCCTACTAGAGCTGACTGTGTGTGAGCCCTGTGGGTGATAATATGTCAGCGTGGCTGCAGACCCCAGAGCGCGGGTGCCACTGACGGGAGAATTCCACTTTATATAAAATATAGCTTTAAGGAGGAGCAAAGGAACACGATAGGTATGAAGTGATGATGGGAAAATGGTCTTTGAAAACAGGAGCCTGGTTAAGGGCATCTGCCCTGAAGGGTTCTTGAAATGAGCAGTGTTCATCTCCTCCCATTCAGATTTGTCAAAGTGATGCTGTGCTGTGCTCTCCGGAGAAATCTTAATGGTGAAGAGATAAAATTCTAACTGTCAGAGTGGTGGGAACCAGCCTTTAACAGATGTGTGGATGTCCGTGTGAATTAAAGGTAACACAGCTGTCTTAAAAATGAGACTTGCCAGTAAAACTCCTTTCTCCCGATATCTGACTATCTCCTCAGAACCAGTAAAACTCCTTTCTCCCAATATCTGACTATCTCCTCAGAATTTTGATGTTCTCTCAAGTCACTTTTTTCTTTTACTCAATAGCACAAAGAAGACATTCTCTGGAGAAGATGGACATGAAAGTTAACCAAGAATGTATGCTTTATACAATCTCCTTTGTCTACATGTATTAAATGTCTTCGCTCTAAACACTGGCTGACTGGCTTTGCTGCACTGCGCAGGCCAAGCATGCTGGTGGAGTTTGAATGTCTGCCTGTATTTATCACCAGACAAAAATAAGCAAAAGCGTTCTGAGCTGTGAATCAAAAGTCCTTTCTATCACATGGGCCAAGTTCCAAGACTCCTTGTGAATGAGACTAAAAGGAAGTAATAGTCCAGCTCCGAGCCCGTCAGTAAACACAGCTCTACAGATCCAGGAAAGAAAACATGGGCAGGCAACACCAGGGGAGCGTCTTCATGGTAGGGAACAAATTCCACAGGCTCCACCCCAAGCATCGGGGAGTCACCCACAGAAAGCCTTAGATGACAGGCTGCCCCTGCAAAGAGCAGCACAGGGTCCACGCACCCTGCTCCTGGCCTGGTGGAAGGATCTGGGTACAAAAACTTGTCAGTCCTATCAACTCCATTATTCCGCAGGACCTGGCAAAGCACGATCTGAACAACTAATAAATGTTGTATAAAGTATATTAATATGATATAAAATACATCATTATATATTTTAGATTATTATATGTAATGTTCTATAATATGCTATACAAAATATAAATTATATATATATATGGGCTTGGCATATATATATATAGTCTGGAAAGATGGCTCAGTGTTTAGCTTTGCTGCTCCTTTAGAGGCTCGAAGGCCACTTTCCATCACCCGCATCACCCACATCTGGCAGCTCACAAACTGTTACAACTCCAGCTCCCAAGGATCTTATTTCTTCTGGCCTCCAAGGGTACCAACACATATGGGTCATGCATACATATGAACACAAGGGTCCACATAAATGAAAATAATTAATCCGTTAAAGTAGTTGACTGGAGCTCAGTGTGGTGGTACCGACCTCATTCCAACATACAGAAATTGAGGCGATGGCATTTTAAGTTCATGGCAGCCCGGTTTATACTACTGACTAAAGCACGGCCTAAACTACTTGAAAGAGATATTATATCAAAATACCAAGGAATTGGGCTTGAGCTCACTAGTAGATGCTTTGCCTAGCATTCCCAAGAGTCCTGCAAATAAACTCTCTCTCCCCCCTCTCTCGAAGGTTATATATGTACATACAGGCACACACACTATTATTCCACCTATTTCTCTTTTTATTTTGTGATTGCAATATAATTACATTTCTCCCTTCCCCTTCCTCCTCCAAACCCTCCAATATACCCTCCCCACTCTCCTTTAAATTTATGGACTCTTATATATGCATTAATTGTTATTGTATGCATATATGTTCTTGAACAACATATATACAACCAACACATGAACTGGATAATGTTGCCTACATGCACACAATGTGACTAAAGCCCAGGCAGGTGAAATCTCTCAGCTTGAAGCTGGTGAGTGTGATGAGCTTAATGTATGCAAGAGTCCCAAATAGGAGTGTAAGATTTGTGTTAGCCTCGAGAGAGGAGTGAGTTAGAAGGATTCAATGGAATTTCACATGTAGTCCGGACTTAGGTATTGTTAGTTCATCTATTCATTTAAGGAGTATTTAAAAGTGTCATTTACTTTGTAGACTTCCCAAGTTTGGAGTAGAAGAAATATAAATGAAATATATTGAAAAAGGGACTTTATTAGGAAGCTCCCTGGGGTTCCAGGCAAGAGCTGAGCCTTAGAGACCTTAGAACTTAATACAATCAAACATACAGCCTGATTTAAATAATTTTTAAAAAGCCAAGTGAAGAAATGAGGGACAGGAATAGTGAAGGGCTGAAGACTGAGCGCTGAGGTGAATGGTTGAAACTCACAGATCACGCAGAGGAGTTTGCTAAGAAGCAACTCAGGGCAAACAAAAAGAGCCACACCCCATTGTTTATATCCTGAAGCCACCACTGTCTCTTCAGGACCAGAGGCAAGACCAAGACCCAGCCCTCTGAGTTCAGTACTAACCTACCCAAGATGCGCAGAGAGAACTTCCCCAACCCATCTTGCAAGACCTAGCAGTGGAACACCAGCCTGACAAGTCTGACAAGGAAATAAATCTTCATAAGGCTTTACAAGGTTTGCTTGTTTGTTCGTTTTGAAGGAGAAAGAGTAGAGAGACAAGATTATGTAGTTTCCATATGTGTAGAGTCTGCTCTCCCATTTCAGAGAAACATCCCTCACCCCAGCCAAGCAGGGGAGGCAACCTGCATGACCACCACCATGAGCTGCCACACCTGCATGACGGAATACTATTCAGTCTACACCAGGAGAAATGCTGCCACTCAGGACAGCATGAATGAAAGGGGACCTGAGCTAAGCAAGATAAACAGACAAGACAGACCCTGAAGGACCCCATATCTAGACACTAAACTATCTTACCGCTTAGAGGAGGAGAAAGTCTTTGTTGCTAGAGTCTAGGAAGAAGAGATAAACGACCGGGGGCAGGTGAGGCATGTTGATAAAAAAAAAAAAAAAAAGAACACAAAGTTTCAGTCAGATGGAATAAAGAAGACTCAGTGATCTCCAGACCAGGGAAATGGCTCAGTGGACAAGGCTCTTGCTCTACAAACTTGAGGACCTGAGTTCCAAGGTGTGGCTGCAAGTGCTTTCAGCTTCAGGGCTATGAGCAGGGTTAGGGGTGGGGACAGGAGTAAGAAATTCCAGCTAGTCTAGCCAAAACAGTGAGCACCAACTCCACCCTGTCTCAGGGGAGCACAGAAGACACAAGACATCTACCTCTTGTGAGTGTGTGGGTGAGAACACTCCCACGTACAAACATATGAGAATGAGAAAGAGAACATTTTTAAAAATTCATGATCTGTTGCATAGAACGGTGGCTATAATGATAATGAGTTGTGTATTTCAAAACTGCTTTTTAAAAAAGCTAAACTGTTTTTATTATAAAGAGCTACAAATATCTGAAGTGATAGGTTTAATCCGCCTGCTTTAATCATGCCACATCATAAATATATATCAAAGTATCTAATTATAACCCAAAAGTATACACAATTATCAACTAAAACTAAAATTAAAGAGGCATTAGATTTCTTGGTAATTTAAACCACTTCTGCAAGAAAAAAAAGTCTGTGTATTCGGATACCTACCACTCACACCACAGCTCGTCTTCTCTGGGTTGGACAGAGCTCAGCTCATCGCAGTGTTTCTTTAAGGCTCACCTGTTCAAGGTGAGTGTGCAGCCCAGGAACCTGGAAGAACGTCCTGTGACTTGTCCATCGTAACACGCCTAAGCGATCAAAGCCATCAGCTCCACTTTAAAAACCTCTGCCTACAGAGCAGCCCCGGCCACCACTCCTGAAGAGTCTCTGACCACACAAACGAAACCCCTAGGTTCGCCCTGCCTGGGTGTTTATTTTAAAATGCAGGAATCAGGGCTGGGTGTGGCAGCACACACCTTTACCCCAGCACTCATGAGGCAGAGGCAGTTGGATCTCTTGAGTTTGAGGCCAGCGTGATCTACATAGTGAGTTCCAGGACAGCCAAGGCTGTGTAGAGAGACCTTATGTCAAATAATAGTAATAATAATAATAATAATAATAATAATAATAATAATAATAATAATTCAGAAATCAGATTGGCTTCTGGGTGTGGTGGTGATGTGGTAAGGTGCTGGGCTCTACAAGCACTCACATTTGGGAGGTGAAGCCCTTCTTACCTTCCGATAACCTAGCCTGGGGTGTCTTGGTGTTTATGCAGTTAAGTTCCAACAAGAATGACCTTCTAACACAAGCCGAAGCATACCACTTCCTTCTCTAACACCCTCAGTTATTCCCCGGCCTCCACATGCTGAAGACAAAATCCACGGTCCTGACAGGACACAGAACCTACTGCCCATCTAAAACAGACTTGTCTCAGTTCATCCCCTAAATCCCAGTCTCCAGTTTGAAACTACTTGCATTTTCCTGAGCACATACTGCCTTTACAAGCCTTTCAGACCTTTCTACGCCTATCCCAGCTCCTACAACTATACACAGGGACCTGTCAGAGACAATTCCAGACCATCAGGATGGTTCCATGGGTTAAAATGCCCTCTGTACACAGCAGAAGACCTGAGTTTGAGCCTTGGATCACATTGTGTAGAAAGAGAAACAATTCCTGGAAGTTGTCCTCTGATACACACACAACTACGTAAATATAACAATTGAGGCACATTAAAAAAAAAAAAAAGACTTGTTTCATAATGTCCTTATGTCGTCATAACTTTTATGTTCTAAGACATGGCTAATGGAGGAGTAAAAATGTAGCTTCTGTGAGGCCCCAGTAATCTTCGATTTCAGTGGCCTCCCTCAAAATGAATGAGAAAGATCAGAGGAAAAGCTGAGAAACAGATCTGGGAATGTGCAAAGATTTCCATACTCTCACTCTGTCCAACTGGAACTTGACTCTCCCACATCCATGACGCTACAGAACTCAGGAAGAGAGCGGTGTGGTGGGAACACACACCTGCTGACCTCAGGCCACGGATAGGAGCTGGGAACCGTGAGGAGTTTAGGGCTACGCTCAGGAGAGACGAGACCATAAGGCTGCTGAAAGCAGGTTGCAGTCTGCGTGGCTGAGGAATGGGATGCAGTCTCTGGAGGCCCTTCTGTGACATGACTGATCACAGAGGCCACAAGACTGCTGAGGGATCAAGCTACTGAATTCCCCAACTGACATCTGTAGTTCACTTTCACTACTCATCATCTAGGGACCTATGCTATCTTTTAAGCTTCCGTTTCACCACAGGAAATTTGTACCATAAGAAGATCATGTGTATGAGACTCTTGTAGCACCTTATGAAACAGTGTGTGGAAAGCGTTCTCATTCCAGAAATTAGGAAGAATGGCATCGCGCACTGTGGCTGCAGGACTTGCTCTGAGTTCATTTAAGTGCCCATTTGCTTATCGCAAGGAAAAATGGGGAAACTACGACAATCTAAAGAGCATGACGCAAGATGCTAAATCAGCTTAGAAATTAAATGAAAACGAAGAATCACATTTATAAATATGCAGTAGGCACTATTATAAATATTTTATTTATACATGTATATATACACACAAATATTTATATCAAGTCAATTTTAATGACAAGACACATTAAATGGTATTATAAATATCATTATCCTAATCATCATCATTATTGTGCTAATAAAAAATAAGTTTCAGTAAGTGACTGAATCCAGAATCAAACTCAGGTCTCATTACTGTCAGTATACCCTATTTGAATACAGCTTTTTAAATTAGAAGTCCTACTCGCTACCCCATTTTTGGGGCAGTGCTTCACAGACAAAATTAAATGCCAATAGACTGAGCTGATTAAAGCTGAATCGTGCTGTAGTCAGAAGCATTACCCTTTAACTAAGGCAGGAAAGGTTGTCTGGACCTACTGAAGCTGTGCAGTCCTTCTGCCAATCCAGAGCCCAGCAGCACATTCAGCTCAGATAGGCGGAGGTCATGGCCTTGAGTTGAGGGGATGCTGCCATGAAGCCTGCAGCCAGGCAGTCAGAGTCACTCTCACAAGACTCAGTGAGGTCAGGTCCACAAGAACAGTCACCTGGACAATACTGGACAGTGATGCAGCCCCGAGGACTGAAAGAATTACTAGTATGAAGTAGACAGTGATGCATATAAGGAATAAATATAATCCTAGAGGAGTAGATTTGCTTGAAATTGAGGCACACATTTGCAGTGCAGATACCATGACAACCATTCACTGCCACTTCTGTCCCAGTCCAGTGTGAGATCAGGGAAGAAATTCCAGATGCATAGCAGAAGATTGCCAGGTCTCCAGTGTGTCTGTGAAGGGATGTAGTGGGCAAACAGGAGGACACTGCAGCCAGCCAGTGAGTGATGCTTGGAAGGGATGCTCAGTAAACTTTTGTCCCCAAGTGAATGCAAGTATTAAGCGGGCCAGCTCGATTTGATTGCTAAAGAAATAGCCCTGGGGCTTCTCTGATAAAGAACAGAATGTGCTTATGAGCAGAAATTTCAAGAATAAAACATGATTATACACTCCTAAATAAATATTTTAAGAACATTTGCAGACATGTCAAGGGTTTGTAGGATTCAGCCCCAGTGTGTTTTCAAATCGTGAAGACATTCTCAGAACTCTAAGCAAAAGCATTCCATCTCTACCTGACCCCTGGAACAAGAGGAAAAGCAAAGCTGCCTTTTCTTCCACCAGCTAGGAGGAATCCCAGGACTGCTGCAGTAAAGCTCAGAAGACAAAAAAGCACATAGTATATTTCTCCTGCTCTGTAATAAGAAGAGGCAATGCAAGTTGGGAAACAGTGAGCAACTTGGGATCCACAGTGAATTTAAATGCAAGTTTGTGGGGTGCCTGTAGTTTGTCATCTACGCAGCAGCTCGCTGCACAGAATTCTTGGAACTAGCCTACCTTAATTCAGTATGACAGCTTCATGGCAATAAAACAGCATCCTAAAAATAAAGCATACAGAATGCATCTCCCATGCTGGGCATGAAAAATAGCAAGATGCTTAAATGCTACCCAAAGGGTGTTCCCAAGACCCATTCACAGATATGCGCAGACTCGAGGGAAGCTTTGGCAAAGCTACTAATTCAGAGGGCACAGAGGGCACTGGGCTTCCATTCATTTATCAATCAATCAATCATCTTTCAATCAAATCATCTACCTATCTATCATCTATCTATCTTCTATTTATTTGTTTGTTTGTTAATTTATTTGAGGGAGAGAACAAACACATACCAGAGCTCTTGCTGAGGTTAAAAGACACTTTGAGAAGCAGTTTCTCTCTTTCCACCTTTGGAGTTCCAGAAATCAAACTTGGAGTCATCAGGCTAGACAGCAAATGCCTTTACCTGCTGAGACATCCTGCCAGCCCTGGGTTTCCTTTACAAGTGCATTGATTTTCACATGGTCATAGTCTGCTTTGTGTTATCTTAGATAAATATTTTTATTTTTTTCAAAATGTCATCTGAATATATCAAATAAAACCATCAAGTACCTGGTGCCCTTTCCAATGACTTAACAGCCTTGTGCAAGAAAAGAGAGGCAGAAATCAAATTAATATGTTCAGCAGTATTTTCACGAGCATGGCTTTTCACACCGAAAAAGAAAATCTGTTATATATCAGAATTTTACCTTTTATTTAAAAATAAGTATAGCAATGCTCAGAGTAATACATCAATACTCCTTCCCTGAGCAAAAATATTATGAGTTATATTGTTCAACTGAAAAGAAAAAATAAATAAGTATATTGACATAGTAGCACAATCAGAAACTATGATGGTTAAATTTATAATGTTTGGTCATTATCCCAAAACTGTCCCAGATAGTATTCAAAACATATGGTTGGTTTACAGAAGCGACCTGTAAACCAACCTGTGGAACAATTAGCCTGCGAAGAACCAAGAACAAGTTCCGTCTTCACTAATCACTAGCCATGTGGCTTCGAGAGAATTTTTTTTATTATTATTCACTTTACATGCTCATCTTAGCCACTTCCCTCCTCTCCCTCAAGTTCCTCCCTCTCTCTCTCTTCTCCCTATGCCCCCTCCCCCACTCCTTAGAAAAGAGGAGCTCCTCCACAAGCCCCACCCCCAACACATCAACAGGACTGAGGGCATTCTTTTCTACAGAGGCCAGGCAAGCCAGCCCCGCCTCAGAGTGAGAAATTTATAAACTTATATCACTTCAGAATTTTCCTGATTAAAATAAAGCAGAAGCTGGTGGGTGGATCCTCTGGATTTTAGAGAACTGGTTTCTCAGACAAACTTTAACAAAGGAAAGGATTATTCATGAATTAAGGTGGAGAAAAGCAAGGAATTCCGGGAATGGAAAGGAATTTTCGCCTATGAGGTTTTCTGCAACTTTCTGTCCTTATATGTGATTGCCCACCTCTGTCCCAGTGTCAGATGTAGGAAGATGCACTAACAAAGAATTTGCTGCAATATTATTCTGTTGCACTTATTATACTTATTACTACTTATACTTACTACTATTATACTTATTACTAATTCTACATATCAGATATTACTGATATTTTATTCATTTGCTTTGTTGCTTAATATTGAAGAAAGGACCCTGTACTTGCCGGGCAAGGGCACATCTGGTGATGTCTTAACAACGGAGTAGAGAACACTTATGCGTCATCTCAGTGGACCCTGTTGGTCTTAACCAGTTTTATAGGTTACAGGTTAGGTCTATCAGCCTTTGGCCATGGTAAAGTTTGCTCTTTTCCCATGTGGGTGTCTAGTCAACTTCTTGTTCTCCCTAAGAGGTCTATACACACACACACACACACACACACACACACACACACACACATATTCAAAAAGATTCATTAAAAGTGTATCATTCTACATCCAAAAACTGGTCCAAGAGTAATCTGAGCTAATAACTTTGTGATGATTGAATCACTATTACTTTTATGAATTTTTCAAACCATGAAGACAGGGCTGGAGAGATGGTTCAGTACTTAAGAGAGCCTATCACTCTTGTGGAAGACTCCAGTTTCATTCCCAGCAACCATATCAGGCAGTTCAAACCCAGGGGCACCACATCCACAGGCATACGCCAATACTCAGACACACATATGCATATCATTTAGTTTCTTTAATCTTGAAAAGCATATACTTGAGATAGTCTGTACTCAGAGTCCCTATACCATGGCTCAAATTACTTTACGACTTTTTCAACTTTAGGTTGGTATGAGAGTTTTCAGTAGAAATTGTGTTTTGAATTCTGAGTTTTGATCTTTCCCAGGACTAGTAGTATCTGGAGGTGCTTTCTAGAAATGCCAGATAGAAGCACTAAGCCCCAGTTAAGCATTTGACTGTGTGTGTAGGCGACCAACTCTCTCCAGCATGCTAAATTGCAGGCATTACTTGAATACTGTGTTTTACCTCCTGTCGGGTGTCTGAAGCACACATCTCGGTGTGTATGTGAGCCTTTATTACAAAACAGGCATTCCAGTAGATGATTTTGCCCAGCCATAGGCTAAGGCAAATATTCCTGGGAGCTACCTGATCGTGCTTAAGGTGGGACAGGCTGAGCCATGATTCCATAGGTTAGACATAGGTTAAGTGAATCTTCTAATTCCAGTACATAAACCTATTGTGAGATAAGATGAATCTGTAATTGGGGACTTATCGTTGGACTGAATCAATGGAGAAATTGAACTGTGAGACCCAGAATGAGCAAATCATTCAGGTTTCTCCTTTGCATCTCCCTAGAAATATTTTATAACCTTCTCTGTTCATATGCTTTTAATCAAAGTGCTTGTTTGCTCTAGCCTTCAATCTCCACATCCATCCATTTTCTATCATGGACTCCCAAGGTCCATGTGACTTGAGTTCACCTCCAAAAATTTTTATGTGTGCTTAATGTGATAATGGAAACACAGTTCTTCAAACAAAAAAGTGCTTGTTAGAAGGGGCATTTGGTGAGTCAGTTATGGCGGAGGAAGGCCTCTGCTCCCTTGACAGGTGTTCCCACAGCCTGTATGTGTATATGAGTATTGGTTGCCTGTGATACTGTACTTAATAACTAGATTCTGATTGTTAACTACACGTACAGAAAAAGACATACCTTATAGGTCCTTAAAGGATTTGTTTAGAGAACTGATTGGTGAAAATGAGGGAGACTTAGAAATTTAAAATACAAATATGGAGGGGAAAAAAAGAGTTTGAATTCTTTATGGTCTCAAGAATTCATTCTCTTTTTAGGACCCTAAACAGACTTACTTTTCTTTCATCTCAAATTAAGGTTTTTAAAAAATGTCAACCACATAAGATTCTTGGAAAGAGTCAGTGAGGAACCCCAAAGAGCTACACTTAACGCTGCACTACAGACAAGCTGCATTCTTTGTAGGAGACATAACATGTTTTCATAAACACGATTAAAAGTCAAAGAACAGAAACAGCACTTAGGACAGATTACGTACAAGATTTGCCAACTACCTACTCTCTCTTCCATACAAGAAGACGTACTTCTAGATGACCGCAATGCCTAAAGAAATCCTATTGCTCCTCTCACAAAAAAGCCCGTCAGATCATTCTAGCATAATACCGACACGCCCCACTGGTGGTCCTCAGCATAAAACATCCATAAGCCTTATTATCTGTACTGTGAGGAGAATACCAGGAACATTTGTTATCAGCCTGCACAGGAAACTTTTAATGAAGCCCTCCAGATGGATCGCAGCCTAGATTTAGGATAAAAATACTAATACTGTCCTTAGCATTAAAAAGCTGGAGACAGATACAGATTTACTGTTTAACATCAAAGGAGCAAGGCAAGAAGGAATTCCCATTCATTCAATGTGTTCATTGAGTATTTGCAGTATGTTATATACTCCAAGAGGATCCAGACACAACAGAAGATACAGGAAACATTGCTGCCTCCCAGACATAAAAACTAGTGGGAAGGAAAGATGACACAATATGATAACATAGAATGGGCCAGATCTCTACCAGAGCTCAGACATGCTCGTGTAAAACTAAGCCTGAGCTGTGATAAGAATAGGAGATCCAGACAGAGGAAATTCACACTCAATGGAAATCAGGAGGGAAAAAGCAACACAGAAAGAGGAATTCTGAGAGTGCCCATTGCATGTCAGAACTGGTCTGTTTCTGTCGCTCGCCTCACTGTAACAACCCACACGCATAAGATGATGTGCAGCTGCGTGTGAGTCATTTCATAGGCTCCTGGGGAAGCTGATCGGACGTCACATCTCTGAAAAGCCAAAGGAAGAAAACACTGAACAGACAGAACAACCACTGGAGCCATTTGACACGACATCTTAGGGATTTAATGCATTTTACTGAGCTGTGACTGAGACCTTATTGATTTATTTCAACTGCCGCTTAGGTATGAATGGAGAGAGGACCATGCCAAAGAATTCTGCATACTGAATCTCAGTTTTTGGATATGCTAGAAACCCAGGGAACAGAATCAAATAGCTAAAGAGGAATCCTGGCACGAATTAGGCACAGTCAAGAGAGCAGAGTTTTATTGCTAGTTCCCCCCCCCCCCACTGGAGACCTTTGAGGACTGAAGGCTCAACACAGCTCAATGAACTTGGTACTTCATGTACTTAGTATAATAACAGCAATAGCCAGCACTTATTGAAGGCTTAGTTTGTGCCAAGAACTGTTTTCTGTGTGAACTACCAGCAACCTCATGAGATGGACACTATTGACACCTCATAGCTTAAGAAAGATCCTGTAACAGTTCAGCTTGGATTTATTTTGTAGCATATGGATTGTTCTATATTCCAACACAAGCCCCTGACTGAATGTACTTCGGATTCCAGCCCGGACATGGCACCCTTATTCAGAGTATCATCTATGTGGCATTACCACTTCCATGGACCAGCACTGCAAACTTCAGCTACAAGCCACACTCCCTAGATACTTCCTTTGTGTTCCAGGAAGGCACAGCTTTGGAAATCAGGCTCAGTAAACAATGAAGTTTGAAGAGATCACATGGCTAGTTAGTATACACTCTAAAAGAACCAACCATTTCACCTTATTTTCTTTATTAAATAAAGAGGCTGAGTCCATTGGAAACAGGAGAAGTAAAAAGGTTGGCTCTTAGATCATCAGTTGTGAAGCAGCTTCTATTTGATAACTTACTTTGCTCTTTTTTATTTTAACCTTTATTTTATGCAGAGAAGTTCTCGTCTTAGTGTGTGTGTGTGTGTGTGTGCCACATGCATGCCTGGTGCCTGCAGAATTAGAAGACAGTGTTGGAGACCCTTGAACTAAAATTACAGGCGGTTGTGAGCCGCCATGTGTGTGTTGAGAATAAAACTCCACCTCCAGTCCTTTTCACCAGCGAGGCATTGTCTCTCTTCACTCCCGCCCCTACACACACCTCGCCCTGCGCGCCTTATTCTTTCAACCGTCCTAGGAAGGAAATTTCCACAGAAACCGGTAATGATACGTGGGGCTGTCAGCAAGTTCTGTACCGCCACCCTGGCTTCTTGCCATCTTGCAAACTGTTGTTGGCTTTAATTAGATTTAATATGCCTCGAAAAAGTGCAGCGAAGGAAATGGGGAGCAAAGACTGCAGTGTGGGCTTCCTCTCGCATGCCCAGCACAACCATGCACTGGGACTCTCACATCACCAGACTGGGAAAAAGAAGAATGCCAGGCATATGGAAAGTCGACGCTGCTGCCGTCCAAATGGGAAACGTGGGTGGGGAAAAGCATTTAGAGAGAGAGGGAAAAGAGAAAATGATCCCAAATCCCCAACAGCTGCAAACAAGAAGCAAGTGAATCTGTTACCTTGGATGAACTCTGATTTTCTGCTCACGGATGGCAGGGTCCTGTTGAGACCCAGGATCCTGTCCAGGTGGAAGGCAAACACTTCACTCATGTCCAGGGGCTGCTTGAGTAGTCCACAGGGGCTAGGCCCGCAGCTAGACTCAGAGCCTGTGGTGCTCCCTTCCAACACCAGCAAGCGGGCACCACTCTTAGAGACCACTGGCAGGATGCTCACCACCTCAGCATCAGCCAGCAGGCGCATTCTGCGGATGTCATCTTTGCTCAGCCATGAGGGGGCGCTCTCGCTGTAAATCCTAATGTTGCTCTCTCGCACTCTAGGTTGCCGCAAATTTGAACCCCCGGCTCTGACTCCAGGACCACGCAGGACCCTCCAGGGTCGTTCTCCAGCCTTGGTCAGGTAACCTGGAACATAGCCAGGTACTTCAGCATCTGCTGCCCGTGGAACTTCCTGCAGTGTAAGGGATGGTTTAACCAGCGCCTCCTGAGCAGGGACTAGAGATGCATACTTCTTCCTGCGCTTGGGTTTCACCGTGCCGCGGATATTGGCTGGCTTGCTGCGCTTGGAGCGTAGGGTAATGTACACCACATTGGGCTGCAGCGTACTCCCATTGCCCTGCAATTCTGGAGGGGCCAGGGTCCCATCCAGGGGGATCTCCGGGAAGGGTACCTTAGAGAGGTCGCTGCGGGGTGGCCCGCTGTCAGTTGTCTGCCCGTGCAGGAAGGATCCCCTGCCCACCTGGCTCACCAGGAAGCCCAGGTAGATGGCGCAGGCAGTGGCCAGCAGGAGGTTCCGTCTGGTCCTGGGACGCCGACTGCTCCAGAGCTTACACACTCGTGGGGCGCACAAGGAGCAGACAAACCAGTTTATGAGCTGCCCCGGCTTGTCTGGACAGGTCATTTCTCTGCCGCTTCCACATGCTGAACAGAGTTTAAAGTCTGCAGCTGCCTCCTGGTGACATGATTCATGGCTTCCTGAATCCAGCCGCCCCGTCCGCTTCGGTACCTAAGTGGTCTCCAACAGGCAAGGGGCGCTGCTGGCGCCGGGAGCGCTTTGTGCACCGGCCACCACAAGCCTTTAAACTCCTATCAGCCTTCCCCCAGGAGGGCTGCCTCTGGGAATGAATGGAAACAACGTTGACTGAGTCACCGTCTCAACCCATTTCAGTTCCTCTGCAAGAGGAAAGAGGCGAGTAACCCTTTCCCTCCATAAGTACTACCAAGTTTGGTGTAAAGTTTAAAACACAGGAACTAGACCGGAGTGTGAGTCTGATTTCACTTTAAAGTAACGGCAACAAGCTGCAAAGAGCATTCGATGGCCTGTAGTCGAAGCCACTACATCTGTGAGGCAAAACATTAAAAAGTCATCAGCTTCGGCTCCACTGCATACCCCCTATTTGTGACTGAAAAATAACTCAAGGAACGTGATAAATAACTTTTTAAGATTTTCTAGGCACCTTGCTTTTTATAAGGTATGTATAAACCACTTGGGCAAAAACACCAAGTAGTGAGCTCACATTTAAACATATTCTCTTAACAGAAATGTCCCAAATTGTCTCCACAATATGTTCCATTATCTCACACTGTTATTTAACTACCCTTAATGTCTGTATAGTTTCACACACACACACACACACACACACACACACACACATACCACAAATCCAGTGACTTTTCATTTCTACTAAAGAGATCACAATGGAAAAAAAAAAAAAAAAAGAATCTCCAGTTTGGGCTTTTTTTTTTTTTTCTTTCTTTTTTTTTCCCCCCTTCACATTTTTAAGTAAAGGAAGAAACTAGTTTAAAAAGAAAAACAAAACTTTACTTACTCAGCTGGCCCCACGCTTAGCTCCAGGAAGAGTGGAATCCCTGACTCTAGGGCACAGAACTTTGGAAGGCACGTGAGGAGAACATATTTCATGGTCAAGAGTGTCCGACCTTTCAAACATCTCAGCTCAGTCTCGGAAGCCGCCGCCTTCTGACAGCAAGGCAGAATGATTTGTAAACTGGCTGCTGCGGCATTTCAGACACGTGGTGTTCTTTTTAAAGATGACTAAAAAAATGAAATAAACAAAATTTAATTTTGAGTTCTCTAAACACAGTTTGAAGCCAGTTTTCATTCAACTTTCTGCCTCTTTCAACCGCTGGGAGCCCTCTAGTGTCGCATTTGCTAACCGACACAGAAATGTCAGCCTTGGGAAGCTGAACTGCCCTGAAGTGTTTGCTGAGGTTGGTGAAGATTCCATTGCCAAATAAATACCTTGTAAAATGAGGAGTGCCGCTGACCCCTGCATGACCATATACAGATGGAACTGGGAAGAGGAGGTAATATTCCTTACCTCTAGGTTGTTTGCAGACTAACGCTTGTTTCCCGGAAATTCTGAGAAGGAAGGGCCAGGAAGTGGAGACAAAGCTAAGAAGGGGGTCACTGAAGTGAGGAGAGAAATGGAAGCATGAGGTGGAGGTGTGGGAGCTGGGGAGGCATTGTGGTGTGTGAGAGCATGAAGCAGCAGCAGCAGCAGCATAGGAAGGAAGGCACCAGACTCCTGACTGGAGGTCTTCTGAAAACAGGTTAGTGATTGGTCTGGGTCATTTGCACATCCTGGCCCAAAGGAGGGAGCAGAAGACCTTGGGGTCTCACTGGGCACATTCTCTTTGCTTCTGCAGCAAGTAGAATCAAACAAGAAGTCATGAGACGGAGATGACTTCCGCCTTTTTCTTCCTCTTTAGAAGTTCTGGTACATGGTAAAAAGACACAACACAATTCCACGATTGATAGGGAGCCTTGAATTCTGACAGGTTTTGGCTACACTTTGTGAGAATCCAGGCACTGAAGCCTTTTTCTTCATGTTCCAAAACTCTTGAAGCACATATTCCATGAACAGGAAATTGTTTTCTGGAGGGTGTCTTGGAACTTTCTGAAAGGGGACAATGGCTGAGCCGCTCTTTATAGCTACCTATGCTTTTCACATATTTAAAAGATTAACTAGGTATTTACAAATGAAAGCCATGGGCCTGAAATGCGGCTTACTGAGAGAACAATTGTTTGGCACATGGGAGATCTTAAGTCCTATTTTCAACAACATAAAATATTAAATAAAAAAGTTAGAAGTAAACACTTGGCAAAAGCCTTTTCCAGACATCTTAAAGGCAATTTTATGGGTGCCTAGGATGCAGATAAAGGTTGTGTGTGCTGATAAATTTGGCTGACTCCTCTCTTCCCTCAAAGTAATACTCATTGTTAGGAAAGAACATCTCTTCTCTTTCACTCACAAAAGCGAAGGATGGGTTAGAAAGGGAGCAAACATGGCCCTCCCCCTCACCGCTGTGGTGCATACTCGCACCTGTCTAATCCTCTGGATCTCATTCTGCATCCAAGAGCAGGACAACAACATTCATCCCGTGGGCTTCCCACTGTGAATGGAGGACAGTGATGGAAGGACCACCTGGAATAGTTGGTGATTTGTTGTCCTTATCGCCCCCTGTACACACCTTATTGAATCTCCTAAAGGACCTTCTACTGTGACCTGTTGTGCCAAGGCAAAGCTATTGTTGTATAATTTGGAACAATCACAAGACATTGTTTATGCTGTAAAATTAAATTAATACAGGAAATAAGAACAGATGAGGCTCATTAGATGTAATCAGAAATCAGTCAGTGCATCATCCCTTCTACTGCCCACCAAGCCTATTCTGAGTCCTCATTACTTTCTTCAAAACCCTTGGATGAAACTGCAGGTGTGTCCTAGGACTCCCTTAGCTACCCTGGGGTTCCTCAGAGAGAGGTTTTAAGTTTGTCAGTCATTGCTAGACCTAGATGTTTCTACATAACTTACTAAACTGTTTGGTTCTGTAACATGGTCAAAATCTCACGTTAGAGTTGAATCGTGTTCCTTCTGCAGAAGCTATCTTGGCCTCTCAAAAAGTATGGCTAGGGGGTAGACATTAGCAGTACATGTCTGTAATTCCAGCACTTTGAAGGCTGAGGAATTTTTAAGTTAGAGGCCAGCTCTGGCTATTTAGCAAAAACTTATCACACACACACAAGCAAAACACACAGCTGGGAATATAGCGCATTGGCAGAGCATTTGCCAAGCATTCAAGAGATAACTTTTCCCTCTCTTCCCACATACACAAAAGGAAAAAATATTTGTTTAAAAAAGTGAGAAAACCTGTCTGGTGATGTTTATTTGTTTGTTTGTTTGTTTGTTTCCTGTGTGGTGAGTCTATTCTAGATCCCTCTACCTCCTCACCCACATGCTAAGCCTGGCTCTAACTATCCCAGCGTTCAAGAGCAACAGATAGAGTAGGGATAGAGCAGGAAATCCCTTCTTTGACACTGTTGTGAATCTGAGCAGCTCCCTGGATGTGGGGTATGTGTAAAACTGTCCATTCTGTGGGTATCTTGTAGCTTCTTCAAAGGGGCCAATAGCAAAGCATCTCTCCAGGTGGCTGTTATGTCTTCTCACAGTCTGAGATCTGTCAGCCCACCGTTATACAAGAGTTGTTATACCTCCTCTCCCAATGTTCCCTGAGGCAGCGTGTCAGGTGACCAGCAAACTGGCTGCCTTACCCCTGCCTCATAAGGATGCAACTCAACAGTCACCACTGTCAACACCCTCCGCCTGGTAGAGTGACCTAGCTCCCTCCACATGATGATCCACACCTCATCTTAGAACATGGAAGCTGTTGCCACCCACGGTCTCTGCTGAAACCAGTGATACCCTCTACCACCAGGTAGTGTGGAACATGGAAGCTGTTGCCACCCATGGTCTCTGCTGAAACCAGTGATACCCTCTACCACCAGGTAGTGTGGGACACAAGAGAAGCTGAGATCAGAATGAGTGTGAAAAACTTATTGTCACAATGTCATTTATGCATGTATAACACTCAAAAATCATTATTGTTGTTGTTATTATTGTAGCATAGATACTAATGAACTCTGCCAAAATTATTTTCTCTCCATAAAAAAATAACATAAGGAACAAGGCTTGAAAAAAAAAAAGGAGATTCTGAGAATTCCATTATAAGTCCAAATCAGATGACAGTTGCCTACCTTCAGCCTGGCACAACTCTAGAACCAAATAGTCAGGACCTAGACTTGAATTTTCCAGTACATTCTTATTTCCCACTCTTGTCAGGTGTACAACTATGTGCTCCTGTGAGCTCAAGCTCTCCAACCTCCTGAAAGCTATTTGCAAAGTGGGAGAGAATGCATAAGGATGCTCACTGAAAAGTCACTCGCCAGGCTTCCCTTTTCTTTGTTGATCCTTGCTTGTTAGATGTTACAGACCCAAGAATGCCCATTCGCCATGCTCTTTCCACTAAGTCCCTAACCCTGGATCCCCACCTTCTTGGCATCTAGGACGCACCACTTTTCTGGAACTACCATTCTGCTGCAGCCTCTATCCTGCCTCCCACGTGGAAATCACTCCGAGTCTGCTGACTGTTCTCACGCCTGGCCTGGATAGCACCACGCTGCCCTGATGGAACTCAAGTTCTCTCATCTTCGTCATCCTTGAAATGATGTGCTGCGCATGTTTAGTTGGTACTAAGGAGTGCAATTTTAATTTTTTCCGTGTTTTTGTTATTGGTGGTGGTGGTGGTGGTGGTGGTGGGTGGTGGTGGTGGGTGGTGG
>NW_026596244.1:8249822-8263842 GCF_907164565.1 Psammomys obesus | reverse complement strand
GGTGGGTGGTGGTGGTGGTGGTCTTGATATTATTTTGAGACAGGGTCTAGCCTGTAATTCACAGCAATCCTCCTGCCTCATGCTCACAAATGCTAAACATTGTAAGTATGAGCCACCATACCAGCTTGCAATTGTTTAAATAGCACTCTATATTTTATCTTTTTTTAAAAACTGTGTGCAAAACAAACAAACAAACAAACAAACAAAACAAAAAAACAAAAGAGTTCCTTCTCTTGCATTGTTTTGAGAAGCCTGTACTCATCCACACAGCCTGAGAAGCCCCTCTTAGATACTGTTCCTACTGAGCTACATGTCTGCACTGGCTTGCAGTAGAATAAGCACTGCAGAAGAGCTTGTACCTTCAGAGCTGTCCTGATATCTGTGAAGTGACACTGATTGTCTCAGCTTACAGTCTCATACATAAGCAAGAGATGGATATTCCCAGGGGATGAATGCCTGGTGTCTAGTCTTGAATGTGTTCTCCTTGATCTGTGACTAAAACTGATTAAGAGCAGAAAGAAGCTCCTGGCCTTTCCCAGTAAAGGAATGTCCTGCCACAATCCGTTTAGCCTTGTTTCCCTAGGAATATGGTACCGTTTATTTAAAGTTGTGTGTTAGAATGATCCTGCTGAATTACCAGGTATGTTTGCACGAACGGACCAAACCATAACACATAAAATACATAGCAGCAGCCAGGTGGTATGGCACATGCCTTTAATCTCAGCAATTAGAAGGAAAAGGCAAGGGGGTCTCTATGAGTTCAAAACCAGCATGGTCTATATAGCAAGTTTCAAGGCAGCCAAAAATGCATAGGAAGATCCTGTCTCAATCCTCTCCAGCTGGATAGCAGCCAACTTA
This sequence comes from Psammomys obesus, assembly GCF_907164565.1. Classification (NCBI taxonomy): domain Eukaryota; kingdom Metazoa; phylum Chordata; class Mammalia; order Rodentia; family Muridae; genus Psammomys; species Psammomys obesus. The sequence goes on along the minus strand of NW_026596244.1, from coordinate 8,262,984 downwards.
ACTTAGGTTGAAACAAGAAGGACTGATAAGGTTGTTAACTTCACCTCTTTAATAGTTAGATGATTTAGGACTATCACAGTAATTAGCATTTGCTTCAATTCAGACTTATCATGCAGTTTTTAAATTTATTTTTAGATCTATTTACTTTATTTATTGTGTATAAGTGCTTTGCTTGCATGTATGTCTGTGCACCGTCTGTGTGTTTGCTGCCCTTGGAGTTCAGAAGACAGTGTCTAGAACTGCGATCACAGAAGGGTGTGAGTGGACATGTGGGTGCTGGGAACTAAGCCTGGGTCCCATACAAGACAGCTAATGCTCTTTTCCATCGAGCCAACCCTCCAGACCCATCAAAAAATAAAGGGGGCAATTAATTGAAGGTTATGTAAACTATTACCAAAATTTGCAGAGAATCTAGACTTCTGTTTCAGAAGTGCTGTCCTCGGTGTGCGGCCGAAACCCCGCCAGCAGACCACACTTGAGGAAGAACCAGTGGCTTCATTCTGGCCTCAGGACACCCCAAGCCTGGGCAGAAGCAACAGCAGTAGATTTGCATGTTCACAGTTAAGTAAAGACTGCTCAAAGCTGGCTCAATGCTTGGGCCCCTAGCAAGAAATTAGACCAGAAATGCAAATCATCTCACCTTACCTCAGGCACAGTTTATACAAAGGAAAGTAAGCTGTGTGGTTGTATTTGAAGGATGGAAGGCCTCTTAGCTATGCTAGATTAAATTTGGCACACTAGAAATGCTTCCAAATTATAAATAAACATCATATAAGGCAGGAGAAAACTGGTGGAGGAAAGGGGGATTTCCCATTCATTTAAACCTGGTAGTTTTGAGGGTTTATATTCTGCCTTCTGTGATTCAAATATGTGCAGCAAATATGATATGTAGGTGTGTAGCCGCATATACATGTGCTGTGAACTGATCGAAAAACTAGATTAGGAAAGACAGCATGGAACAATATCACAAGCCATGTCCACACGCCCATTCTGGCCTCTGCAACCCTAATAGATTCACGGTCAGAGATACCTGTAGGAAGACACAGATATTTGCATGTGTTCTGAGATATAATGAGACACAAGCCACACAGTTGGGGCTTCAGCTGAGGAGTTATGATACAGCATCTGAGGGCACCTCTCTTCCTCAGTGCTGTTCAGGCACTTCTAGGCGTTGTTATCTACTCTGGGAGCTCAGCAAGGCAGCATCCACTGGGTGGACCATGTCATACCTCAGGAGACAGCAGCAGTGGCAGCTGCAGCAATGGCTTGTTCTTAAGCAGCTACACACACAGAAAACATGCACGAGCAAGGCTTATGTGTGCTAACCAGAACTGACGGGGTTATAATCGTACGAGTGACAAGCCTTGACACCCCTGAGACACAATTAAGAGCTTTATTGAGGGTGCTGGTGGGCTTATCTCATGTAGGAGAGTGACAGCCTGCAACTCAAGTCATTCCTGCTGAAGAATGCTTAGTGAGATTTGGGAAACCATAGACTGAAAGGGGTGTTAGTCTCCCCAGAATCAGCACAGGACATACCCAGACACGAAATTCTCAGCACAAAGGAGATTTATTACCTTGGGTGGAGGGTGGAGACAAGCAAGGGGGAGGGAGAATGCAAAGGCATCAACAGCAGCAGCAGCAGCATTAAGTTCAAGCAAGAAAAGCAAGGGAATCAAAAGAGGAAAAAAAAAAAAAAAAAAAAAAAGAAAAGAAAAGAAAAAACCAAGAGTGGAAATCATGGAATTTGTAGGCAAATGGTAGGAACTAGAAAAGATCATCCTAAGTGAAGTATCCCAGAAGCAGAAAGACACACACACAGTATATACTCACTTATACGTGGATACTAGGTATATAATAAGATAAACTTTCAAAAATCTGTACACCCAAAGAAGCTGAGCTAGAATTAGGACCCTGGGTAAGATGATCAATCCTCACTCAGAAAGGCAAATGAGATGGACATTGGAAGGAGAAAACAGGAAACAGGACAAGAGCCTACCACAGAGGACCTCTGAAAGACTCCACCCAGCATTGTATCAAAGCAGATAGTGAGACTCATAAACAAACTTTGGGCAGAGTGCAGGGAATCTAAGGAATGAAGGGGGAGACAGAAAGACCTGGAGAGGACAGGAGCTTCACAAGGATAGCAACAGAAACAAAATATCTGGGCACAGGGGTCTTTTCTGAAACTGATACTCCAACCAAGGACCATGCATGGAGACAACCTAGAACCCCTGCTCAGATGTAGCCCATGGCAGCTCAGTATCCAAGTGGATGCCCTAGTAATGGGAACAGGGACTGTCTCTGACATGAACTGATTGGCCTGCCCTTTGATCACCTTCCCCTTATAGGGGAGCAGCCTTACCAGGCCACAGAGGAGGACAATGCAGCCAGTCCTGATGTGATCTGATAGGCTAGGGTCAGATGGACAGGGAGGAGGCTCTCTCCCATTCGTGGACTTGGAGAGGGGCATAGGAGTAGATGAGGGAAGGAGGGGGAGATTGGGAGGGGACGAGGAAGGGGGCTACAGCCGGGATACAAAGTGAATAAACTGTAATTAATATAAAATATTTAATTAAAAAATTTTAAGCAGGAGTTGGTGTTCTTGCAGGAGTAGGTTTTTAAGGGGGGAAAGGGGTGGGTCTGTTATGGTGAGTTAGTAAATCCTGATCGGACAAATTAACCAGATAACAAATTCTGATTGTTGGACCTCAGTGTTTTATCTAAGAAATGAGTCGGTGACCAAATAAGGGAATAGGCCTTAGGGGCTTCAGGAATGTAACAGGTTTTAGCAAGGGGGAGGAGAGGGGGTAAAAGAGCAAAATCTGTCTGCAGCATTTGCCATGCTCAGGCCTGCGTTTGCCATGCTCTGGCTTGTTAGAGCCCTTTATAGACTACTAAGCCATTTAGTGTTTATGAAACTGCCGAATGGTAATCCAAAGCCGGATCACCATTCATCTGTGGAACATAGGAATTTTTTAAACCACATATAAAAGTTACATTTATAGAGTTTTGCTTATTTGTATTCAGCAACCTTGAAGAAAGCATCATCTTTCCTATCTTGGCGAGTCTAAAGTTTTGCATCCAAATTATTTTTATTATAGCTTGTACCTATCAATCTGAAAAACATCTATCTAAACCTTAAAACATCTTTTTTACTCCTAAGCAACTGAGATTAATTGAAAAACTATATCTGGTCTATAAAAACTATATCAAGTCTCAGAGACTTGAGGAAAAATAAAATTAATTACCTGAGTAAATAGGAAATGCATGCTAGCAGCAGTCCCTTCCCCCCCCCCCCCCCCCCCCCCCGCAAATGCTGCCTGAACAGCCACCCAAAACTGTATTGGGGCTTCATCTTCAGCCTTCTGTTTCAGTATATCTGACAGACATATTTGTGAAGCAGGAACTATTTAGGACTTGCTTACCCTGTCATGGCAGAGCTCAGCAGTCGACTTGGCCTGTATTCAAGCTTACCCATTTTAGGCAAAATTCAGTCAGTGTAGAAACGAGGGCATTTCATTGCCTAGGTGGCAGCCTTGCCACATTGGAAACCATCTCCATATGGAGGTTCTTCAATGTTCATCATCTTCTTTGAGGTAGGCTGGGGGTACTGCCAGGAGTTGACATGTCTCATTGTCAAGACTCCTTAAAATAATAAAAACATTTTTAAATGCTATATTTTTCAGATCTCTGGTTTTTTTAAGACATATTTTTATATAATCTATTTATAAAATCATATCTATCTGTTAAACTTACGATGCATATTCCTGTGATAAATTAGACTAGTATCTGACACACACACATATGTGTGTTTTAAGATAACATTAAATTTAAATTCTATATGTAACAAAATGACTGTATTAGAAAATAACAATTAAAGTTTTAAGTTAAGGAGTAGATTCAATAATCTACCTTTTGTCTTATGATTCCTATAAGATATTTCTATATTCTTCCTGTTTTCTTTTCAACCCCTTCTCCTTGCCTAAGAAAGAAAGAAAACTAGATAGGAAGATAATAGATAAAAAGAAAAAAGAGAGAAATCCCTGAGTTTAACCTTGTTTTCTCTCTGAATAAGACCATTAATAACTTGTAACCAATCTCCCTAACTAATAACAAACATCTACAGACCCCTAGAACAACCAAAAACCTACTCAGCCCCCTTAAGGGAAATGGGACTTTGTCCTTATGGTTATTTATTGATGATTTGGGGGTGAAGAAATCCTATTTGGGGGCATCCAAAGGAAATTGAGAAAAAATGGTTAAGCAAGCTTACATTAACATTTGTGGTCCAGCCTCTAAATGTTAAAAAATTCCAGGCTTAATAGAAGTCCTGTTTGGAACAGTTTGAAATGATGGACCAGCTGAGCTCAGGTTTCTTTGAAGCTGTCCTCGTAGCAGACTCTGATAGAGAGTAGCAGTTGAGGGCAGAACAAGCACGACACTGGAACAGATGAGTCAAGTTTGTCAGCATGCTGGAGGATGAGTCCTGTTGGGTCTGATCCAGCATCATCACTGTCCAGTTCTTTTGTTCGGAAAATGCGTAATTTCTCACAAGCATTGTATTGTCCTAGAATTATAAATTATGATGTGTGCAGGACGCACACGTTAATTAAGGATGGCTCGAAGCTCTTTGTATGAGAAGAGAGACAACTGTAAATCTTCGTTCGTGCCATATGGAAGCATGGAATGTCATGGGGTCCTGTAGCCAGCAAGAGTTATTGGCTAGGCGTAGACATCTACATCTCAGCCAGTTTTGGAGCTGTTCCCGTGTAGCAGGATCAGCAATATAAATTACCTGATTATTTTGTTGTTTAAAGTCACATAAGTATTGAACATGCAATCATTATCATATTGAAATCACGACAAATCTAAATGAAATGGACAATTTTCTTGATCGATTCCACTTACCAAAGCTGAATCAAAACCAGTAAATCAATTAAATAGTCCTATATCCCCTAAGTAAATAGAAGTGGTCATCAAAGTCTCCCATCCAAAAAAAGCCCAGGGCAAGGTGGTTTCAGCACAGAATTCTACCAGATCTTCAAAGAAGAGCTAACTCCAGTTCTCTTTAAACTATTCCACAAAATAGAAACAGAAGGAACACTACCAAACTCATTCTGTGAAGCCACCATCACCTTGATACCTAAATCTCACAAAGACCCAACAAAGAAAGAGAATTTCAAGCCAATCTCCCTTATGAACATTGATGCAAAAATACTCAACAAGATACTTGCAAACTGAATACAAGAACACATCAAAGATATCATCCACTATGACCAAGTAGGCTTCATCCCAGGTACGCAGGGGTGGTAAAATATACGGAAATCCATCAATGTGATCCACCATACTAACAAACTGAAAGAAAAAAAAACCAAATGATAATCTCCTTAGATGCTGAAAAAGCATTTGACAAAATCCTGGTACCTTTAAAACCCACATAAAAACCAATCCCTTGCCAATCTGATAACTCCTGCTTCTGCTCCATTAGGCTGTTCCTACAGCCAAGTGCTCAGCTATCCTCCCAGTGTCCACAAACATACCTGTCTTCCTCCATGTCTCCTAGTGAAAATGCTTCTCTCCCTCCTTCCCAGAGTTCCTTTCTCCCTATCGGGAAGTCAAACATATTAATTTCTAAGGCATTTGATCTGGTTAGTTTTTGTTTGTTTATTTGTTTCAACTAGATACAAACTATAATAAATGGGGAAGAGAGACCCTCAGTGAGGAAACTACTTCCATCAGATTGGCCTGTGGGGCATGTTGTTGTTGCTATTGTCTATTGATGTGAGAGGACCCAGCCCACTGAAGGCAGTGCCACCCTTGGGCAGGTGGTCCTGGCTTGCATAAGTAAGCTGAGCAAGTCAGGAGAAACACAGGAAGCCAAGTTCCTCCAAGGTCTCTGTTCCCAGTCCTGCCTGCAGGTTCCTGCTTGAGCTCTTGCTCCACATTCCTTGCTGGTGGATTGTAACCCTTTCCTCCCAAGATGCTTTTGTGCTTTTCACAGCAAGAGAGAGCAAAGTGAAAAAACACTCCCTGGCTTAATAAGACCTCGGTAAATATTGAATAATGGGTTAATGATTGAAAATATTAAGATTAAAAAGCAAAGCCCCTTGCCTGATGCTTCTCAAATCATGAGCATGCCCCCCACCCCATCCCCCGGCAGCAGCTAGAGCTGAAAGTTCCCTAGAAGAGCAACTCCTCAGCCTTAGCACCAGAGCTACCGAATGGGAAGCTTTGAGTGCAAGTGCCAGAATCTGCATTGACACAGGCCTCCAGGGAATCCGAAAATTAAAAACCTGGGTGAGAATCCACAAGCCATGTAGCAGGACTCAAGGCGAAGAAGAACATGCTAGAGGAAGACAGACCAATAAAGTCAAAAGCTGTGAGAAGACTCACAGTCACGTTTTCAATTTATCTATGGTTGCTTTACACGGCCCCCTCCTGAGAGTTCAGTTTCCTTCCTCCTCTTTCAGGGTTGAATTCACAGAGGCAAAATAGGTTAATATCACACTCTGCCTAGCCACTTGCCCTCACCTCCCAGCCCTATAAATTCACCTTCTATCTCTGAGCAAGGTTATAACATGTGGATAGGAAATACTGTCTTTCTTAATTCTTAATTTCTTTGTCAGTTTATAAAGCATGTACAGACGGTTATGCATACATCAGACAGGTTGTGCTTGTCTGATTCACAGTGGGAAAAAGACTCTGAGAAAGATCACAAGTCACCACGTATGGGATGAAAACCAAGAACATGCACGGCTCATTATGCACGGACTGTCTAAGAAGAACACCCCGGAGGAAGCAGCCCCTGCTGTCCAGCTTTCCCAGGCACTCCTCAGGTTCCACAGTCACGTCACTTGTAGTGCAAACAAAGCACAAAAACCTAAAAGCCTTTTATTAGAATTCTGGAGTAGGTTCTAAAATAAAAAATTAAGTTAAATAAAAAGAGAGAGAGGAAAAGATACAGAGGGCACAGAAGGGCAATGAGCATCTTCAGAATGTGAATGGTCTTTTCCTAACCAGCACACCCTTGCTGTTCCTCAACAGGGAGAATGGCATATCAGACTCGGGTCCTTTAGAGAATGGCGTAGTCCTTGACCGCAGTGATCACCAGCTCGGAGGCAATCTCCATTTCATTTTTGCACTAATTGCTCACAACACTGAAGTCTCCAAGATAGTTTCTGACTGCCAATTTGCATTTCATTAGGCTAAGCAGAAGAATCTGTAAGCAAAACTTCTTACTTCAGCTGGGTGCTTTGGGAAAGCTATTAAGTTCTGCTCGGTTTTCTCCCCTGAGAAATTAGGGTGGTTTTACCTAGTTCACTGGGTGGTTCTGAGACTAGATTACACCTTACATGTGAAGCACTTACCACAGAGATTGGTAGGATGTTAGAGCTTGTCTATTCATCCCCCCTCCGCCTGTTTATAATGGATAAACTCTCTAGATGGACTAAAAGAAGCCAGTCACAGCTAAAGCCAATGATCAGAACATAATTTCAGGTTCATGGTGCAGTTGTCAGGAGTTACTGATGTAATGTGTTACCTAGAATTTCCTTCACTATTATATCCTTTAATCAGGAGTATATTCTTCATGCTTCTTTGGATTCAAATCACTGGTAATTTTTGCCTTTTAAAAGCATAAATAGTAAGTGGAAATATGCAAGAAGTTATAGTTAGCACCTTGGCGATGTAATTAAAATCAGGAACCTTTTCATAAAAAGATACCAAGTGTGAATCAGAAAAACTGAAGCATTTTCTTCCAGGTAGTTTACTGCTTTGAGGCTAAATAGGACACACTTTTCCTAGGCCTCTGGTAATACAGAACAGGGGACCCACATACGTGTACACACATAGAAAATTACCAGAGCAATGATGATTGATGGCAATGATAGCAAAATACATTGATATTAATTTTACTATTCTTAATATTAGCACCTATCTTATTGGGCTATTGTTAGGAGTAAATGAATTAATACATGAAACACTTTCCTATAATAACAAACAAGCAAATAAATAATATTAGCTTTATCTTTACCAGGAAGGAAACAAACACAACTCATTTACTGTGACCAAAATCGGAAAATCACAGTTGCTCATACAATGGACACGGGTGAGCTGGCAGTTACTAGATCGTTTCAGATGCTCAATCCCTAGCAGATATATCTCTTTTGTGGAAAAGTTTGATGGCTGACCACAAACTGAGCTGCTTGCTGCCATTTTGCTAGGCTGCTATATTATTCTTTTCTTTTTTTATTTAAAATATTTTTTAACATGAAGTATGGTGGCTCTTGCCTTTAATCCCAGAACCCAGAAGGCAGAGGTTAACAAATCTCTATGAGTTCAAGACCAGCCTCATCTGCACAGCAAGTTCTAGGCCACCCAAGGCCACGTAGTGAGACCCTGTCTTGAAAATAAAATCAATGAACTAATTATAAGAAGCAACTGTTTGCTATCCTGTTGGAATAATGTTCTTGTGGAATGTATACAATTTACCCTTGTTCATTCAAATGATGATTTCACTCCCCCACTATCTGGTTTCAATCTCACGTTGTATTGTGATATTTATTCTAAGCATCACCCTTCTCAAGTTTGTGTAAACACGCCACCATTTGTTATCTGTGTTGCCAATAAAAACAACCAGCCAATGCTGAGCAACGGAGAGAATAGGGTGGGACATCACGGTCCAGAGGGAAAGAAAAATGAGTGGAAGGAGAGATCTGGGAGGAGAGGACCAGGAAACATCAAGAGAAATGAACTAGACCTAAAAAGCAGGTATAATGTGTGTGGGAAATCTGAATGGGAGGAAGCTATGCGGGTTTGGAGGGTTAGGATAAAGTAATTATTGCCCAGCATTGTACTCTAGGTTAATTAAATAAATCCTAGTCTCTGTGTGGTAATTTGGGTATACAGCTAGTTTAGGAAGAGCCGCTGTTTAACTAAAAGAAAAATCAATATGAAATATTAATAATCATCAGCAATATCCCTATCAAGTTACTTTAGATTTAGTAATAAAATACCTAAATTGTGCTCAGTTATCAGAGTCTAAAGCAGTGGTTCTCAACCTGTGGTTCATGACCCTTACAGGGGCCACATATCAGATATCCTGAATATCAGATATTTACATTAAGATCTGTAACAGTAGCAAAATTACAGTTATGATGTAGCAATGAAATGATTCCATGGTTGGGGATCACCATGACATGAGGAACTATACAAGGGTCACAGCACTTGGAAGGCTGTGAACCACAGCAAAGGATGCTGTCTCGTAGCTTGACATCCACTCTTGACATCCACTCTGGCATCCTCAAGCACCTCATGCATCTTCGGCTTCACCTACCTCCCTCAGCACCTGCTCAAACCCAGCAGAAATCTCCCACTTCACATATCGATTCTTGCTCTGTTTGTCTCAGCATAATTCAGTTCTTTGTGCCTACGTTCAACCTCAAACATGGAAGGTCTAACCGTGTCAAGCCTAGATCTGCTAGGTGGTAGTGTTGACCTGGCTTGGGTAGCTGTACAATTAGTTTATTCTAGTTGGTGAATCCTCTACAAAATTTTGTCACGGATTTCAAACTGAACCAATCTTTGATTAAAGGGAAAGAAAAGAGAAGAAAAGGCTCATTTTTCTTAAATAAGATTTTTTTTTAATCCTTTAAATGTATAAATGCAGTATAAATAATTTCCTTACAGAGCTAAGGAAATTGCTCAGTGAACAAAGTCCTTGAGCCAAGTGTGAGGTGTAAGCTCCTAGAGGCTAGAGGGTGACCAGGCCCAACCTCTGAGGACCTCCAACCACCAGGTTCCACCCACAGAACACTCTCTCTAAAACTCAAACCCAAGTTCTGCCCTACTGAGTAAAAAGCCCAAGCCTGGGACTTGAAATCCCATCAATACCTAGGTTCACCCCAATCTCTGGACACGAAATCCTACCAATCCCCACCATGGAACGCTCTGCTCCACCCCCAACAAATCATAGGTATGTATGTATGTATGTATGTATGTATGTATGTATGTATGTATATCCTGCCTTCTATTCAGTTCCCTGATTCTTCTCTCCCAAGTAGAGCCAGCCACCCTTCTGGATTTTTCTCCCCCAATACATCTCTTATGTGTAGTTTGCTGTGCTGCGTGAATTTGTGATATTCCTTGGCTCACAACTGCCAGTATACCTTTCTCTTAGGTGCTGTAACACTTTGGGGAAGTCTTCCACCAGAACAGCTGCAACACTTTCAGTGAGGAAACCTTTCCTGTTTCCTGGAGCAGAGCTATAACACTTCCATCGGGGAAGCCTTTCCACACAGAGCTGTAACTCTCTGGGGGGAGTCTTTCCCCCAAGAGATGTAATACTGACTTGAGGTCCACTAGGCTCCTCAGAACCCACATCAGCCTAGCAAGAACAACAGCCTCCTGAATCCCACCTGAATCCTAATGAAGAAAACAGCTGGTCCATGGGATAAGCTAGCTGACTCGACTAACCAGAACTGGTGTTCTATGTTCAGTGAAAGATCCTACCTCAATATATAAAGTGCAAAGCAACTGAGGAAGAAATTTAACATTAACTCTGGGCCTTCACACATATACACACATACCCCACATATACACATGCAAAAAGTGTAGTTTAGCTTTAGCTAAGGGGTGGGTAGATTTCCTTCTAAAATACATAACTGAAATAAGAGAGAAAAAAATTTAGTAAGATGAGCCTGGAGTTTTTACAGCTAAAGTTCGTTTGAAAACCTTGGTGAACCTAAGTTTATTAAACATTTTCAAGTTTTCCATAGTTAACAGAATTCAATATTAGAATGTAACTTCATGCTTTAATTGATATATCATGCTAGGAAGTCCTGGCAAAGGATCTGAATTTCTGGCAAGCCTCTGAAAGCATTGGCTATCAAATATCAAGTGATGCTAAGCATCTGGAGCCCCGACTGAGGGACTCACATGAACCACCCTAACCTTCGCCTCAGAACTTTCCTAGTGGCATTTTCCAAATTATGGTGAAGGTAAAGAGAATCCAAGAAGCAAGCAACAGTCTTACAGGTCTGAGGAGAGAGTCAAGTGAGGATGCTTTGCTGATCTGCTATTTGTCAACTTGGCTCATCTGGGAAGAGCGAAAAATGCCTCTATCCAGTTGGCCTGTAGGAAAATCCATGGAGTATTTTCTTGATTAAACAATTGATGTGAAAGGGTCCAACCTACTATGCATGGCGCACCTCTGGGAAGGTGGTTCTGAGTTGTGTGAAAAGGTTGACAAGCCATGGCGATCCAGCCTGTAATCTTTGTTCCTCCATGGTCTCTGCTCCATTCAGTGTCTGCCTTCAGCTCTCTGCATTGAACTCCTGCCCTGATTTCTCTTCATGATGGACTGTAAGCTGCAAGATGAAATAAACCATTTCCTCCCCAAGTTGCATTTGGTCATAGAGTTTTATCACTGCAACAGGGAAGCAAACTAGGACAAACTAGGACTTGAGAGAAAGGAACCAGAGAGCAAACCTAAAGCTTACCCACACATCAGCATTCAACCTTCCCTTTAAACTCTAGTCTTCTTGTGTGTGAAGCAAGCTTTAAAGGACTGTCATAGACCACAGCAGACAGAAAAATCTACTGCAGGGATGTAGCAGGTGAGCACCACTAGTGGCACACAGAGGCTGGAATTCAAAGTGAAGGGGATTGTTACTGCCAGACACAGGGCAAGAGGCACTCCTCAGAGTTAATGATCACATCCTACAGTTGTCAACAGTGAAATAAATATGGCACAACAAAGATTAAGGCCAAGCCTTGATAGGGTAGAAGGTAATATTCATTAAATAAAAGTAGGTGGTGATGGTTAAGATGCTACTTTTTAAGATTTTCATCTTATAGTACTTTTTCTCATGAAATGTCTTAATTTTTCCCTCTGCAAAATAGAGATTAAGAATTTAAAGAGATAGATCTACTGATAACTTGGATTTTAAAATACTGATTAATGTATACAAGAAAATATAGCAAAATAAGAACAAAAAATAAGGAGTGACAGAATTCACAAAGAATATTGGAGTTTAGAGTAAAGTGAAAAGAACATTATTAATTCAAAAATATTTTTTAAAGCTGGGCATGGTGCCACATGCCTTTAATCCCAGTACTCCTGAGACAGAAAGAGGTGGATCTCTGTCAGTTCGAGGCCAGCCTGATCTACAGAACTAGTTCTAGGACTGCCAGGGCGACACAGACAAGGCCTTTTTCAAAAAACAACAACAACAAAAAATTAAATCGGAAATTTAAAATCTGGGGGCTATTTTTAAAGTCAAAGTTCACAAGGCACAATATGAGGTTTATATAATCAAATCTAGTTCTGTAGAAAATATAAAAACTGTCAGAAAAACAAATTGGAAAAATCACAGATGCATTGGATATAGTAAAATATTCAGTGTGTTATCAGATATGCATGAGCATAAATAACAACTGAAAGAGGACGGAGATTTTTCAAACTGATAAAGGATTCCAAGCCAAAGGGAAAAATCACTCAACACAGTACAAGACTCACCAGAGAGGCAAAATTTCACAGTCAGATAATTAGGAACAAGAATGGACAAAGCTGAAAAGAAAATAGCAAAACTTATTTACAGAAAGTCAAACTCAGAAAAGTAACAAAAGTATCAGAGACTTAACAGACTCAGCAACAAAGTTTATTTAAAGTGTAAAACTAAAAGAAGGAAGGAGAAAGGAACTAAATAATTATTGAATAGAAAATTGCCATTATTTTTTCAGGTTCAAGAAATTCAATAAACTCCAGGAAGAATAAACACAAACATACATTTTTTTAAAAGGAAATAATATAATGTTTGGAAAATTAGGGGTGTGGTTGAATTTTTATGGGGACCAGAAGCAGTTTTTAAAGTGAACTATATTTAACTCAGTGATTTTTAGAGAGGAAATAAGTTGAAAATTCTGCAAATATGTAACCCAAGAGAAGCCAGACAGGACATGGCTACAGTCAGACAGGATGACAGACAGACAGAAACACCGACAGACTGGACCACAGAAACACAGGACTACAGACAGACAGGACATGGCCTCAGTTAGACAGGACACAGTCAGACAGGACACAATCAGACAGGATCACAGACAGACAGGACCACAGACAGACAGGACCACAGTCAGACAGAATACAGTCAGACAGGACACA
>NW_026596244.1:8185341-8249812 GCF_907164565.1 Psammomys obesus | reverse complement strand
AGACAGACAGGACCACAGTCAGACAGAATACAGTCAGACAGGACACAGTCAGACAGGACACAGTCTGACAGGACCACAGTCAGACAGGACAGTCAGAAGGACACAGTCAGACAGGACATGGCCACAGTCAGACAGGACAGTCAGAAGGACATGGCCACAGTCAGAGCTCCTGGGTGCAAATTAAGTGATCTCCTCACTAATACAAAACTTCCTCTCATTTAACTTTGTTATTATGTCAGCAGACTTATCAGACCATGCTGTCACATTAAAGATGAACTACTTTTAAAATACTCTCTGATGACCTAACATAGTGAGGAAGAGTAATGTTGGGTCATGTGTCCAAGAGCACACAGTGTTAGAAATATATCCAGGACTGAACTGTAAGCCACTGAACTTTCAAAAGCAGATTATTACATCCAAGATTGTTTGCTTCCATTCTCTCATGGCGCTGGAGCAACAGAACCATTGTTCTTCCCTGCTCCGTTAGATTGGCAGTTATTTAAAGTGCAAACTACACAACACCTACTCCAGTGTTCTACACGCTGAAAGAGGTTTGACTGCAGAAATGAAAGGAGATGGGAAGTTCACTCACAGTGAGCATCCAGCTTTGTCTGCCTGATAGCCACTTGTTTTGGTCTGGAATCAGAAGCCCTGACACCCTGGAATGAGAGGATGCCCACTCCACTCAGCCTCAGCAGACCTAGACTTCAACCCCTGCTATCCGTCCACAAAAAGGACATGGCTCAACCACGGGATGTTGGGCTTCTTGGAACTTCTAATGCAAATAACTTCTCTTTAGTCATCCAGCTATGAGCTTTTGACTCCAGCTGCTAACAGATGTCATCACATCAACCAACTTGACAGTGCAAAGCAGCATTCAGAAAGGAGCAGACCCAGGTCTGGTGACACACGCCTTTAATCCCACTCTGAGAAGGCAGAGGTAGGAGGATCTCTGTGAGTGAGGTCTGCAGAGAGCTCTGGGCCAGCCAAACTATTCTGAGAGACTCAGTCTCAAAAAAAACAAACAAGAAACGAAGCATGAAATGAGGAAATGATGTATGGTGGAAGAATCAACAGCTATGAAGAGCAAGGATGAAGTCTTCAGAGGATTCGCCAAGAGCGTGGCTCTGCCAACATGGTTGTTTCAGATTTGAGCCACCGGAAATATGACAAAATAAATGTCCGTTGTTTTAAACGGCACAGTTTAGGCTCATTTGTTATATCAGCCCCACAAAATGAAGCCATGCAGCAGCAGGGCCGAGGCTCAAGCTGGTCTTTGTTACTGGGGTTTTAGAAAAGAAATAAGATAAGCAGGTCCTCTAACATTGTCCTCCTTCTGATAGACTGAAGGAAAATGCTGGAGAAAAGCCTACTCACACCAGAGAGAGGACATCCCCAAGCACAGGCAGGAGGCAGATGGATCTGACAAGTATTTAGTATGGGCAACCTCATTTCTGTAAAAAAACAAACAAAAAAATAATGATGAGACTATTTAGAAAAAACAAAATACATTACTGATTTCCAAGTTTACAACAGAAATAGCATCAATTCAAGCCCTTAATTAAGTGTTAATATTATTGATTAATGGCATGAAACGGTGCTGTAATATTTATCTAGCATATTTTGGCAGCATATTCTTTGATAAATTTTTACATTCTAATATTTTGACATGTTAGCTAAAGAAGGTGGAAAAATAATCTAGTTTTAGGACAGTTATTGCAAAAAAAATAATATCAAATAAAAAATTTAAGACAGTTGATTGAAATCAGTTTTTTCTTTGAAATCTGGAGATTTTCCTTTCATTTTCACCTGTCATCACTCAATGTCATTGCTACAACTGTCTCTTCTTTTTCAGAAGATTTTTCCCTGCCTGCATCTAAGCCCACAGGGAATTTGGTTCTTTGATACAGCATATTTATATGCCAGCCAGCCCCTCCCCGTGCCTCCTACACATGCCCTCACCCATTACATACACACATACAAACATACATGCACACAAGCATATGCCCCCACACATACATACATACATGCACACAAACACACACATGCCCCCACACATACACACATGCACACAAACACACACATGCCCCCACACATACACACATGCACACAAACACATTTGCTGATACAGTACATAGCTTTCTCTTTGAGTCAAAGTACAGGTCCAGATACTAGATTGGTCCTGTTCCACTAATAGCTCTTCCTGGTAGCCAGACAAGTACAGAATCGTGTTTTTGGCTCACTTCACCACACCCTCAACCCAGACACACCACTAGGCCCTAGATAGAGTGACCCCTAAGCCAGGATGGCCATCTGTTCAACAAATGAAGGTGCAGGGTCACTGAGAAGCATTTGAATCCAAGCCTTTGTAGGTGTGTGTGTGTGTGTGTGTGTGTGTGTGTGTGTGTGTGTCTGTCTGTCTGTCTGTCTATTTGTCTGTCCACTCTCCTTTCCACAAGGCCTGACCCATTTTACCAGGACCAACAAGTCTGGAGAATGGGGCAATCAGGAGCTAAGCCTACAACAAAGCTGAATCTGAATTCTCTGTTCATATGGAGGAAGTTATTCTATGGCAATTAACGGATGATTTGTTTGTCTGTTTAATTTCAAGCAACAGAAAACAGGAAATTTCTACCCAAGCTTCTACAAAAATAATTTTGCTGACAGTAACAGAAGGTTACCCAGAAGCTTCTGTGCAGTTCAGTCAAGTCTCATTATGTTTTTCTCATTTTTTCTCTTTCTTTTTAGATCCTTTTATATTTTATGTGTATAAGTGTTTTTCCTGCATGTATGTACATGTACCATGTGCATGCCCGGTGCCAATGGATTTCTGGAGAGGGTAGCAAATCCCCTGGGACTGGAGCTGTAGATGGTTGTAAGGCACCCTGTGGAATTGAGCCTGAGTCCTGTGGAAAAATAGCCAGCACTCATAAACAGAGACTCCAGCCCATCTCTGTGATTCTCTTGGCATTTTTCTGGTCTAAGAGCTGTTTCCATTTTCAGGCTTCCTCTTCCCTTAATCACAAAGTAGCTGCCAGGAGTGACAGATATTAAATGTATCCTTTCTCATGCTCAGATTATAAACATTCTCTAAGCACCAAACAAGATTTCTGAGCTTTGAGTAGAAATCAGTCACCACAGGTATGTGTACTGGGCAGACTTCCACTGTAGTTGCATGGCTTTTTACCAAACTAATAAAATCTATAAATTCTTTTGAATTGTCCCTGGGGCGGGCTGTGGTCAACCCCACACAAACCCAGTGGAAATGTTTAGAATGGCTACTGGATAGCAAACAAGACATCTGTAGCAATCACTGTAGCGTTTCTTGTCTATTGACCCCATAAAACCATGAGAGCCCAGAACCAGAGCCATTGCTGACTCAAGGCTCAAGTCTACTCATTAGCTACCCAAATGAGTGATCCAATAAAAGAATGACCAATTCTCCACCAAAAAAAAAAAAAAAAAAAAAAGCTTATCACCAACTGTCCCTGTGCATCTTGGAGCACATGACAGTTGCAATGAGGTTCGACCAGCATCTCATTGTTCAGCCCTGCATTGCAGGGTTTTAATTTTTATCTATTATTTCCTGGGTCTTTCCACTTGATTTCAGCACATTGCTGATTATTTTTAGGGCTGCCATTAACACAGACTTCAATTGCTGTCCTGTTTTTCCCCTAGGCAGTGAAGCAGTTGCCATGGAAACAGAATCCAGTGCCTCTGTCTGGAACCTACATCAATACAACTTGATGAGAGGAAGGAAGATACTACAGCCTACCTGTATTTTATGTCTCAAGCTCTATTATCCCAGAAAGATGCAAGTCATACCGGGGGCGCATGTCTGACGAGGCATAGAGGTGGCAGCTTGTCCAAGCAGATGCGTCAGTGCTCTCTTCTGGAATTAATGCTTTAGTCTGAGATTCAGAAAGATTTTAATGCTTGGATTAACTAAAGATGCAAAGTCACGAGGCAGAGGATACTGGAAAATTAGAGGAAAGTGAATTTTAACTGGTGTTACTTAACAACAGAGTCATGGAAAAGAAGCCTTCCTCAGAGAACCAGGCATTGTGATCTGGGGAAGAGGATTCTTCCCGCAGCTCCGTCCTGTAAAACACTGACATCTCAACCCTCCTCCAGGGAGACTAGGCAGGGAGGAGGGAGTCCTGAGCAACTGTGGATGAGGCAACACCTGTCCGTCCAAGGAGGCTCTGGGGTCAGGGCTCTGTGCTCTAGCTGAAGCTTCACATCCTTATTACCTGGGGAGAAGGCACTACTGTGCAGCGAGCTGTGGGGACAATGGCAGCATCTGCAGGTCAGAATAAATGACCCAGAACCAAATGCTGATCTGTTTATTTGACACGATGTAGAACTGATTCACAGGAGATTGCACTATAGACCAGGCCTTAATTCTAAGCTAAGATCCATTTTCATGTATGATTCAGTTTAGCCTCTTTAGCTATAGAATATAGCCACATGACAGCCATAATGAGAAAAGCCCCTCAAATAACTAGAAAATGGCTGTTGAATCCCTGAAACTGGCAGAAAGCAATGAGCTAAAAGATGAGACAGAGCTAGGTCCATGCAGGGGCTGGAATGGGGCCAGTAAACTGATCAGTGCAGCAAAAAGAGAAGTGGTAAGCTGGTGAAGACTGGAGTCAGGGTCCCATTGATTAGGGCTTTGGGGGGTTTTTGTTGTTGTTTTGCAGTATTTTTCATTTAGTGTGATAGCTTAAACTGAGTAAGCAAAGTAACCTTTTTAATTATCTGTTTGTTTAGTTTGCAATACTGGCCCTGTAAAAGGGGACAGAAGGAGGGAGAGAGAGAGAGACAGAAACAGAGAAAGAGAGAATGCCAGTCATGTGGCTCACGTCCATAATCCCAGCACTTGGAGGCTGATGACCACTATGATTTTTAAAGTGAGCCTATACTATACAATGAGTTCTAGGACAACTAAACTGTCTCAGAATGCTTCCCATCACCACGCCACTCTGCTCTGCCCTAGCCACATCTATCCATTCTCAAGAAACTTTCCACTAGCATAAGGCATCCCACCATTTGCCAGGTTAAAATCAGGTTAATACTGTCAACGGAGCCACCTCCACCTATCACCAAGTCAAAACATTCCCAGGCTTCCTAACGCTGAATGCTGCCACAACAAAGTCAGACCAGAGAGCCCATTTCTTGGACTCACAGGTATTCAAGTTTGCCGGGCTTGCCTACAGAGCCCCTGTTGGAGCTGTTTTCCCACGTTCGTCATCCTAGGCCCATTTCCAAGTGGCTGGAAGATCATGTTGCTCTGACTTACTGTAATTTAGACACAATTTCTAGGCCACTCACTCTCTGACCGGCTCCTGCACGGCCACCCTATGCCAGCCCATGGCCTTCCCCAGGCCTGGCTTTGCTCTCTCCTCCATTCTTGTTTTTATAATTTCCTTCCTTGGTCCTCAAAGAAGCACACTGACATGACTGAGGGGGCTGTCATAGAAAACAGCATCACAATAAAGCTCTTGGAGGCAAGGACATAGGGATCATGAGTTAAAAGCCAGCTGCAACTTACACAGCAAGACTCTATCTAAAACCAAACAAAGAAAAACCTAATGTTAAAAACAAACAAAAGCAGACTATAGGGGAGGCAATAGTGAAAGCTGGAAAATAACCTTGTGCCACACTAACATGATAAAAGCTTGTTCCAGGGAGGTCATTGTAGAACTGGTGAAACCAAGATCATATTGATAGATGCAGCTTGAAAGTTGAGGGAGGAAGATGAGGTCAAGACAAATGTGAAAAGCTGAGTCTGAACAATTACTCCAGCATGCACGTGGTATTTCAGAAAACCGGTGTGCCAAGCATGATTCCCAAAACAATCCACCCACTCCCCCAGCTGCACCACACGCCAAGTCCACGGATGGGGACCTGAATGCACAGAGTCATGTTAATGGCTTGGGCAAGGCTCCTCGCTGTGGCCATTAACTGACAGGGCGCTTGGGCAGAAGTGAGAGTTTAGGAATAGTGTTCGGAGCTTAGCTCTAAACATTTCTTAAAGTCTGGAGACTAATAATTACCTATGCCAGGTTCATCCATCCTGTTAGCCAGTATTAGTCCAGAGAGATAACACACAGGGCTTTTACCAGTCTGGCCCTTGGGCCTCCATAACATTGTCCGCCACCAGAGCTAGGACTCAAAGGAAGAAAAATGTGCCATTCTCCCAGTCTTTTCTGATTTCTGTGTTGTAAATATATCTATACCATTTCCAGTTTCAAAGCACCAGTGTGAATTTGTTCAATGTGGGGATTGCTGCATGCTTCCTTCCTCTCCACGCTGTGCTTTACTGCTGACTCGGGCATTTGGAATAACGTCAAAGTGCCAGCAAATATCCTGCAATGAAAATTCAAGGCTGCCAAGTGGGAAGGACAATTTAAGGTTGTTGATGTGGCCAAAGTAGTTATGAAAATAACTCAGAGACAGATTGGAGATTGCATTATAAATGATAAAGAATAAATAAATTAAATTCAAGGAGGTGCACTAACAGGGCTGTATAGCAGCTAAACCTAGGCTCTGACAGAGGTGGAGATGGAGACAGCTGTGGCATATATCTTGAGATTTCAAAGACAGGCCAACCCACCAGAAGAAGCCCCAGGAGGAGGTAAAGGAAGAGATCCAGCCCGGGATAAAAAAGAACCACCAGAGGCCTCCGGTGTGGGGCAGCAACAGGGTTCTCGCTGCACTGCGTTTGTCAAGTAACGCCTCTAAGCCACCAGCTACAGAATTTCTGGGGCACACTTAACTGTCTCAAACAAGAAGCCCAGGGCCAGGTATGGGATATCCCCACTTCCAGGTAGTCAGGAGGGTTTCAGACATATTAAAAAAAATACAGGCTGTTGCCATTGCTCCTGGTCACCCCTGAGAACCTGATGGTAAGACCCTCTGCTGAAGATGTCACACACATTGGTCACAGAACATGGAAAAATTGGTACTGACCTGGAAGTTTCCTCCCTGTTGACCTGCTTTTCCAAAAAGATGCTATGCAGGCTCCTGGATAGAAAAGCCACCAACAATCTTACACTGCTCTGAATCCTGAAAGCTACAATAATGAGCAGCCTGACAAGCTATGCCTATCGGAGTAATAGTGCCCCGAATGTTATTGGGATAACCAGATACTTTCTGATGGGATTAAGACCTTCTCCAGAGGACGGAATGAAAATCTCTGAGGCACAGCTTTCACAGAGCCCACCAGTGGGGAAACTATAGATGCTCCTATATTTTTGTTAAGTGGGCAGAGTATCAGACTATCTTATAAATGTTTAGCCTTATGCCCTTAGATTAATACAGCTCTCGACCTCTTCAGACAGTTTCTTTATACAATGGGCATCAGTTAACACAGAGTCACAACTAAGAATAAGTGACTATTGTGTTCAACCCCAAAAGAGCTAGCAGTATCACACCCTGCCCTGCCCCCAAAAAGCTTAGAAGCTTTGTAAAAGAGGGAGCAGAAATATTTCAAGAGTCATAGCACAATGTCTTCTGGACAGATCAGGACAGCTGCACTTGTGAACTTACAGTAGCTATGGCTACCTGCACTAGAAAGGTGCGCAATCAAGCCTGCCAGCATTCCCTCAGACACGAAAGGGAGGGTTAAGAGACCCCCCCAACTATGGAGATATTGACAGTATGAAGTTGCCTACGTTCTAGTGCTCTACCCACGTGCATCGAGCAGCACTAATCAGACTCAATGTGTTCACAAAGAAGAGGAGAAAGAGGAGGCAAAAGCCGGCATGAAGTTGAGAGGGGGAGGTGGGGAGGTGCTCCTGGGGAAGTTGGGAGTGGGAAATAAGAAGTGGATTTGATCAAAATATGTTGTATAGGTATGTCAGATTCTTGAAGAGTAATGTTTTGAACCTGTTTCCAGTACAGCATGTCTGGATGGGTGTAGAAAACAGGAGAGCCTTCAATTTCCATCTCTGGTGTACGTATATCAAAGGGAGACAAGACGTCAAGTGTCTAAAGAATGGGTACTGTTGTACCTAAGTGTGAGGTAGAGTTGAATGTCGAGATGGCAGTGGATGGAAGGGACAATAGAAAGATGACAGGGCACTAGAAAAAGGGCCCACAGGTGGTAACTAATGCAGAGACCTGAGAGCTCAGATGCAAGCTGGGTGCCATCAGCAACCAATTCCGATTCCCACACCACTGCGGAGACCAACTTCACCCTTTAGTGCCTATCCCAGCAGCATGGGTCCAGGAACCCTAAGGGCAGCAAGGGTATGAATAAAACCAGATTCAAAGGCAAATTTGATAAAAAGCTGGGTTCAGCTGGGGTTTAAGACCTCTGAGGAAGGGCACCCACTACCCAGCACCCTGGAACCTCAGTGTGTTTATTAGGTACTGCATGGGAGGAGAGGGTAGCTTGTCTCCATAGGAGGTCTTTGTAGTCTAACAGTCCAGGCTATCAGTGTCAAGAAGAGGAGCCCACAATTGCTAGTCTTTGTACAAACATACCAGTCATCCTCATACCCCAACACTTGAGGAAAGCTTTGCCCTCCCTCTTGATGGAGAAAAGCTCAAGAGTACCCTTCACCAAGCCTGAATACCTGGATTTTATTCTTAGGACCCAAATTATGGATAGAGAGACTCCTGCAAGTTGTCCACTGATCCCCACAATGCACACACATATGAGACATAAATAAATGAAAAACTAATTAAGGGAACATACAAGCACAGGATGATAAAAGCAGAATCAAGAGAGATGGGACAGTGAAATTGGTATCAGTGATGTTTTAAAGCTGAAGCTGACATCAGAAGATATCTAATCAGACACAGAAAGGAAGAAATAAGCAAAAACTAAGATAATCCTCACAATTGAGGGTATGGGGAGGAAGGGAGAAATTGGCAAAGGTTCTTATATTTCTAACTAGAGTAATTCAGCCAACAGGGCCGCGTAAGGAGACAGGACTCTAGGAAGGAATGATGGGAGGGAGAGCATGTATTCAGCAGAACTCTGGATTAGAAATGAGAGAAACAACTTACTCAGGAAGAAATATACTTACTGCAGCTCAGACTCCAAGAACTATTTCAACCAACAGACATTGGGCAGCACACTGTGGCAGGCGTAGTGGGTCCATGGTATATAAAATCCCCCCCCCACTTCCTGTTTGAGAACAGGTATGTATGATGTACCTAAAGCCAGAGAAGTAACATATGAATTGGGTCTGGCCAGAATAGTCCATGCTTGTAGCCAGAGTAGCTGGCTTGGAAATGGTCATATGACCTAAGCTACACTAGTCAGGAGTCTTTATTAGCATTCTCCATTAACAGAGACATCTTGCTAGAGCCTTTGTCTTTAGGAAGGAGAAAAGACTGGAACAGCTTGCTGCCATCTTCCTAATCAACCTAGACAAAACCTAGCCCCATAAAGGCTGATTGAAACTAATTCAAAAGTTGAGTCAAGAAGAAAAGGGAGAGACTGAAATGATGGCTCAGTGGTTAAGAGCACTGGCTGATCCTTTTCAGAAGGATCCAGAAAACCCAGGTACTGCTTCCAGCACGCACCATGTGGAGACTTAAAGCCATGTGTTCCAGAGGATCCAATGTCTTCTTCTGGCCTCCCTGGGCCCCGGCCATGCACACAGTACACAAGCATATATGCAGGCAGAATGTTCATACACATAAAATAAGATAAATAAACAAAAAATAGAAAAGGGAAATGGGTTGAAAGAGGAGCTAGTTCTGAAGAAGTACTAGGTACAGAAAGGTCTCATGAAGGCAGCCACTTCTCTGAGCATGTTCGGTACTTTGCTTTTATTGCTAGGCACATAGGAAAGTAAGTTTCCTGCCCTCGTAGAGTAGTCATCAGAGAGTCTCCAAATCATAAAGTACAAAATTTTGAGCTAATGTTTGCAGAAAGCTAGCCCAAGGACAAATGAAACAGAGACTGGGCTGTCACTGGCTGGTCCTCTGTCTCACTTGTAACTCTTGGCTCTGCCTTCAGTCTCCCAGGGGCTTTCCTTCCACAGTTAGAAACAGGGCTGCGCGTAACTCCTTCGTTTCACTTATCATCCTTTATCAAGCAGGAACTGTCCTTATTCTGTTCAGTCTAACAAAGGATTGTTATTAGCCCACATTGCACTACAAAATAAGTTGATCACTTTAACTACTTTTTTGAAAGTATTGGCTCAGCTTGGACCAAGTTCATATCCTGAAACCAATCACGTGGGGCTAGTGAAGTGCAGTCCTATAAGGGACAGTTATATAAGCTCCTATAAGTGACTCCTATAAGTGCTCAGTCACACATTAAGAATAGGAAGCTCCTATTACTCCTATTGCTAAGAATTATTCATGTCCTGGGTGAAGATGGGTGAACACAGCAAGACCTGTCACTGAAAGAAGGATGTATTTAAAGATACTGAATCTGAGATCTGGCGGGAGCTCAAAAGAAATCAATGAAATGTAGCCCATTGAAATTATTGCTCAACTCCTTAAGAGACAATGTATGCATCCGATTTTGATAAAGCAGATTGTCTTCACTACTGTCTTAGTTAGGGTCACTATCACTGTGATGAAACACCAAGACCAAAAGCAACTTGAGGGGAGGTTATTTGGCTTACACTTTCATATCATTGTTCATCATAGAAGGAAGCCGGGACAAGAAGAGGGCAGGAACCTGGTGGTAGGAGCTGATGCCAAGGCCGTGGAAGGTGCTGACTACTGGCTTGTTCATGTGGCTTGCCCAGGCTGCCTACATACAGACTCAGAACCACCAGCCCAGGAATGGCGCCACTGACAATGAGCTGGGCTTTCCCCCTTCAAATACTAATTAAGAAAACACCCTACAGGCTTGACTATAGCCCAATCCTATGAAGGTATTTTCTTAACTGAGATTCCCTCTCAGATGACTTTAGTTATGTCAAGTTGACATAAAACTATAAATTTCAAATTCCCTCTATAACTGTACTCCAAGATGACCTAGGTCCATAATTTGTTGAATAGCTGCTTACTTTTAAATGGTCATGTGCTATGGCAAAACAGACAGTGTGAGTTAAGAAAAATTATTGAACTTGTAAGTTAAAAATTATTTTCCACCAAAGGAGTCTCACTAGAGAAACAAACTAGTCAAGGGTAGTCTAAGTGCCCAGCAGGAGATGGCCAACAGAAAGCAGACCTTGTCTATAATGTCCTTCTTAAATTTAATCTTTAATTTTAAAAAATCATCCTTTTAAAATTTTATCTCATTTTTTTTTCCAGAGGGTGAGAGATTGTTGTGAAGGAAGAGGTTTTTCACAGAAGTCGTTCATGTCCCTCTTTTACAACTGTTCATCTGCAGTCATTGTTATCTCAATCAAAGTCACTTCTTTGCTCTTTATGGACCACAGGAGCATGGATTATGGGCTTCCGCACACTTTATGGTGTCAACACATAAACAGGGCTCCCAGTTGCAGTAGGGCTATGAACCAGGATGCTGGGGTCACGGATATTAACATGGCTTCCACCTTCAGCAAGGACCGCTGATATTAGAGTTGCCTTTGGTGGTAGCATGGGCCAGACACATCAAGACAGACCCAACAGCAAAGGGCCACGGACCCAAACGTGGACCTCAGTAGCAGCGCAGGCCCAGACATCACCATAAACCCAGGTGGCAGCACAGGCCGCCCACATCAACGTGGTTCCCGGTGGCAGCATTGCCTGCGCGCATCAACATGGCTTTAGGCTGCAGCACAGGCCACAAGCATCCATATGGCCTTCCATAGTAGCTCAGGCCATAGCCAGCAACACATACCTGGCTGCATTAATGCCACGGACCTAGACCTAGTAGCAGCGCGGACCTGGTCACCACTAGTCTCAGGTGGCAGCACAAGCCACTTACATCAATATGGTCCCCAGGGGCAGCACGGTCCACAGATACTAACAAGGGCTTGGGCCACAAGCACACATCATGATCAGCTGTGTGTCATCAGCCGACAACACAGTCCCCAGGCATCAACCGAAATTCGGCCACATCAGGGCCACTAGCCCACACAATGGTCCTCAGCAGCATCACAGGACATGGTCCTTCGAGGAGGCCTAATCTAGAAAGTAGAGCCCGTTCCTCATCTCACACCTCCGCCATTGCCAAGATCTAGGGAGATCCCTCACCGGAACAGTGTTTGTTTAGGCTTGAGTCTGCAATCCTGCTGCACAGCATCCTGTCGACTCCACTGGGCAACCACATGATCCACCATCGACCTCAGGCCTCCCTCTCACGGGTCATGGCTGTCATATCACCAGCTCTGCCTCTCTCCACAGTGCATGCACTGCCTTGCTCCTCCATCACTCCCATCTCTCAGTCAACAGTTCTCTCCTGGGAGTGGGGCCTGCAGGGGCGGCCACAAAGACCTACCAGAGTGCAGGCAGGTGGCCGGCCTGGGGGCCGGGCGGTTTGCTCAATTGCTTATTGATCGCTGGTTAGTACAAGCAATAACAGCTTTCTTCCTAGGCTTTTCCATCTGTACCTTTCCTCTTTCTCACTGTGCCAACTCCTCTCGAATCCCGTTTTCTTCACACCGAAGATGTACCTTCTCAAATTCCTGCTGTGCTTTCTTCTCTGTCCTTCTGCCGTCAGAGGGACCTACAGTTCTCACCGGTAAAGCCACTGACTCAAGGAGACACAGCCGATGCTACTCAGGCGCAGGCCAAAAAGCAAGGCAGGAGAGGTCATGTGAGGCCGCTGGGGGATGCTGAAGCTGCTTCTGCAATATGTTCCATCTCAGATTAAAATCAAGAGTTCTAAGCTCTTGAACATGAGCAGTTGACCAGTTTTTGATCTCCAGGTTGACATTTAACTAAACAAGTTGTTCTCATCTTCTTGGAGAATCGTTGAGTTCTTTGTTCACATTTAAGGCAGTGTCATTCCTGACAAAAGAGCAATGGGCTGAGTGATTTGAAAGTGTGATTTGATCTTCATGTGACGATCCCAGACAGTTGAAGCTTTTTTGCTTGTTTGTTTGTTTGCCTTTTTCCTTGCATGTCATTTGGCTTTGTTTGTAAGTTTTGAGAACTGCTTGCCAAGAGGAGACTCAGAGGACAGGAGCAATGTTCCTGATTTTATTTTTTCTTTGAGAGATTTATCAGTTTCTGCAATTGTATCGTCAACGCCTGAGATTCTCTCCTCCATCTCTTGTATTCTGTTGGTGATGCTTACCTTTGTGGTTCCTGATCTCTTCTCTAAGTTCTCCAGCTCCAGGGTTTTCTCTCTTTGTGTTTTCTTTATTGATTCTAATTCTGTTTTCATGTCTCGAATGACTTTATTCATTTCCTTCATCTGTTTGAATGTGGATTCCTGTCTGTCCATGATGGCCTCTATTCTTTTGTTCATTTCTTCTTTATGTGCCTCGAATAACTGCATAACGATAGATTTAAGATTATTTTCCTGTGGTTCAGCTTCAGTAGCATATCCCTTGATTTTTGGAGAGTCTGGTGAAGCCATGACGTCCTGGTTTTTGTTGCTTGTATTCTGGCGTTGGCCTCTAGCCATCTGGTTGTCTGTAGCCTGTACTGCAGACTCCACCTGTCTCTGGAGTCGCAAGTAGTCTCCCCTGGATCCACTGTCTCTGCTGGCTCACTGTTTGTGACCCAGGTATGCCAGGTAGCTGGGACATAGGTGGAAAGATCTCTGAGTCTAGATTTTCCAGCGTCCCACAGGCTTCCTTAAGCTGGTGGAGGATGGGATTTGGGTGCCAGGCCTGGCTCAGCTCCGCTGGGTTCACTGGCTGTGCTGGCTGCATTGTTTCCCACCCAGGTGGGCTAGGCTGCTGGGGAGCAGGCAGAAAGATCTCCGAGCCTAGAGCTGCTCCAGCGCTCCACTGGCTTCCTCGAGATGGCAGACAATGGGACTTGAATCCTGTGCCTCGCTCAGGTCCGCTGTCTGTACTGTGCTGGCTGATTCTGACCTGGGTGAACCAGGCAGGAGGGGAGTAGGCAGAATGGAGCTGAGCCTCCCAGTCAGTACCTGAATGTACCCCCTCCACTGGGCGGTAAGAGTGAGCATCACTACCTTCTGTGACCAGGAAGGTGTCTACAGGATGTTGACTGTGGTCTCACAGATTTGGAAGCAGGAGCTGCTGGCACCCAGAAGGTGTCCACAAGACTGTGAAAGTGGGCACTTGGGTTTGGAGCCTCACCCTCAGTACAGTGAGAGTGAGCACCCAAGGTCTGAGCCACCAGTGCGGGTCTCAGCGAGGTATCCACAGAAAGTGGGCTTGGGCGGGTGGCCCAGAGCTGCAGCAGGACAGGGCAGGAGCTCAGGTTTTTCCCGGTTTTGCCACGTGGCCTAAAGACGGACCTTCAAAAATCCTCATGGGTTCTCCTCTCACATGAGAAACACAGACATAGGGGCTTGGAGGGGGCGCAGTATGGCCGGCCTGCTGAGCAGCTGTTCAGATAGCCTGTGTGGTTGGCACCGCCATCTTGGATCTCCTCGGGAGCAATGTTTCTAAGAGCATGAACAAACTGCTTCCCTGAAACACCATCCTTGCTCTAACAGAATCGCCAGGGCCTCCACAGCCATGAGCACATGGGAAGAGCACCCCCTCGTGGGGCTCCCTGTTACAGCAACAGTAGATCTTCAGTCAACTGCAGCACGGAAGTTGGAACTAGGAAGGGCACAAACTCGCCACTAAGGAAACTTCCTCTTTGGCAATCAGCAAGCTTAGCTGAGAACCTTGGATGTGAGAATTTCTAAGTATGTTTCAGGATGTATTCTAATAGGGTGCTAATATAAAAATGAAACTATTCCAGGAACAGTGAAAGGTTGGACTCTGTGCGGAAGCAGCCTCGATTTGTATTCAACCCGGGAGCTTCAGATGTGGGCATGGCTTGTGAACGCAATCGACTTCTTAGTTTCCAAGGAAACAGGATCAGAGGTCCATTTTATTGTCCAGAAATGAGACTATCTTCTCCCACTCAATTCTACCCACTGAAACATTTCATTTGCTTGCACCTAAACCCTGCCCTTTCAAAGTAGCTTTGAATTTCCTTTTTCTTTCTTTTTTTTAGAGAAAGACACCCTACAATTCCTCTGATGTTGGTTTCCTTTCCTTCCCTCCCTCACACCACAATGAGCCAGTTAACCCAACTCAGTCACTCAGTGATTTGTCCTTGATAATCTTCCGTTGATTGTGTAAAGACAAGACTTGGTTTCTCTGTGTGTGTGTCCCTCTGTCCCTCTGTCTGTGTGTGTGTGTGTGTGTGTGTATTTACATGTGTGTGGGCGGGTGTGTCTGTGCAGGTGTGCATGTGTTTGGGGAAGCCCAAAGTTGATGCGAGGTGTCAGTCTGGATCTCTCCCCACTCCCAATTTTGGCTAGTCTAGCTGGCTGGCTTGTCAGGAATCCCCGGTTTCTGCCTCCCAGGTGCAGGCAATTACTACAGCAGCCTTCTACATGAAGTCTAAAGCTCCAATCCCTGGTCCGCACACTTGCTCAGCAAGGGCTTATTCCACCCAGCCATTGCCACAGCCTAAGCTGTCTGTTTCTAATGAAGTAACCTAACTACAAACCAAAGTGTGAGCTAGAAGTTTCCGTGCCATCAGTATTACAAGCCCCTGAAGGAAAAAAAAAAAAAAAAACAACAATTAGATAGATAAATAGATAGATAGACAGACAAATACTTTTTCTTCTCTTTCAGTTTACAAAACTCAAGCTGTGCCTCTTATAATAGAACAATGGTGCAAAGGATGATGGTTTAATTTTCTCTTCTTTAAGATGTAACTAAGCAAGGTTGATGACAATAAGCACTAATTGTTAGAAAACGTGCAGCTGTGAAGGTTACACGGCAGATTCCCAAATCATACCACGAGACCGGTTCCACGTGGGAGGTTTATTAGGGGAAGGGAAAGGGGGTCGCAGTGAGAGGAGGCGGGAGAGAAAGAGGGGGGAGGGGCTCCAGGAGTTCTCTTAAAAGGTGACCCAGGCATGCGCAGGTGGTTCCAGGTGATGAGCGGGTGGTCTTCTTGGTAACCGGTTTGTCAGGTCCCTTGGGGCTGTCCGTAGAGATGCCTGCTTACGGATCCCAACACTAATCACCTGGAACACTAATCACTAATCACTGACTGAGACAAACACTTGTTAAACTCTATCACCTCTGTGGTGGTCCTGACTCTTGGCCTGGGATGGCGTTTCCTACCTCACTGAGAAGCAGGAAGGCCGGGGAGTATGTGTGCTGACTCTTCCATCACACCGTCCTGCCCGCCTGTCACCTCACCTGGTGATGTCATCAGTGCATCAGGCTCCCTGACAAAGCTATTTCCTGGCTTCTGCGCTGGGTTACTTCCACGTGTGTCCGTGTAGGAACACTGGTCCCTTCGGTCTCTGCCTTTTCCCTCCTGGGTGTCAGCCTCCAAAGAGCCCTTGGTGACAATGTCCTCTGGGTGTCTGTGACGGCCTGTGATCTCTCCTCCCCCTGAACCAGAGAAAAGCAGTGTGATGAAGAAGGAAGCACTGAGCATGTGTGACTTCAGGGGCTAGGTCACAAAGGACAATGGACATGCTCAATTCTCTGAACCTGTCTATCTCTGAACCTGTCTATCTGTGCAAAGCCAGCACCGTGTCAGAATACTCCAGCAGCCCCTGTGAAGAAAAGCTGTGGGCTCCAGTGAGCAACTAGAGCAGACCATAGTACTCTGGGTAAGCTTCCATCTCCAAGCCCAAGCACACCTCAAGGTCCACACCCCAAGGTCTGGAACCCCAGAGACTGTGGGAGATAACAAAGCTTATATGTATATCATTTAACGTTATACATTTGGGGTATCTGTAAAAGACGGCTCTCAGGTTTTCTCTAGGCACTCAGAAGAATAGCCAAAGTCCCCTCAGTAATACAATAGGCCTCCCACCCAGCCCAACCTCACCCACCGGCCTTTCTAGCCTTGTTCTCTGCCACTCTTCTCTCCTGACTGCCTCAGCATCAGCTGGAGCCACACCCCATCATTCTCCAGATGGCCTCAGGGCCTCTTTATGGGCCATTCCTCCCCTATCTCTTTAACCCCTTATCACTGTTTAACATACCAGAGATATTATTCACTATCCAGTTCCTCTTATTTGCTTGGAAGCTAAGTAGGTACAGAGATTTTTTTTTTTTTAAATCTATTCCCAGGGTCTTGAACTGCACCTGGTTTATAGCAGGTGCCTCATAGAAATTTCTCAAATGAATACATGACTATTTAGAGCACAAGAAGCCCCAGCTAAGCATAGTGTGTTGGACAGCCTATGCTCTTCCACTTAGAAGGCTGAGGCTGGAGGGTCATGATTCTGGGGCCAGCAGGAGCTGCACCGTGAAACACTGATTTATAAAAATAAGAGCTGGGAATAGCAGTGTCCAAATGCTTGCCTGCCATGCCCAAGGCTCTGTGTTATGTCTCTAAAATAGTGCACACATCACACAACTGCCTGTAACTCCAGCTCCAGGCTCTGCTCATGTGGCCTCTGTGGGCACCTGTACTGATATTCAAATAAACACACACACACACACACACACACACACACAAATAAACACACATGCACAATTTAAATTTTAAAAAGAAAGAAGTTTAAAATCAAATATAAATAAGTACATAGTGTTAATGTTTTCCTAAGATCAATATAGGTGATGAAAAGTATACTTGGTTCATTCCAAGAGCTGTTAGCTTTACGGGGAGTAAAGCTCTTACTCTTGGTGGACTATTTCTTGAAAGTGAGTAGAGGTAATAGTTTTATTCTTTATTGGGGTAACCTTTATTGTTAAACATTTTGTGTAGAAAATATGCCCACAGGAAGGGCAGAAACATTTATTTCAACACAGCACCATCAATTTTCAATAACAGTATATTTTCCTAACACAAAATTGTTCTCTGGCCAACCTGGCAGGTGTGATAAAAACAACTATGAAAACCACTGAACTATTACGTGGGTCACCCAAGGTGACAGATAAATGTAGTGAGTTGCGTGCTCTTGGGAAACAGTGGTACTGACAGACGTGCTTAATGTAAGGCTGCTGAAACCCCTAATTTAATCGCCCTCTCCGTCCTCCCCCTCCCGCCCCCACATACAACCACACACAACCACACCTTTCAGCTACATAAGAGAGGCCATCTCAATGAGATGTCAGGAACCTGCACTCTAACTCGCTGCCCTGGTGATCCTTATAGCTGAGGAGGTGGGATGAGTATTGATCCGGAATATGACTCACAGCCTGCATTCACACCAAAGCTTCCCGGAGGACATTTTCAAAGAAATTGGCTCGTGGGCCAAGCTTTATTTTAGCCCCTCCAGTGTGTGGGTTTGTCCATTGCAATGTGCCAGCAAGCCACAACGGTGGCAGTCCTACGGGCCACTTTGTGCACATTACATCAGCGTGCACACAAGTGTCCATTAGTCATTTAGATGCCTTCATCCAGGCCCATTATCCCAGTTACATAGGAGGCTGAGGCAGGAGGATCACAAGATCAAAGCCCACTTGGGCTGTGCAGTAAGTGTAAGCCAATGTAGGCAAGCTTGTGAGAAGCTGTCTCAATATTTAAAAAGGAAAAAAGGGCAGGGGGAATACAACTTATTAGAGCTCTCACCTAGCAAAGAAGGACAAATTGGAGTGGTCAGCTTTTTTATAATAGTGTGAGGAGCCTCTGAATTTGTCTTATCCACAAACAACGGTGTGATGATAAAGAGAGGGCGACTTGCTACTCCCACACCGAGCCTTCTTAAAGGGCAAAGAACCTCTCTGGTTAACTTGCTGATTGACAAAGGGCCTGACGTCTCGTTAGTCACCTGACTGAGCTCCAGCCCTCCACTGGGAGCGTGGCCGGGCCTGGGAGGGACTCTGATCTCCCTCCCGGACGCCGGCAGGAAGACATCCACTCGTGCCAGAGCCGGGCAGGGGCTCCGCAGACAGCGCAGTGAGTACCCACCGAGCCTGGGTAGCCCTGGGTCCGCCCCCGTAGCCTGCAGCTCCTTGGGAAAACTAGGACGTACCCCCCCCGTGACGTCAGCCCAGAGCCAGGCGAACTGCCCTCGGATTGGAGGAAATTAAGGGAAACCAGAAATGAAGTCTTTTGAACTAGATCCGGCAGTCCTGATCTGAACATCCCGATACTGCGTTAAAGGGAGGCGAGGGGCTGCCCAAAACTTTAAATTAGTAGGAAAAACAGCAGGTATACCAGTAATGAAACGAAAGCAGTAAATTTTCATAGAAAGACTGAATGTGGCTTAATAAAATATCAGTGAGTACTTAACATGCAAACCTTGAGATACGTGGACTTGAGACCTTTCCAAAGAAGAAAGCTGAAAGCTTCTGCCCTGCAGAAATGCTAAAGTACGGAGAACGCCGCTGCCTGGTTGATAGCCTGCCTTAGGTCACCGGGTGGGGACAGGCCACGTGCTGCCGGCTCCATGTGGTTTTTATGGTTCTATCGTCCAGGTGAAAATTGAAAAAATAAAAATAAAATGAATGTGGGAAATAAATCGCAAGTTTAAATCCTGCCTGGGCTCTGGAGTGATTTTTAAAGTCCGCCTAGACAAGCTGCGAGACTGTCTCACATCAAGATAAATAAGGGCTCGGGATGGAGCTGAGCAGAAGGCTTGCTGAGTGCTCTGCAGGATTAACTTAAGAAAGAAATAACAATGGTAATAATAATAGTAATGATAGTGGTTTTTGCTTGCTTGCTTGTTTTTTTAAAGGCAGGTCTCACGAGTGTAGTCCTGGCCGGCCTGGAACTAGCTATGTAAGGCGGTCAACTCAAAAGATCTGCCTGCTTCTGCCTCCCGAGCCAGGGGATGTAGTTTGCTATCAAACCACAGTCAGAAAATGAGATTTTTGAAAAGAGTAGTTTGAAATAGGTTTGTGGTAAAAGGGATTTGGGGATGACTGTCTGGTAACGTGATGACTTTTACCACCGAAATGATTTAGAACTAGGTGGACCTTCCTTGTAGCAGCTTGGGATTGTGGGTGTACAGGGGCTTAGCTCAGGTGCTTTTGGAAAAGCGCCAGGGCGGTGCGCTAAGGCAATAACTGACCTTTACCCAGCAGTCTAGTGAGGTCGTGCGCTCTGATTAGCACTCCCAGTTATCTTTCAGTCCGGGCTGATTCTTGGGGCAGCCCATCATTTAACGTAAAGCGCTGTCCTCTTATCCATGTCCTTGCTTTGCTTGTTTAATTGTTTAATGGGGGAAATGATGTTTTTAGCTACGTCACCTGTATTTTCAGTCCCACGGCAGCTTTCCAAGTAGCTCCTACAACATATTTAACAGCCCTGATGGTTATTTATTTATTTGTTCGTTTATTTATCCTAAAAGGGATCTCCTGCCTCGTTTAACAACCCTCAGATGTATTTATTTGTGTATTTATTTATTGTGGATGGGATCTCAGTCCTAGCTGGCTTTTTAACGATGGGCTCTCGTTCCTCAGCTTCCCAAGTTCTTGGACTGTGGGCATGTGCCACGT
The DNA here is from genome assembly GCF_907164565.1 of Psammomys obesus. Taxonomy (NCBI): domain Eukaryota; kingdom Metazoa; phylum Chordata; class Mammalia; order Rodentia; family Muridae; genus Psammomys; species Psammomys obesus. The sequence goes on along the minus strand of NW_026596244.1, from coordinate 8,229,380 downwards.
GTCTTTCCTGATAGCACATGCTTCTTGACCCTTGAGCTACTCCTGTAAGCTACTTATCCCTGAAAGCCACTAACGGGCATCAGAGCCTACAGGCAGTCCAAGCCTAGAAACTTTTTTTTTTTTTGAGACAGGTTTCTCTGTGTAGGCTTGGCTGTTCTGGACTCACTTTGCAGACCAGGCTGGCCTCAAACTCACAGCAAGCCACCTGCCTCTGCCTCTATCATGCTAGGATTACAGGCTTGCACCGCTGAACCTGGATCCCAGAAACCTTTTCATCATGCCATCTACTTTACAGGGTAATAACCTTTGTAATGTGTGGGTTTGGGGAAATGGGATCCAGATCTTGTAAAAAGTTAGATTTTGAAGCTCTGAAAGAGAAAAACATAGTTTATCTCATTATAAATTAGTGATAAAAAAAACTATTGTTAGAATGTTAGAACAAATTTTTTTAAAAAAATGAATGCATGCCCATGTGTATAAATGATGCATATTTGTACAATGACCTGATGAACTGCCGAAAGGAGCCTTAGCCTCCTTTTGTTCAAGGATTCCACGCCCTGATCATACCTGGTTCACGGGTTCACAGCTTCTCAACTTTCACTTTCTTTCCTTTTTTCATTTCAGAAACTTGGAAAACACAGATCGAAAGGGAGACAGCTCACTGTCTGCCGCCTGTGCATCCATGAACAATAACAGAACCGATCACACCACTGGCTACCTCTCCTCTGCTGTAGCCATTGTCCTGTTTGGCTCCAACTTTGTACCACTTAAAAAATATGACACTGGTGATGGTAATTATTTTTTGGTTTTTTTAATTGTTAACCTAAACTTGCTCTTAAGTGTCTTGGTTATTTTTGTTTGTTTTGCTTTTGTTTTATCTTTTTAAAATAACAGTTAAAAATACATTTTATCGATCATAGTGCCCAGTGAACAGAACTCACATAAATCATGTCACAGTGCCCACTGTGGTGCCCTGAAAGCTTGTCAGGGCAAGAAGGCCAGGTGATAGCTCATGGCAAAGGCAGGGCAGGTGGCACTGGAAAAGCTTCATGGCCAGTGCCACTATCAACATTGATATGAAAACCAGTTTTCAACACAGCTTATACATAACACCAACCTGCTAATTAGTGAGCACGGTCATCTCTCACAAACCACGAGGCAAACACAGCAAGCTGCTCCCCATTGAAGGAAGGTGTACAGCAGCACCCAAACCTAGGCGTGCCCACACACATCCCTCAAAGCTGTGAGCCAGGCTTCCTCAGTTTACCCCAGTGCACACACAGACATACACCCTTGGCTTGGAAAGCTCTTGGATTAAAGGTGTGAGCCACACCACAACAAGAAACAGTTTTCTCCAGTGAACAGTTCAGTCTCAGGGTTCACAGCTCCATCAAATACCCTGCAATCATATAGGCTTCACAGTTCACTTAGAAATGTACCTAGCAGCTTTTTGACCAGATTTGTTTTCTTGGTGCCTGAGAATGGGCCAATCCTGACTTAAAATAGCTGAAAGAATGAATATACCATGTGCCCACTGACTGTGTCTGTTCTTCTAGGCACGTCTTACAGATATTTTCAAACATGTGTATAAGCACATCTTGCAGATAAACATGCACATACTCAAATCTTTCTGCCGAGTGATGCCAGGTTATCTTATTTCTAGGGATGTTCCTGCAGTGGGTACTCTGTGCTGCCATTTGGTTGGTTGCCTTGGTGGTCAACTGGATACTACGCTGCCCTAAATTCTGGCCTCTTGCAATGCTTGGGGGCTGCATTTGGGCCACAGGTAATGTGTGTATTCATCCAAGACAGTCAGTGGTCACAGAGTGATAGTCACAACCAGGAGAAAAAGCACAGTGGACTCGTGGTTATTAGACATGCATAACAGACATAGGCTGTGTCCTTTTCCTTGTAGGTAGTTATGGAAATTTCCTGATTTTTTTTCCTTTAAATGTTTTAAGTTCCTACTAATAAATTAGTAAAGATATTTTATCCTTTTAAAACATAACTTAGATGCCAGTTTATACATTTGACCTTTCTCCATCATGTTTATCAGAAAAATGTTTATTAAAAAATAATCCTTTGCTAACATCATTTTTTACCTTACCCTTAAAAGCTGGCAAATAGAGGCATATAATCATTTTAAATAACATCAAGCTAAGAAAAGAGACAATTAGAAATCCCCTTGTTGCTTTATCAATGCCTTAAAGCTATAATAGGATTTGTATTCACAGTAAGCCAGTCAGAAACACCCTGGACAGTCCTTTTTTTTAAAAAAGAAAAAAAAAAAAAAGGAATTACTGGAAAACTTTCAGGAATGAATTTGTTAGACACAAATAAAATTTAAAATGTGAAAATGGTACTGCTTACCTACTTGAGTCTCTGAGGGACTAAATGATTTAACAGAATTCATTAATCGAGCTCAAAATAAGCAAAACTTTATATTTCCACTGGAATTAATTACCACACCTTACCTGTGCCTCTGTGATTGCTCACTGTGTGGAACTGGGAGAGAGTGAGCAGGGTTCATTCATTCTCTTGATGGTTGCCGACAGGGTCCTACTATGCAGCCCAGGCTGGCCCAGAATTCCGAGTCCTCCTGCCTCTGCCTCCTGATATAATCGCAGGCAAGACACATCTCTCCTCTGTCAGCCTGCAGATTTTTTTTCCAGCCAAAGCTGGTGCCAAATGTGGTGGAACACTTCATGAATATCTCGTCTTCCTTGTGCAGGGGCCATGCTACATCTCATTTGTACCACTTCAATTTTAACATGTACACAGCCGAAGGGAGCGTTTTTTTATTTTTGAAATTTTATTTAGTTAAATAATTTTTAATATGTATGTTTATTTCTTTGAGATGGGGTTACCACGATGTAGCTTAGGCTGGCCTGGGGCACTGTGGCCTCTAACTCATAGAGATCCGGAGATTAAAGATGTGTGCCACCAGGCCAGGCCCATTGTGCAGGTCTTTATAGACACCAGAACGTTTATCTCACAAGCAGGCCACTGTGCTGAGGCGGATAAGTAGGAAGCCAAACTTGAGAAAAGCCACTACATTGTAGGTTGTCACAACCATCCAGTCTCGGGCACAGAGGGAAAAGAGGAGCTGATAGTGTGAAGACTTTATTGCAGGTGATCAGAATGGAGACACTAAAACCTTGAAACCAGAAGAACTTTTCCGGAAAATAAGCGGAGGATGGTACCATCCGAGGCTAAAGGCCCTAACATTCCCTCAGTGGAGCACACTTAGCTGCAGACTTTCCTCACCAGTTCAGAGCTCCAGTCTAGACTGACTCCAGCCGGTAGTATTGTTTTAGAAAAAGCAGCAATGAGCTGGGTCTGGAGGAGCAGCCATAGTCCCAGCTTCTGGGGAGAACGCACTGAGAAGCCCTCTTGAACCCTGGAGTGGGAGAACAGCCTGTGCCACACAGCAAGATCTTGCCTCTCTCACAGCCGTGCTAATGACAGCATTCGACCGTGGGTTTGGGCCTGAGTGACCCTGGAGAGCTGAAAGCCAATGGTTGAGGGGGTCTGGAAAAAAAGCCAGGGAGTGCAGGGCAGAGGGTACATTCTGGAGGTGTGTTGGGTGTAAGTTGAAGTTAGGAAAAAAACAAAACCAAATGAAAAACACAAATTTAACTTAGAAATATATTTGTTGTGCTGGAAGTAACCTATTTTTCCTGCATGTTGTATTTACAGGGAATGTCGCTGTTGTCCCAATCATCAAAACCATTGGTCTAGGTCTCGGAATCCTAATCTGGGGATCATTTAACACCTTAACTGGCTGGGCAAGCTCAAGGTAACCGTTCAGGTGATCTCAGCTAAGAGTCCTGTGTGCTGTGTAAACCGGGGTTCAGCCGTACTAGAAGATATACGTGATTCTTAGTCTACGATTATGGCTGGTACACATAAAATGAGCCCCATGTCTAACTATTATTTGTCTGAAGCTCTTTATAAGGGATTTGTATATTTGACGAAGATATAGCAAAGGAAATCAAAACAAAAAGCAAAATGCTGTATCTGGAACACAAGTAGGGAGAGAAACTGGCAGCTGAGCTGATGTCTGCTTTCCCTCTCCACTGATACAATCATATGAGTAAACACTGAGTAAGAGAGCTGACACCAAAAGAGGCTGAATGCTGAGGGTCAGGTCCTGGCCAGGTACCAATTCTAAAGTACATGCTCTTCCTTGCAATAGAGCAGCAATCTGCGGCTCCATCTCCCTGGCATTTTGTAAAGATTTATTAAGCTGCAGCCTTGTCAAAACATTTAAGTATTGTCTGCGACTGCTTTTACAGCATAGTAGCAAGGAGAAGGGGAGACTGCCAACCCAAGACACTCTGGCTCTTTAAGGAGAGCTTCAACACTAGCTAGAAAGTTGTGCTGTTCAAAAGGTTAACCACAAGCCAAGGGTGGCCTTTGCATCCTGGTGGTACTATCTACATATGCAGTCTCCCCCATTTCACGTAGGGCATGGTTGGGAGCATGTGACTATCACAGGCAGTTCATGGACAGTGTGTGATGCTCATGGTCAGTATCACATGTGGTCAGCGTCGGGGAGATAAGTAGTGAGAACATTATTCTTGCCCCACTTTAAAGCTTTCCTTCTATTCAAAAGCCTTATAATGACCCCAAAAGAACAGGACAAAGCAACCTACCAACTTAAAGTATTAATACACCCTTTCCTATCCTTTCTCTCCCACCACCGTGAAGTTTTGTTTGTTTTAATGCCATACTTTTTCTCCCTGCCTCAAGCTCTTAGCCTTGGATAACTCTCTATGGTAAATGCTAGCTATTGTGACAAAGTTGAAGCATAACCAAAAGAAAACAAAGTAAACTGACATCAGAGAATAGGAATTTAACTGAGATGCCATTGTAAATACCTCAAATATTGCAGCTGGGCTTAGGTGTAGCTTAGAGTTAGGGTTTAGCGTAGCATGCGCAGGGCCAGAGTCTGAACCCCTAGCACTGAGGTACATGTGTGCGCGTGTTCACATGCCCACATGCTATCACATACATTATCTCTCGTGGTGTTTTTTGGTTTGGGTTGGGTTTCACTTGTTTATTTTTGTTGTTATTGTTTGGTTTTGTTGTTGTTGGAATAGAAACCCTGGCTGGATCGGAAACCAATTTATGAATGACCACACTGTCCTTGAGTTGTTCTTGTCTTAACGTCTGGGGATTACAGGAATGTACCAGCATGCTTCAGCCACTATTTTCTCCACTTTAGCATGGAAATTAGAGCATAGTGTAGAAAAGTAACCTAACCGAGTCAGACAGTGCAGGAAAGCCCCTAGTCCACTCTCTCAAGCATTACTCTAAAACAATTTATCAGTATCTAAGCTGGTAATCTTCTGGTCTCCAGGTTTGGCTGGTTCGGGATGGACGCAGAAGAAGTGCCGAAGCCAATTCTGAATTACATTGGAGCTGGGCTCTCGGTAGTAAGGTCTGCAGCTGTTTCTAGTCCCTCATTCTTTTGGGCTTTCCGAGACCTTTCTAAAGATTAGCTTCATCTTTATTCTACTTTATTTGTATGAATGCTCTGCCTGCGTGTGTGTGCACCATGTATGTGCTTGGTACCTGAGAAAGTCAGAAAATAGTGTCAGATTCCCTGACACTCTTACAGATGGTTGTGAGCCGACATGTAGGTGGCTGGGAATCAAACTCAAACCCTCTGGAAGAGCAGCCACTGCTCTTAATCACTGAGCATCTCTCTAGTCCTATTTCCTAAAGCTTTTGATAGCCTTACTTTAAAAAAAAAAAAAAAACCTGTATTTCATGAAATTTATGTTTTCTGATTCTTAATTTTCAATGACAAGAAATACCTTCCTGAACAAGAAATACCAGATGAAGGGAGTCAGGAACTCTAGTTTTAATTCTCAAAAGCTCTGAGAAACTAGGTAAAGTCACCTAACTGCTGTAAACTTCAATTTTAATACCTACACTAGATAGAGAATCATAATACATTGTACCTGTGAACCAGAACATATTACATTATTTTGCTTATGAAGTCATCCTATGAAAGTCAGCATTCTGCTGGTCCTCTGTGTCCCTGGAAGGGTCGCTGGTTCTGTTTAGTCCAGGAGTTTGTCCTCATCCGGGGAGGTACACTCTACCCTCAGAGGATGTGGAAAACAAAGGGACCATCAAACACTATGATCTCATGCTTTCTCCGTTTTAACTAAGCAATAAAGCCATACTTCTGTAGCTTTATAGTTGCAATGTGATAAAAGATCTAGCAGAAATCTCTCTTCCTTACAACTTTATGAGACAGCTTTGTTCTTACTATAGATGTTAGAACCCTTAGTGCAGTCATCTTAACTTTAAAAGCCGAGAACTTTCACCTTTGACGATATCAGGCGTGTTCAGGGTGGCATAGCCGTGAATGCTCACCTTTTCGCTGAAAAGCAACTCTTAACGGGTCCTCTTTGGCATGTCGGATCTGGCAGCTTGCTTCACCACTCTTGTTGTTTGTGCTCAGGCTAGCTGAGTCCAGCACTGCAAATCACTGTTTGACAAAGGGGACTGAGGGTGACTAAGTGCTGGAGCAGTTCTTCAGGGTGGTTAACCAGAGAACGGGATGCTAATGCATGCCTGGGTCTCAGACAAGGAGACAGCCCCAGGCTATACAGGGCAATGCCCAAGTTAAAGTTTGGGAATGCGAATACCTTGAGTTTAACTTATCAGATCATGGCTGACCACAGGTCTTGAGCCCGGCAGAGCATTGATTCTGCTTTCAGCACCCCATTCTCCCATTCATCCTTTTTAACCTAGTTACGACTTTCTCCTCTCTCACATTCTCCTTCGAATAGCTCATTTTCCAGGTCTCTCCCTCTACTTATACATGCTATGTCAGTAAGGATGAAAATGACTTTGAATCTCCACACAGTGGCGGCTCGCCAATAAAACTCAAGCAAGAATGAGGTCACCTTAGATTCAGTCACCTATTCTCTCTGGATCCCATTTATATCCACTGTCAGTGCCGCACATAATGAATAGCATTGCCTACAAGAATTTTAGTACTTTTTCAGTCTTCAGGGAAAGAACAGTATATTTCCCTTCCTCCGCTAATGGTGTTTTCCCCAGCCACATTCAGGAACAATCTCTTTGTCATTGAAATGTTGCCTCAGAGAGTAGTCTCTAGGCAATTGGGGGACGAATAGCAAAGCTTATTCCAAAACTGTAAATTCTTGACACATTTGGTTAGAGGCAGTTTTATGTGTTTTATACGGTTCATGTGGAATTCTGGCTTTCGGTACTTCTAAGACAATTTCTTCACATTGTAAAATTCTAATTTAGCATGTCTAGTTTTAACTTAATGATAATAATTTAAAGTTGGTCTATCCAGTACATTAAGCACTTCTTTCCTCCAAATTTCTTCTTTAGAAAAACAAGTTTTCCCCTAAACTTACAAATCAGTTAGTTTCTCATGTTGCTCCACTTCTACCCATATGACCTTGGACACACCTTTTCTCCACATCCTCTGCTTCTTCATCCATAAAGAGAGGGGAATGCTGGTACCAATCCTGTAAGATAATTTGAGGAGCCAATGTTTTAAGAGCTTTGTGTACCTAGACTCACAGTTTAGGCTCCACGTATAAGGTAGCTTCCTTTACCATTCACTCCATGTTCTGTAGTAAACACCTGAGATCCTCAATGATCAACGTAAGTGAAAAGGCTGTAACAAATCAGCCCTGTGGTTTGCGGCTGTGGGGAAGCTTCTCAGTGTGACCAGAGTACATGGAGGAGCAAAACCATCTACCATAGGGCAACAGACGAGAGTAACAGGGAGCCCCAACAAGCCCCCTAACACCAGCTTCTGATTAAGCCCCACCTCCGAAAGGCAGATGGCCTCCCCACAGCAAGGAGACCAACCGGTCACCAGATCTTTGACACAGCCTTTTACACACTTGAACCCAGATGCCTGTGCTATTACATTCACTCATTGTTGCCCCTTGGGACCTTTGTTGGTGGCTCCACGTGACGTGATCCACTGGAGGAACTTTGCAGCTCTGTTAAGAGCAGGATCTGCTGCGGGAGAAGGCAGCGATCTCTTCCTGTGAGGCATTCGGGCCCCATCTATATTGCTTTCCTGGGTGGAACTGCAGGAATCTGTGATTTAATTAGTTTAACTTAATAGCTTTAACAGGTTCGTTTCAAAGGGCATTGACTGAGTGAATTTAGAGCTCTCATTGTAGTGTGAAGAAACAAAATATAGTTTCGTTGGTTACAGACGTGGCTGTATTCTGTGTATGTGTGTGTGCATGTCTATATGCGTGTGTCTCTGTGTGAGGGATGATATTCCTGTGTGTGTAGGTCTGGTGTGTGTGTGTGCCCACACACATATTCATGTATGGATTTGGGTACGTGGGTGTCATGGCACATGTGTGAAGATCAGAGGACAGCCTCAGGAACTGGTCCTTGACTTCCATCTTTTTTGAGATAGGCCCTCATTGCTGCTGCATACACCAGGCAGACTGACCTGCAAGGTTCCAGACACTTCCCTGTGCCACCAGTTCCCCATCTTTCTGGAGGAGCATTAAGAATATGTAGTTTCTCCTTGTTCGTGTTCGCTTTTATGTGAGTTCTGAGAACTCAGACTCAGGTGTTCATTCTTTTCTGATGATTCAGACTCAGGTGCCCATTCTTGCATAGCCCACTGAACCTTCTCTCCACCTCAGACTTTTTTTTAAATTAAAATAACAACTCAGTCCTTTGTGCCATCCAGTCTACAAAGGACTGGTGAGACAATCGCTAGCTTTACTGTGGTCCCGGTCCATTCGTTCATACCACAGAAACCACTCCAGGGCTTTGGATCAGCAGAGGATTTATTTGCTCACTCGATTGCTCACTCACTCACTTGCTTGCTCCCTTGCTTGCTGGCTGACTGGTTGGCTGGATCACTTGCTCAATTGCTCATCTGCTCGCTTATCTCCATAAGGCCTCACCAGTTTAGTCCAGGATGGCTTTGAACTTGCTATCTTCTTTCCTCAGCTTCCAGACAGAGTTCCTTTCCTATCAAAAGAATAAAATTATGTGCCATGTATTATCCAAGAGTCTGGTCTCTGTTTCTGTCTCCTTTCACCTTCTCTCTCTGGAGTCTTGTCCACCTCCCTTACTCCTACCCCTACTGCTGTCACTATTGCGCACTGTGAGGAAGTGTGGGACTTTGCTTCCAGCTTCACCTTTCATAGGGCTGCAGTCGTTTTGTCTAGCTATGGACCAGGCTGGCCAGCCCCACTAAAGTGCCACAGTGCCTCCTAACCCATCTATGTGAGATGACAAAGGCAGAATTCTAATTAAAAATCATAGCCACCTGCAGTTTCCTCCTTTACAATACAAAATGTATGTTGCACTTAATCCCATAAAATCCATTCTTTCCGTCATTTTTGTTTTTAAGACAAGGTCTCGCTATATAGCTCATATTGCCCTAGAACTCAAAGCCCAGCCTGACCTTGAACTTGTGGTCAATCCTCCTATGTTGGTCTTACAAATGCCAGGCTCACAGGTATGTATCCCGTGCCAGATTTCTGAAACAGGTTTCTCCGTGCAGTTAGACTCACTTTGTAGACCAGGCTGGCCTCGAACTCACAGAGATCTGCCTGTATCTGCCTCCTGAGTGCTGGGATTAAAGGTGTGCACCACTACTCCCAGCTTAGAAGAGTCCCTCTGAGTGTCTTTTTATTATGATGATGATTTTTTTATTTTTACATTAATTATAGTTTATTTACTTTGTGTCCCAGCTGTAGCCCCCTCCTTCATTCCCTCCCAATCCCACCCTCCTTCCCTCATTTCCTCTCCTTGCCCGTCTCTAAGTCCACTGATAGGGGAAGTCCTCCTCCCCTTCCATCTGACCCTAGTTGATCAGGTCTCACCAGGACTGGCTGCCATGTCCTCCTCTGTGGCCTAGCTAGGCTGCTCCTTCCACGGGGTGCTGGGGAGGTCAAGGAGCTAGCCATAGAGTTCATGCCAGAGACAATCCCCGTTCCCCTTACTAGGGAAGCCATGTGGATACTGAGCTGCCATGGGCTACATCCAAGCAGGGGTTCTAGGTTATAACCATGCATGGTCCCTGGTTGGAGAATCAGTCTCAGACAAGCCCCTGTGCCAGATATATTTGGTCCTTGTGGAGCTCCTGTCCTTTCCAGGTCATACTAACTCTCTCTTCTTTCATATGATTCTCTGCACTCTGCCCAAAGTTTGATTATGAGTCTCAGCATCTGCTTTGATACACTGATATGCTCTGAGTGTCTTTTACAGCCCCAAGTTCTTCACTACTCTTGTGCCACTACGGAATTTAAGCAATCTCATTCCCAATTGCTCTGAGCTTTGTCCTTTCCCTTTTCTATAGTACAGTATAGTATAAAATACTTGTTCACAGATGGAAGGGTTAAGTCTCAAGGAAGTTAAGTCATTTGTTGGAGCGTTATTTCTTTAAGGGGGAAAAAGAACACACCTGTAGTTTTCAAATATCTAACATCATATTGTGGTACTAGAAAAATATACAAGGTTATTTGAAAACTGACAATCTTAATTTCAAACTGGAAATGCATTTTCAGAATCTGATGTTAGCCTTACAAATTAAAAGCAGTCACTTGCATGTACACATACATGTACATGCGTGTAAATAGGTCCAGTTCAGTCATTCTTTCACTGTCACGTGTTTTAAGAATTCTTGAGATGACGCAGCACGTGATTCCTGTCTTCTGATGAAGCAGAAAGTCTTTACAAAAGGAAGTAATCTGGAATTGGTACATGGTCTGGCTCCAGCAGTAAGACTTGGGACGGTGAAATCTATGGTGTGATTCATTGAGGACCAGTCTGGGTGTCTCCTTCCTCCTGTTCTTCCTTCATGTGGCCTGGAAGAGGAGAGTATGAGTTGTGTGTGCATCTAGAAACATTTTTAAAGGAAGAGCCTGGATGTAAAACATGGGGGAAGAAAGGAATAGATAATAACTTCAAGCAGAGAGCGCCCCAGAGGAAAACACACCGATTGGTCATCTCTGCAAACACATATACAGTAACATTATACAGATTGAGCAGGTTGTACTTAAGAACATATATGTATATACATGTATAGTAGGGCTTGAAAAGCAAGAGATTGGAGCTAATTAGGAAATCTATTTTGGTGCCTAAATCAGCATACATTGCTCACTGTCCCGAACCCAGACACCCTGTTTAAGCCTCAAATTTACTCTGAAAGCTTCCTAATTTAATTTTTTAACACAAAAAAATGCACTAAAAATATTTTAAATGAATACCCAAGGTAATTCAGAGGTATCCATTTTCTTAGTATCTTAATGTATTTACATAGTTCAACCAAAAGTGAGACGTTTGCTATAGAGACACTAGTCGTGCATAGACAGGACCTTGTGCGGGGGGAAGATATCGCTAGATATAGCATACATGGTTCTGTCTCTTACAATTACACCCTGCAGCTCTTTCCACATCACAGCTTTGAAACCACCCTGCCTATAGCTATGTGGTCGTCCATCATTTGGCTCTCTGCATGGCCTCACCTGTTGCGCCTGTATTGGAGAGCTGGGGTCAGCATTGGTAAGGGGCAAAGGTCAAACACTAATGGTTAGGAGATATCGCCCTTCTAGTTGCTCCTCCAGGAAGAGTGTACTTTATCACAAATGTCACTGTCATGTAGAGGCAGCCATCCTTTACGATCATCCAACAGGATATTGTTAAACATTTGGAGTTTGTCATTATAATAGAGGGATGGCTACTTCAGTATTGTGTTCATTTTTACTTTCACATAAAGCAATGTCAAAGTTGTGACAAAGATCCAGTTTAGGGGAAGTCTCATGTGTTTGTTCTTTACCCTGCCAGATAAATACATCAAGGAGAATGCCCCCCCAAACACACACACACACACACAACAGGGAATGTGTGGAAGTAATTTTATTGTCAGGATTCGATTTTAAGTTTTGTTTTCTATTTAAAGTCAGGCAGCTTGATACAAAAAAAAAAAAAAATCATGTTCTGGTAAATCTCACTGGAATGTATTTTCCTTCAGTGCTCTCACATTTTTGTTCATCAAAAGTGAAGTTCCTACTAGGCCTTGCAGCTTGGACACCGCACCCCTGATGACAGAGCCTGTGAGTATTGTTTGGAATGATTTGATCTGAAACTTAAGGTCAGGATGTGTCTTATTAGGGTTTCTGTTGCTTCGAAGCGAGACCATGACCACAGCAACACATACAGGAGAACATTTCGCTGGGGCCGGCAGAAGTCTAGTCCGTTATCATCATGGCAGCGCACGGGCAGGCACGGTGCTTGAGAAATAGCTGAGAGTTCTACATCCAGATGGGCAGGGAGCAGAAAAGCAACACTGGACCTGGCTTAAGCTTCTGAAGCCTCAGAGCCCACACACAAGGCCACACCCATCCCAACAAAGCCACACCTAATAGTGCCCCTCCCTACAGGCCTACAGGGGCCATTTTCAGTCAGACCACCATACGAGGGAGGACTAAATATAACTGACCCACATGTGAGAAGATGATACTTCCCATCCCCCGTGGCTATAAGCATCGTTATCAGAAGGGAGTCAGGTTTCCATGGCGATGCTCCTTCCCAGTCATGAAGCTGAGGTTTTTGACAATAGAGCCCTACATGCCATACACATGTAGCTTTTCATTGAGGATACACTGCACTTTGCCAGCCCTGCAGCTGATGAGAGTAGCTTGGGAAAAGGAAGGAGGAAGCTGAGGAGTAGACAGAAGGGACCTAATGGTGGTCAATGAGATCGTGAGACAGTAGGAAATGGACTTGGTTGTTATCGTTCCCTTTCTGGTTTTATCTTTAACATGTTTTGCTTAATGACAATGACCAAAAAAATACAAAAGGAGGCACAGTTTTGACCACGAAGAGTATAAATTGGTCTGGAATAGCCAATCAGTTTTAAACAGGGCCAACCTTAAAGAGACATAACATTACCCCACTGTCCAGGGTCCCGTTTGCAAAGCTTACAGGATAGGGCGAGTCCACATTGCCAGGATCCCAGTGCCAGCCCTTCAGTCTCAGCCATCCTCTCTGTCTGCTAGGGGTCCTGGCTGATTGCCCTCTCTGAGCCCACACCCACACCCTACAGGCTTTGCCTCTCTGGCAGCTCCACCACAAGGCCATTATTCTTCCCCAGCCACTGCTCCCTGCCCCCTACCAAAACCTCTATCAACTGAGACAGCTGCTAGCTCCATTAAATTGACCTAAAAAGCAAGGGAGGAGAAGGATGCTGCTTTCTGAGCATCCTTGAGCACTGTGTGTGTCAAGAAAAGATAATCGGGCCCTGTGCCTTCTGTTCCTCACCTGATGAGGGATCCAGATGGTTGCCAGCTAACTGCCCTTTGAGTAAAAGAACTAGGAAACAAACACAACTTGAGAAGAGACACAGGGTAGGCCCTCTAGATCTTCCAGGCAAGGTACAAACAACCATGATTAAAGATAAATGAGCAATAGAACGGATGAGGATGCCGGTGCAAGCCTGAGCACTAACAGAGAAAAACCTGACTCAGCAGGGACAGTGAATTCAAATTGAGCTTTTTATGTACACCAAGGACAAGGTCAGCTGGCGGGAACAGAAGATTATAGTCAAGGACAGAAATGGTAAATCTTCAGGTTCGCTCACAGATTTTCCTCAACTTAAAAGTATGAGCCTAACCTTGGCACATGGCTGGAAGTATTTTAGCTCGGTAAAATGGAAAATTAAAATAGTGTTAGTAGGGGGAAAAGAGACATTAAAATGCTTATTGGTTTTATGTATTCTGCTGTATAAAGTGAGTTTTTCTTGAGTCTAGGTTCTTTAGAGTTTATTAAATTTATCAAATAGTTACAGGCTAAACTGTGGAAAGTGTAAGTTGAAAACTGGAGAGGCGGAGTCAGAGCATCTGGCCTCCCAGAGCTTGGAAGGAGACTTGTTGGTGGTTTCAGGCGTGTTTGAGAGGGAAGGAAGCCCTGGAGGGCTCTGTATGGCAATTGTCAGCTGCAGGTGCTTGTATGCAAGTCTTTCTGATGACTTCCACAGGTGATCAACACAGCCGAAGACCCCTGTGAGGACCCCTCGTGGGTGGATAGACTTTCTACCAAGTACCACCGCATTGTGTAAGGCGAGGCTCCTTCTCTCTCTACTGTTGTGTTTCACGGTTTCTAAAACAGAGGGGCCAGAGAGACATGGTCCCTCTAATCCCAGGAAGAAAATGACCATGGAAACACTCACTTTCACTTCCTGGAGGACAGGGTTGGTCCTTACCCCCTGCTGAGTTTTAGGTATAGATGATGCTTTGAGGAATACTATATCTGACCAGTTAGCTGGTGACAAAAGTATTTTTTTGGAACTTTAGCCCCAAAAGTAAAGAGGTGGCATAACGATCATGCTGTGAGTATTCACAATCTAATTAAATAGTGAACCCTATTTCCTCTGGTCAGCCCAGGACTGCCACCCTTCCTTCGAGTGTTTTTATGATCCCGGGTACCTGTTGTCAAATATAATAGACTATTTTGTGCCATGTAAGCCCTACCCTCATGTCTCCATCATAAGCAACCTGTCTCACTTTAGGAGATGAGGTTTTAGTGGTTTGGGTTTTTTTTTTTTTTCATTTGTTTTGTTTGTTCGTTTGTTTTCTGACAAACTATGTAAAACATGCCAGAGGTGCAGTTTTCCTTTCACAGCCGTGGCCGTTTGAACGTCGTATGGTGAGAGCTTCTTTGGGCCCAGGACATTGGAGTGGCTGCTTGTTTGGCTTTGTGCAGGCCTCAAGCACTCTGGCACTGCGCTGTACAACCCCAACCCGAAGGCAGTTGACAAGTTCCTCCACCATGGGAAAGGAGCCGTGGGATAAATGCTTGAGTCAGTGAAGAGAAAAAAGGATTGAACAAAACCGAATCAGGCTGTGAAAGACAGCCTTGCCATTTATGCATTCAGAATGAACTAGTTTCCTGAAATTATTTTTTTTTAATGTTTTCATATATTTTCCCCACAAAGCATGTCTGTCAGTAACAGAATATTTGTGAAATGAAAGATTTTTAGAGTTGGGGGTGTAGCTCAAAGAATGCATCTAAAAGCTCTTGCCTAGGTCCCAGCAAGAGAGAAATTCTAATTATCTTTGTGTGGTTATGAGTTTGGCCACGCTGCAGCCATGGACTCTCGCCTTCATTCAAGTCTGTGGTGTAATGGGAATGAATTGCCAATAAGGTGTAAAGAGAGTTCTGGGTCCTGGGTCCTTTAAATGGCCTTAGGTAACATTGACAAGGAATGTGTTTATAGGCTTAGGGGAGTTTTTAACTTGCTTTGTGGTTTTGGTTGGGGGGGCTGTCGTGCCACGCTCTGAAGACAGGGCCCTGCCTAAAACTGCTTTCCTCTTCTCAGTGCATTGTTTCTATGAAGATAGAGGGACTGTCTTAACATGCATGTCTTCCCTCTCACGCCTAAATCCTCGGAAATTCCCATCCTCTCCCTCACCCTGGATTCCCCATTGTATGCGTGCAGGACACAAGACCAAGGAGGTAGCAGTGTTTGGAATGAGACTTTTTTTTTTTTTTTTTTTGTCTCATAAAGGAATTTTTTTGATCTAAAATATTCAGGTTCTTAGGCTCAAATGACAGTTCTTGACAAAGGCACAGTCACATTTGTCTCTGTAACCATTATAAACAAAATTGTGTGTGCCCATCATCGGCCACGTTCCACAACGGTCCTTGGCACATCCTTCTGAGAACTTGAAAAGCATTATGTCCACCACAAATACATCATACTTTACTCTATCTGTATGCCGTAGCAATGCTCAGCTCATGTAGAGTGGCCATTTGTAGGAGTAATTCCTTACTTGCTCTGTGTGTCATGTCCTTCTACCATGGCAGAGTAGACAGCTGAGGCTACGCTTCTATCTTCATGACTCTGCCAGTCACATAGACCAAGTCAGAGGGGTGGCTTCGGCTAAACTGCTTAAAATTTGCAAAGAAAGAAAAAAAAAAAAAGCCTTACTTGTGGTTTCATTTGTGTGTTGAGAACGTTTCCTCCGGCCAAGATTCACAGAGATTTCTTTTTGTTTCTTAAGGGGCTGCAGCCTTGCAGTAATATCTGGAGTACTCTATGGATCTACATTTGTGCCAATCATTTACATCAAGGACCACAGCAAAATAAATGACAGCATCTATGCGGGTGCTAGTCAATACGGTGAGTGAAGAGGTTTTCTCCTGATTCTCTACTAATAGAAATGGAGTTGTGGCCAAGTCAGAACTGCTCCATGCATGCACCTTTTTTATTTGTAAGTGGTGAACTAGAAGGCAGCAGGAATAAAGGTAGCAGTGGACACTGGAATGTTTTCATGGGACCTGTAACATACAAATGGAACCAGCTATATAGTCAGAATTTATTTCTACTGCCGGGACCTCTGCATGGGGCTCTCAGCATTCCACTAAGATTCAGAGATTATGAAGAGTCATAAATGTCCAGCATGACCTCTGGGAAGACATGTATTCTGTGCTTTTCAAAATCTAAAGTAGAGCATGCAATATTCTTAAACCAAGTAAATGTTAACATATAAGCCTGCTTGGTCAAAGGATATTTTTCAAGCATGAAGTAGCCCATCTGAAAGGGTCAACATAATGCCTCCAGTTTTAAAATCAGTACTTCAGTAGCAAAATCAGCTACATTCTGGGCAATAGCCCTGAGCAAGCTGAAAGGGAGCTGAGAGAGGATCCACTCCAGGGGGTCTTGTAACTGTGGAGGCATCATGTACTTAAGGAAGCAAGAAGAACAAAATGAAGTCCTGGGTCACATGATGTGGAAAATTAATGCCATTTGTTAATTAGATAAGAGAGGAACTTGAAACACAAAACTCCTAAGAAGCAGATGAGACAGGAAAGTCATCATCTCAAGGCCAGTTTAGTCTCCACAGGGTCAACTTGATTTGTTGTTGAGGTTTGACCTTGACCAGTGATCTTGAGACTGTCGACCCCTTTCATTCTCTCTACTTAATCCCATGTGCAATGCTAGAACCATCTGCTGACCTCCTTTATTTGGAGGCTTTATGTAAATTCTTTTTTAGATTTGTTTGTTTGTTTTTTCTTTTTAAAATATAATAGCTAAAGTAAAATTTAATCAAAGAAGGAGAAAAAAAAACAAGAAATAAACAGAGGCAAAAGTGAGTTTGGCATCTTTGTAGAACACTTGTATACTTGCTTGAAATAAGCCATTAGTTTGGCTCTCAGAATTCTTGTGACAACAGAGGAAATCATGCAGTCCCAGAAGTCAGTGAACACAGATAAAAACAATTGACCATTCAGGAAGAAAGCCCCTCCTGTCCTGGGACATAAAGAACAATGTCCTCAACTGTCTCTTTCTATCAATAGACAATGAGTTTTTAGGTATTGTTCTCACAGCTCTGGCTGTATGATGCACTGATGGGGCATTTGTTTTTCCAGTTTGTTAAAAAAATCATCCTCAGCGGGCATTACTCTGTTTTGTTTAACGGACATGTTATCACACATACTAACTTGTTAGTGCTTGTTGCAACTGCTAAATTGTTATCTCCATTTCTACACTTGAAGAAAAAAAAACTAAATGAGAGACATCACACGTCCCAAGTCATAGAAGAACGACTTGCTTTCATGGTCTGTGCTTTTAAAGCACTGTTATGTTACGGCATCTAGAATATGATTTCAGGTCCAGACAGAGAGCTAGACAGGCAGTTCAAGTTTTTACCCACGAACACACCACTCATCCTGGTCAAATCTGTAGACACGAGAAGCGCCGACTCCGAGGCAGACTTCCTAGCTCAGCGCCTGCAGTGTACCCACCTATGTGGCACAGTGCCATCTGCCAGGCTGTCCCCGGACCAGCCGCCAGAATGTGTCATTACCTAGCCCTGCCCTGCAGCCGGTCTGTTGTAAACCACTAGACAAAGCTGTCTTTGGAGTAACTTCCAAAGCTCTATGGCCTCGCATGCATCTGACATCTGCAGCAGAATTGCTGATCTCTGGGTGGATCAACAGACCATGTAGTCTGGCCACATGCAGGTGCCCATTCTCATCCACACACCCCCTCCAGTCTACAGCAAGATTTGCCACAGCTGCTGCAGCTGATAGTCAGAACAGGGCTGGTGCCTGCCTATTCCTGGCTAAAAGCAGTGACAGCATAGGTAATACTCACTGCTTCTTACTGAGATTTCCAGTGTGGCCTAATAGATTTCACTGTAGTTAGCTTATTTACTATTTCCAGATTTTAAATCTGTTTATTAAACTTGTGTACAAACAGCACACAGATGAGGATAATTAAATATAATTAATGCTCCTGTACAGTTAAGTTTCTGTGAGTTTGTTTTATGTTCAGAAATTAGCCTGTGGCGGTGACTGAAATGGTATTTGCATTTCGACGTCTGTGTTTGCAGATTTAGACTACGTTTTCGCACACTCCAGTGGCATCTTTCTAACAAGTACGGTCTACTTTGTGGCCTACTCTGTAGCCATGAAAAATAGGCCGAAGCTGTATCCACAAGCAGTCTTACCAGGTAACTACACAAAATCTTAGTGCTTTGTGATAGTGTCAGCTTCCACTAATGAACTTGAAAAATCATTAGAGAATGGGGAGGTGGAGAAACAGAAAGAGGAGGGAGAGAGAGTTCTCTTAAATGCTCTGGCTCAGTTCACCGTAAAATATTAAGTATTGAAAAGAGCCAAGAAACATAATATAAAATATTGAATATTAATAAAGAACCTAGAACTGTCAAAAATGAATTTTGATATTTCCTGTGATAAAAGTTCTTCTATTAGGGTCATAAGTGTTTACTATATTTTTCTACCATTTTAAGATTTATATTACTAGTCAGTGCCCCGTACCTCTATTTACAATTTTAAAAAGTATCAACAGATAAGAGTCTGCAGCCACTTAGAAATAACAGTTTATCTAAAAAGTTAGAAAAGGGGGAAAAATGCCTAGAAAGTGAAGTGTGTTTTGGGTCATAATTCTTTAGTCTTTGACTGTTAAAATAATGACTGAAGAGTTAGCATAATTCAATATGGAGCCTATATCCACAAGTGTATATTTTTACATAAAATACAGCTTACGCGAGCTGATTATTTTGAGCATCTGGTTGATGGACAACAGCAGAGTATTTACTGAAAACCTGGCTAAAGCGCCGTCCATTACTTAGCTGGGGTTTTCACTTAAAGGCTGGGATTCTGTCTTCCCGCAGCTCTAGGACCATTCCCAACGTCACACCCCTCAGGTTATGGCAGATCCAGCACTTGCTAGGCCCCTCCCCTTCGCCCCGCCTGGACCTCAGCTGCTCCCTAATAGCAATAAATGGGGTAAGCCACCACCATTCTCACAGCGGCCTAGAGCGGAAGAATCAGTCGGTTTCAAGCGACCACAAAGCATAGCTCAAAACTCCAGAGGAGCCGACGTTGCCTGTAACAATGCTTTTATGTGTGCGCTCTCACGTTCTGCGATGGGGACCGGGCGACTGTTCAGCAGAGAACCCCGCGCCTCCCCTATACCCCCTTTCTGTTCCAGGCTTCCTGTCAGGGGTGCTGTGGGCCATCGCCACCTGCTGCTGGTTCATAGCCAACCACTCGCTGAGCGCCGTGGTCAGCTTCCCAATCATCACTGCTGTAAGTGGCCGGTTCCCTGGGTTGTTCTTACAGTAAAAATAGACAAGCTGCCACTGTCCTGGACTGCTGAGGAGCGAACATTTATCCCCCCCCCCCTTTATTTTTCTTAACAGGTTCGAAAATGCCTAATCTGTCATGTCCCTTCAGTTTTTCCTAGTTTCTCCTACTGTCATCTCATTATAATTTTCTATTCACGGTTCTTTCAGCCTCATATGAATATCATGTGAGGTGGAAAGTCCTTCAGGCTCCTCTTGGCACCACGTGTCCCTGGGTTCAGGAAGTTTTCAGCAACTAACACCAACTTATACTAACCGTTGGGAGCTGCTGTCTGCTTGAGTGGGTTTGGGGTGCTTAATTACGTGACACATAGGTAACAGCCAAAACCAAAATGCTTGTGTTAAGATAGCATAAGTAGTGCTACAGTCTTTCCCATTTTGAAGATGAGGAAGTTGAGGCACTAGCAAGAGCACTTCCTGAACCACAGAACTGGTGGAAACACGAAACTTGAGACCACTAGTGCATCATCATCATCAACATCTTAGACAGCCCCCGCCCACGGGAGTACACAAACACAGGCATTTGCTTTGAAGGTGTCATCGGCATCACTTTCACTCACGCGTGCCTGAGTGCTGATCCCCCTGGAGCTGAGTTACAGTTGGGATCCATGCAGCATAGCTGGTGAGAATGAGGAAGGATATAGCAACAAGAGTTCTAAACTGTTGAGCCTTCACGGTTCTCCTGATTCCTACACCATCATCACAGACATTCTTTTTCCAAGTCATTTTAGTAGCACACATGGGTACATAAAAAAATTAAACATTGGCTAGTCTAAAACATTTCATAAAGGCTTGATAGGAGCTGTGGGTTTCAAATTGTATTTTGTTTCCAAGACAGTGTCTTTGTAACCCAGGCTGGCCTCAAATTTGAAATCTTCCTCCTTTAGCCTCTGAAATGTTAGAAATTACAATCACGTGTCACCAAGCCTGGCTCACACAGTGTTCTTCGGATTGTTCTATATTTATTAAATAACCTCCAAACAAAACTACGTTCGAATAATAGAAGTTATTTTTCTCATTTTAAGAGCCTACATGTTGGCATGAAAAGGAAATGCCTACCTCTGCAAGTCTCATTTTTTTTTAAATTACATCCAAAGTCTTTATAAAAAGGAAGAAGAGGGAGGAGAAGAAAAACAACATTTTCCTATTCAAGGACTCCCTCACTCTCTGTTCCTTTTCCTCCTTGGCAATTAATTCTAAAACTAAATCAATTCATTCAGAAAGCTTGGGTTCTTTTTTATAGTAGTAGCTGTATTTTATAGAGTACCTACATACACAAGCCTCATCCTAAGCACTTTAGGTTTGGCTTTCTAAGACAATACCTAACCCAGCTTCTCTCTCAAAGGCTGCCTTAGATGGAACGTGTTATACC
This sequence comes from Psammomys obesus, assembly GCF_907164565.1. Classification (NCBI taxonomy): domain Eukaryota; kingdom Metazoa; phylum Chordata; class Mammalia; order Rodentia; family Muridae; genus Psammomys; species Psammomys obesus. Next base: position 8,208,341 of record NW_026596244.1, on the reverse strand, counting down.
CAACAAAAGGAAAATACACAGTTCAGGTGTCCCAAGCGGTTACAGCTGCTGTGAAATCTCTTTCTCCTTGGCTGTCTGAGCTGTGCATTACATCAGCACAGTATCACTTCCTAAAACCACATATATCTTCACAGCAATGCTCAGAACATGACCAAAGGAATAGTTAGAAAGTCATGAGGAAGGAAGCTTCAGAGCACAGTGGCGCCCTGTGGTCCTCTCTCACATCTTCTCTGAAGGGAGACATGTTTTCACATGAAGAGGATAAGGATTCCAGGGCAACTGCTATAACCTTGGTATTGGTATGTCGATCCCTCGGCTGTTTGCTCCCGCACCGTCAAGGCGAGCGCTTCTCATTTGATCTGGAACCTGGGGATCAGCACTTTACATCAATGATGTAAGGCGGTTCTTTTGACCTATTTCTCTTGCCCCTTTGACTTCACAGATGGTGATAAACCATCTGTAAGAGGAGAGCAAAGCATTTTTATTGCTTCCTTTACATGCTGGAAGCACTGGAATCAGGCTTTGTTGGGCCAGGTCTGCAGACAGTGGGAGTAGTGCCGGGAGAGAGAACATTGTGGAATTGTTTATTGCAGCTCTTCCAGCATTCCTGCAGGGCTTGAAGAGGAGTCATTGAAATTCTGGTCTCGTATGTATGTCTTCTTCACCAGCATCTCAGCCGAGCCAACTCCCCTGTTTTCCTTGCTGGTGAAAAGCATTAATACCAGATCTGAACAGCTTCACATTTTCAAATTGTAGAAATGTGCCTTTTCTCGGTCTTGTTTCTTCTAATTTCCTGTTTTGTGTAATTTTTTTTCATTCTGGTCCTCCAGGGACTCCCGTTGCTTGCTTACATGGTTTTATTTTTTTATGTGGCTAACTTTAGCCTTCCTCTGTGTTTACTGCCAGAGAAAGTGGATTAGTCTGCACGGGGACCTAGGACTGTCTGTGTCTATCAGGAAAAGATGCCCTTGCTTCATCAAGGAGAGTAGGTCATACAACTAATGCTGGGAAAATTTAAGGTGTATTCAAATACTTTATCAGTCCCTTTGTACATGCCTAAGGAGTATATCAAGAAAAAAACAAACTATTTGCTTATTAAAAATGGGGAAGGTTGTTTCTTCTCTATCTTTTGTTTGTTTTTGTTGTTGTTGTTGTTGTTGATTTTTGTATTTAGGTTTAAACCCAGGATTTCCCACACAGGAAAACGCTGTACGACTGACTTATAGCACCGCCCCACCCCCCTTTTCAAATTTTTACTTTACTTTTTAAGACAGTTTTGCTAAGCTAGCCAGGCTGGCTTTGGATTAAGTCTTTAGCTCCCAGCAGGTCTTCAAATTTCAATCCTCCTCCCTCAACTTCCCAAGTATCTACAGATCCATACCACTAGGCCTGACTAGAACAGTTTATCATAAATGTGTCACATTAAAAAAAAAAACGTTCAGTCCAATAGAATATTACAGCATCATCAAAATAACAGCAATCTCAACTATGAAGACAAAAACAGCAAAAAATAAATGTCTTACTTAATGACCTTACCTTGATTTTGTTTTCAACGTGTAGCTAAAGTATAGGAGTGTTTTTTTCCCCTAGAAATATTTTAATTGCCTGTAGCTTACTGTATTTTTTTAGGGTACAGGTATATAAAAAAAATCTAATAAAATTAAAAGGTTTTTTGTTTTTGTTTATATAAGGGTCCTGGATTTATCGCTGCATTGTGGGGTATCGTTGTTTTCAAGGAAATACAGGTAAAGATGAGGGAATGATTGTCCCCAAATGTCACTCTCCCCCAGGAGGCTGAGTACTTCGGGTAGAGTTGTAAATTCAAAGGGGAGACGGCCCCCAGGAGAACGCCATTCTGCTGCTGTGAGATAGGATGGGGCTTAGCAAAATGCTCTCTAGTTGATTATACGGCACTCGCCACCGAAGCCTCGGGCTTCAAGTGTACTTGCATCAGCTTACATCTCCCTTTCCAATTCACCAAGTCTGTCTGGAAAATATAGCCCTTCTCTAAACAAAGTTACCGGGTGCCTGTTCTGAACTCGTACTCTGTAGCTAGGTTAAGGGTGAAGACTTCTGAAACCTCAAGATGTTAGAAGACCTGGAAACAGCCATGCTTCCACATAACAACAGCCTTTGTACATGAGATTCTTCCCCTGAGAATCTCCAAGTGCTCCTACTTTCTTGGGCAACAACACCTCAGGGTGGGAAGCCCAGCTCTACTCTCCAAACTGTGAAGAGTTCAGGAGCAAATAATGCTCAGACAAGATGGTGGTTCCTTATTAAAAAACCCTCAGCTGTAATATGCCTTTACTATGTCTCTCAGGGGAGACACTGAGGGTAATCGCATATGTTTATTCAACGGATGTATTAGTAAGACTATTGCAGGAGAATCACTGAATGCTAGGAGAGGACAGAAAAGAAGGAAGGACTAGACAGAGGGACAGAGTCAGGCTGGTATGCAAGTAGCAGAGCAGGTGATCGAGGAAAGCTCCATGATGGTCTTTGTAAAATACACATTTTATAAATTTAAATTCGATTCAAGTTTTATTGAATGCGACCATTCTTGTTTTTATTACTCAGGGTGTCCGAAACTACTTACTGGTGACGCTTGCATTCTGCATCATCTTGTCGGGGGCCTTGTGCACGGCCTTTTCCGAAATTTAACTATTCACAGCAGGAACAGCAGATGGCAGCAGCAGCTAGGAGAACAGGAGATGGTCTCACCCACTGAGGAAGCTGCTGAGCTGTCTGGATAGCAAGGGATCTCCGGGAATGAATGGATAAGTGACTGTTCACTCTACAAACAGGAGAATGAAGAGAGCCCGTGTTTCAGTCCAGCTGATGCATGAAAACTCTTTCCAGTGAGCTGTTCACGAACGCAGGCCTTTGCTGCGTGGTTCAAAGACGTTCCTGTCTGAGGGTGCTGGCCTCATCAGTGTCTGCTTAGTGTTAGAATCCAGTTACCACCACAGTTTATAACTTATTAGTGAAGAGGAGCAGAACTACTTTGTTAGTGGAGGCAAGGAACACAGACTTGCCTTGCGGAATTCAAACTCAAAGATATTGGGCTCCTTTTCTAGAGAAAGTAAATGGCGTGTTTGCTAACTGAATGTTGAAAGGGCCAGTTCACCATCCATCTTTACCTTACTATATTGCTCAGCTCTTACATTGCCTGCCCTTCTTAGCTCAAAATATTTTGATCATTACTCCAGATAAGACCCATCCTCAGAGAGCAAGTCACCACTACTCAGAATATGTGTGAGTGAAATACAATGTACACACTCACAGGTACACACGTGTGTAATGCTCAGATTTGGAGAGCATTCTAGAGTTGCAAAAACTAAGGTTTTGGTTTATCAGGTACAATTTAAAGAAAGCATACGTGTTTGACTGCACGGCTACTTTTGTTCTTAAAACACAGTTACTTAAAAATCACTTTAATTGGAAGTGGGGTTTTTTTTTAATCCTTTTTAACTGATTTCTAGGGGACAAAAGAACATAGCAAATGCATTGATTTGGTTCTTTAAGAAAACGACCTGCAAGCACACTGCTCATTACCTTCCTCTCTGCACCCGTGCTACAGTAACTGTGTTGGCTGTGCCGCTTGCCCATCCCCCTGGGAAGGTTGGCACTTTGCTGTGGTAGGGGAACAGGGTGGTGTCCTGCACTGCCTGGGCTTACACCTCATGATGTTCTGCAGGAGTTCTGTGACTCCGCGGCTGAGCCCTCGGCATGGCACATCCCTGGAAGGAGAGTCAATGATAGCATGCGCCTTGACTCCTGTCCAGGGTCGCTAAATCTGTCGATATGTTCTCAAAGATCTCCTTTCCTGAAAAACATTCGGGACATGTTTGCCATTGCATGTTAATCAAGGGGAAACAACGTTTACAGATTAGAAAAGAACTTGAGAATTTATAAGAACTGTGGTCCTCATCACCCTCATCCCAATTATACTCTGTCTCACCAAATCAGAAATGTCCCTGGAGTCCCTGTCTAATCATTGAATTGCTAACACAATAATAATGACAATAATTACTATTGATAATAATAATGTTTTTATCCATTTCAGCTTTTACTTGAAATGTTATAAGATTATGTTGAAATGACAACTTCTGAATAAATTTATATAACAAAAAGCTGTTTTTTTGGATATATTTTAGAATTGTATTATTCCACCACCAAACAATGAGTACAATATTAATAAAAGTATTGGGCCAGGGTGGGAGTGGGAGAGGGAGGCGACAAGCCCTTACAAGATGGTCACCAAATTACTTACTCTTCGTGGTTACACTATGGGGAAGGTCTGTATCCTAGCACTCTGGTGTTTGCCAGGTTCTGTCTTTTGGACCAGGAGGGACATGTGACTGTTAGGAAAGGGAACGCACTCCCTTTGGGATGGGCTTGAAGCTGAAGGAAAAGCGCAAACGGCTGGCCAGAAGCCAGAGGACCCTTTTTAATCAGGGATGTCCCTCCCATTTCTTGCATGCTCCACACATGGTATGCAGCCTAGTGGGGAAGCCCTTCCAATCCTCTCTGCTCTGGCTTCTATGCGTCCATCTTGAGGCAGGTCTTGCTGTTTGTTTGATTTTGTCTCTCCCTTCCTGCCAGGTAACCTAAAGGAGCAATTGTGTAATCTCCACGTTTTTGCTCACCCTGTAGGCGAAGTTTTGATTTATCCTGTCTAGTGTGGCAGGGTTCTGCTGTTTGGGTCATTTCTAGCTTTGCTTTCTATCGCACCTTAATGAAAATGACAACCATGTTTCTACCACAGAGCTCCTGCTGCCTTGTGTCCAGAGAGCACACTGCAGAAGGCAGGTCGGACAGTGGGACCTGCAGAGCAGAAAATAAGGCATCTTATTAGTAAGGGGTTAGCAATCTAGCATTCCGTTTGAGCTAGGAATCAGTCTTTATTCCTGTTTAACTTAGCTTAAATATGGCTGACTACTATACCTGTTGGTGCTAAGAGTCACACTGAATTGAAAAAAGTAAGTTGTACAATGGCGTGTACAGCACGATACCTTCGAAGAAACTTGCTAGTGATCAAAGTGTATACCCGTATGTTCATTTATATAAAACGTTTAAAGCCCATGTGTCAGACTCATAGATTGTTTTTAGGGTCAGGAAGGAGCTTAGCATGCCAGTGCTGGTGAGAGTGAGGAGCTGTTTGCATTAAACAATCATGTGAACATACTTACCATTTGGTGGTTATTGATAACACATTTTTTTTATCTTACAAGACATTTTTTTTTTAGTATTTTGACTCTTAGAAGTTTTATTTTGATATGTAAAAGATTTAAAAGAACCAGAATTAGAGGGCACAGCACCTTTCTTGGGTATAGATGATGAAGTTTGCTCTGTGGGCTGGAAATAAGCAAATGTGGACAAGGAGAAAACGACCCCGGATGTCCTGGTGGCATGGTTACTGTGTACACTAGTAAGCCCCTGAAATGACCGAGGGCAGGTGTAGCCAGTCAGCCCACTTGTACCCCCACGATGTCTTCCGAACACCTCGTTGTAAGCTAGCGCATGGGTGCTCTCAGGTCTCTGTCGGAAGCCCTGGGAAAGACAGAAGCCTGTAAAAGCTTCCTTTTTTCTAAATCACACTCAGAATGGGTGCATATTTTCCTGCAACTGTTTCTGTGCTCCAGCAGGCCTTCTAGCTCCGCCCAGATCCAGTCTGCCATGCTTCCAAGTATTTGCAAACGTGGGAATGCATTTGAAATCCACCTTTCCATCAGCACTGTATCTGTCGCAGAGCAGGAAACTGCCCCGTTGCTAGCACCACAGGTTTCTGGTCTTCCAAACCTTCCTAACCTTTCCTAGGTACATAAGCATTCTGATTTCACCAGGCATTTCTATGTATCTTGTGTTTTCCCATCACTGATGTAAGTAGTCCATAAGTCACAGCAAAATCAAGCGACTTTGCAATTTCATGATGTCTGTTCACAATAGCTCACATCCAATTATACAGTGTGTGAAATCCATTTGAATGGAAAACTCTTAAATCCTCTTTAGCCATCATGGAATAAAAGTGGGCCAGCAAGTTGACTCAGGATGGTAAATAAAGGTGCTCACTGCCAAACCTGACAGCCTGCATTGGGTGTCACATGGTGGAAGGATAGAACAGACTCCCACGAGAGAATGCACACAGCCATAACAAGTGTGCGGCTGAGAACTGGACATAATCTTGTGTCTTTAAATAAGAGAGCCATGTAGGTACTACTTAACTTAACTCTACTTTATATCTACTTTAGTCCTTATTGCTTCTAACTCCCTTCCAACATCACCTCCCAACACTAGGTAGGAGAGAAAGAAGGTTAGGAGGGACAGGGGGCGTAGACCTCTATAGACTTAGTTCCAGCTGGTTAGGGTCATTGGGTTCTTTGGGGAAATACCAATCTCAGTCATCATCTTATCTACCCAAACCAGCAGGGTTCTTTTTCTGTCTGTCTACTCAAAGCCTCTATCTATCTATCTATCTATCTATCTATCTATCTATCTATCTAGGCCCTCTAAATATTCTATCCCTGTCTCTCCCTATCTCTCTCTCTCTCTGTCTGTCTCTGTCTCTCTGACACTCTCTCTCTCTCTCTCTCAGATTTGGTATTTATAACCCTCCCAGAAGCCTCAGAATTAAACTATCTACAGCTGACAAAGACCAAACCCTCTATGAGCAGCACGAGGCAATTATCAGCTGTGGCTAAACTAAAAGCAGTTCCATATCCTACACTTGTGATTAAAACAAAGACCTGTTCATATAACACAACTGAGTTTTTAGAGAAACTAAAACTCCCACTACGGAGTCCTGGAAAAATATTAAAAACAAGGAATAAGCCACCAGCATATCCATTGAGGCATTTGATCTTGAAAATCATTAGGCAGAGGAAAAAAGAAAAAAGCCCCAATGGGTAACAGGTTGAGTGTCATTGACAAGGGGTCACCGGGGAGCTGGAGAGATGGCTCAGCACTGGCTCGTCTTCCTGAGGACCCAAGCTCAATTCCCAGAATGCACATGGCAGCTCACAACCATCTACAACTGTAGTGTCATAGTATTTGGTGCCCTCTTCTGATGTACAGACATACATTCAGACAAAATATCCATATACTTAAAATACATAAATTAAGCTTTAAAAAAAAAAAAAAAGATTCCCTGGCCCTCGATGCAAGCTCAAAGTGAAGTCAGGCGGAGTAAAGCTTTTCTACTTAATTATCATTTATCGTTCACTAAATGCTGTGTGTGTTGCTCTCTTGGGAATAAAACGGGCATCTGCTGACAAGCTGTCCCAGCCCTAAGATCTTGGGTCTTAGCTGATGCACTTATCCGTGCCTTCCTGGCAGCCACTGCCAAAGATGGAAACATTTATAAAACTGGAGCTTTTCTAAGATGAGTCAGGATGGTTAAAATGAATTATTCTCATAATATGAGGTACCTGGTTGCCTTCCTTTAATTTTTAATGACTGTTAATCATATCTTCACCTGGAAAATGCATTTTCACACTTGACCACCAGAGGACAGTGTATGTCTGACTGATAACTTGGAATCGGCTCAGAAACTGCGCACACATGCGCACTGGCTCTGCCCACCCTTCTCTTTCCTCCACCCACCTTCCTTCACATATCTCGCCTGTGAATGACTACAGCAAGAGCACACGCGTGTTAAAAATCACTTGTATCATTTCTGTACTAGCAGTGCCTCTAACTCTGCATGTGTCGTCTGTCTCAGAGACTGCTCTCATTCTCCTTTTGGCGTTTGGACTTCGTGTAACGTGAAGCCATCACAGATAAACTTGTTTCAGAAGTGTGTAAGTGAAGAGGGGATCCTTGTCCCAGAGGGTCCAGGACACAGGAGTTTTTCACAGTGAAAGCCACCAACACGAGGGCCGCAGTAAGGCGCGCTGTCCTCACTGACTCACCAGGCTGCACGGCCTCTGTCTTCTCAGAGCTGCACTAGTAATTCTCTAGCCTAATTAGAGGCTTCAGGTCACGGAGACCTGGAACTACTCGCCCTGTTATTTCTGAAGGCCCTTTTCCAATAAGAGGCTGAAATGTTTTCCCAGCGGGCTCATTAAGTCAAGCACTTGCTGTAACTGCATGTCCAGTGGATGTGGAATCTTACAGGCTTAACTCTCCCTTGGCAGGCTGGGCTGAGAAGGTATGTCAGCCATCCTTTTCTCCTAGGTATGGAATTCTACTGGACAAAGGTGAGGCCTGGGCATGAGACCGTGTTTACTTCAGTTCTGAACCACCTAGTGGAAAAATCACATCACAAATTGTACTGAAGACGGAAAGTCGGACGTGCCTGAAACCTCGTCATAAGGCAGGATGCTGTGCAGAACTGCCTCATTTACAGGCTCAGCGTCTGCCCCGTGCTGGGTCGCTTTACTCTTCAGGGCTTCCAGAACTTAAAGTCATAGTCCATGTATACCATCTTGGCAATAAATCTGTTCACTTGGACATAAGAATGCGACATGTTTCTTTTCTCCACGCCCCACCCTTCGGGACAGTTTCTCTGTGCAGCCCTTGCTGCCCTAGAGCACACTGTAGACCAGGCTGCACTCAGACTCACAAAGACCCGCCCGCCTCTGCTTCTGCCTCCTGAGTGCCGGGATTAAAGGCCTGGGGCACCACCGCCTGGCTTCTGTAGTTTTCTTAAGGGCCAAATTTACCCCACACTTTGAATTAGAAGCACTCTTCCGGCTCCTGCCGGTCCCGATTGGTTACCTCTCTGTCTCCTGCCGCTTATCGTCCACCTCAGGAGACAGTCGGCAGGAGCAATCTGTCTCGATCTCCTTAGGCACTGTGTCACGTCACCTCACAATAGATTCCTGGTAACCTGTTGCTTTGGTTTTCTAACTACGTTCATCCAGGTGCCCCGCTCCTGGGCAATCCCATTCCTCGGCAATCACCTTGCCTACAACAGCACACCAACAAAACGGTCACGAGAAAAGTCCTCACAGGACGAGGGCCTGGCCCTTTCTGAGTGATTCTTACGGTGCCCATCAGTTCTGTCTGGAAGGGACATCAGTTTGGTTAAATTAGGTTTGCTTGTTATTTCAACTGACAAATTTGTCGCCAAAACAACCGCAAAGATACAGACAAAATTAAGCATCACTTCTTATTCTCTCCCAATCCCTCTATTTCTATCTTCTCACACAGTCCTCCAAATTTTCAGTGTTTCACTACCCAAGTTGAAGGACATCATGAGCATCTCTGTGTGTATTTTACACACTTGATATTAATGTTCACAACACACGCCTAGACATCACTAAATAGGTACACAGTTAACTTTTTGATTGATGCTATCAAAATGCTCCACAAAACTCCAACCAAATTTCATCACTACTAACATTACCTCCAAAATGCTTTGTAAGTGCTTTCCTCGGTGTGGTGAGGGTGACTGGCATGTGTGTGACATCTGTGTGTATCTTTGCATCTGTGAGAAGGCGACAACCATATCTTCCTTGGGGTCAGTTCCTCTGCTTTTTTTTTTTTTTTTTTTTTTCTGGAACTTTGTTCCTATGTAACTGATTCTCGGGAGTTTTAGAACTTAGACCTACAATATGTCAGAATAAGCCTAGAATGTTATATGTTCGTTGGTAAATCTGTTTATTTTTCAAATTGTTTGACAGTTATCACGCATCACACACCACAGAATCCCAGTTTGTTCCACTGTTGCTGGTGCTGAGTTTGCGAATCTGATTGAAACCTTTTCCATCAGGCTTACAGCTGTGGTTTTCACTAGGATTCGGTGCTCCAACTTTCACCTAACGAAGACTTGAACTTACTGATAACTTTGCTTAAACAAATGATGACATCAAAAATCGCAAAGGGTTGCTTATATGATTATGTCGTGAATTTTATGTTCTTGCCCTTTATTCTGCTACAAAAGAACTTTTTCCCTGTGTCCCTCTGTGTCTATGGACTCAGGAGAACGTTTTTGCAGCACGGCCAGCAGGAGCCCTCACCACCTCCACCAGTCTTTCTTCATGACCTGCTTTGTGAGAAAAAGCAAGTTGGGCTTTCTCTCACCCAAATCTTAAATCACTTCCTGCTCTCAGAAGAGTCACCCCTTGCACTTGGAAATCCTAAACTAAGAACCGTAAAACTTTCCTGTTTCCTGGAAACACCATTCTACTTGTCCACCTTTATCTGCCGTTTATTTGTGTGTTTTGTTTCCAACAGATGTTTTCCGATATCCAAATAAATGTCACACGGTGGGCATCCCTGGGTTCCGTGTTCTTAATCAGGCTCTTTTCTGAGGTCTGAATTTGCTCACATATTGTCATGGAGTGTCTGAGATTAGTAATTCAGCCTTAGTTCAGGTGACATCTTCCAGAATCATTTTTCAGTATGTCTACATGTTCCAGGCCCAGAGAATTGTCTCTCTCAGCCTGTATTATTTCTTCAGAGAGAACAGAAGTTCCTCCTCTGTGGCCCAGGGAAGGACATGGCTCAAGGAGAAAGCATGGAGCTCCTTACTCCTGATATGATTGTTGCTCTGACTCTTCTCATGTGTCCTCAGCGGCAAACAGCAGGCCCCACGACATTGTCATGTGTCACTGATGCTGCCCTACCTAATTCTCATTCTTTCCACCATTAAAGACTGTCAGTGAAAGCTGTGCAGCAGACAGTATGAGAAAGAAAAACATGAAATCAGAAATGTGAGCTGAGAGGGGAATTTGCTTCAATTTTAAGCCTTTTTTAAACCCTTAAAATGCATAATTTTAGGATTTGAGATTAGTTACTGTGTCTCTAGGGTCATCCTCTGACCCAATTCCCTCATCTTAGCTTAAACTGTAAAAAAAAAAAACAAAAAACAGAAAGCATCAAAGAAGTAACAGTCTTTCTGCTAAAAGTCATCAGACTTTAGAGTCCAGTGCTTTGTGGAAACTTGAATGATACAAAATTGAGTGACCCAGGATAGCCCCAGCTTTCCAAAGAGGCAGATGCAGGCTCTCAGGTACATTTTGGGGCTGTTTCTAAAATAAGCACCCAATGAGAATGGAAGAGAGGAGATGTCACCAGTGGACTGACACCAAGACAGGTCCTGAAAGGCTTGGAAGCCAGGTCATTTGTATTTACTACGAGGTGGGGCGGGCAGGCAGGCAAGGCTTTGCAGAAGTGTAAATGTCCCAGTCAGCAGGTTGTTGAGGGCAATGACCCATTGTTCCAGCTATTTCTCCAGGTCATTCTGTTCCAGGGAGCAAGTGAAGTCACACTTGACTGTTAAACAAAACAAATAGGGCTTTAAGTAAATATCAAAACAAATCTATATCTAATAATTGGGCGTTTCTGCCTTATTCTATCTACTTCAGGTATTTGCAGAGGTAAGAGTGTTGACCATGTAGGCCAACTGGTAATTTCTGCTTGGCTTCACTCTAGGACAGCTCACCTGCTAGCTCTGTCCCTTTTGACTTCAAGGAATAGAAACCAACCTGAAGTGATCAGACATTACACACTTTATGCATTTGTTGTCCCACAATTCTAAGAAAAACACTTGAAAAGAGCAACCTTGGGAAAAAAGGTTTTCTTTTGGCTCATAACTTCAGGGTACACTCAGTTCATCATAGCCAAACAGTTCTGGTAGCAGGAGCTCTAGAAAGCTGGACACATGAAAAGCTTATCGTTGTGATGGAAGCATGATTCAGGGTGTACTATCTTCTACAGCAAAACCTGCAAAAATATATCTTTAATGAAGACACAAATCATTTATCTTTATTTAATGTTTAATTTGTCTTTTGACTATAGAATCTTAAACAGACCATTGCATGTTCAATAAAGGGCTATTGAATGGTTTTATTTGATTAGTGTCATTGATATTGTAAGTGAGGACACACTGAAACCCCTGAACAGGCTGCTTCATGGGTAGAAGGAAAGTTTTATTGGAGGATCAAACTGACAAGGCTATCTCTAGGGAGAGAAAGGGAACAGAGAGAAGAGCAAAATGCTGAAAGGGCAAATAGATTTTATGTGACAGTCACTAGGGTGGGGGTGCTGTTTGGATTGACCTTAAACCAGATGCCCTTGCCTGAAGTGACTGACTTTTGGGTTAGATTAAAGGAGGCTCCTGGTGATTTAAGATGGGGTTCCTAGCAAACAGAAAACCACCATTAGGCCTCTGTTTACCCAATAACAATTTTTCTGTTTACCTAGCCAAAATCTTTCTGTTTAGGACATTGTCTCTAGCACTGCCATTTTGGGAACCTCTTTGGGCCTAATATTTCAGCCTTCTGTTGATGATAAGGCATGATGCTAATCCTCCAGCTACTTCCTGCTGGTTGTGGGCTTCAGAAGAGGGAGGTCCAGAATGCTTGCCCAAAGCAGGGGCTCAAGTAAGCAGGCGATGGTAAAGGACCCTAGAAACTTCCACAAGAAGCATCTGATTTACTGATGGAGTCAGGTCATTTCACTAATTCTCTCCCGGGAGGAGGAAGCTTTTCAGCTGTCAGCCAGTTTTGCAGGATCACCTGAGGCTGGAAGATGAGCAGTTGCAGGGCTGAAGTTGATCCTGCCTGGTGTCTGTCAGCTGAGTGGAAATCTGCAGGGACAGGTGTAGACTCTGGACAGAAAGCACAGTTAAGGACTTGGGAGGATCTCTATCACAGGCATATGTTAGAAACCTCCAGGACTGTCTTGGGTGAGGGACCTGAAGCCTGTTTGAGTTGTGACAACTCCCTAAACCTTACATGATTATTTTTTTTTAAGTTGACAAAAAGAGACAGAAGTTTTAGATTTGTTAGCAGGACAGCTGTTTGTAGACTGCATTGACACCCTCACTATGCCAACAGCTCAAGTGGATTCACACCTTTGACCATAGCAACAATAGGGCCTGGAAGTCATCCACGTGATGGAACCATGAACATTCACCTGTAGTAAACAGAAATGTCCTGGCAGGAAAGAGAACAAAGAGGACAACAAGCTTGCGAACCCAGAAGATGGTTCTGGGGTAGAAACACAAAGATCTCTTCCCCTTGAAAGAGGGCTGAGTAACCTAGATTGGACAGAGATGGTGGAACAATGAGGCATTTTTAAAAAAGAAAATGGGCAAAGGAAATTTAATTTTTTGAGCCTGTAACTATGAGTATTAAAAAAAAAAAAAGCTTTAGTAGCCAGTACACCTGTCACCAAGACAGACTGATAACTCACCAGAACTCCACTGATTAATGTTAAACTTTGAACTTTGAAGTTTTAACATAATAGGCACCATTTTCAATCTCAGTTTTTACATACCTTAAATCATTTTCTCAGTCTCTCACAATTTGCATGAACCTATTTTTCTGAAAACATCCAGTCATTTTAATCTTTACTACAACCTGCTTATTGATAGTAGTCATAGAAAAAGTGATTCCTCTTAAACATCGTTAGGAGTAAAGGAAGAGGAAAAAGCAATCCAGTCAGTAACAATTGCATGGTAGTTTTGAGTTTGTTTTTTTTTTTTTTATTGAAACCTGTCCTAGCTCAGTGGTTCTCGATATGTGGGTCAAGGTCCATTTGGTAATCCTCTGTCTCCAAAAGTATTTACACTACAATTCATGTCAGTAGCAAAATTACAGTTATAAAGTAGCAATAATTTTATGGTTGGGGGGTCACCAAAAAATGAAGAACTGTATTAAAGGGTAGCAACAATAGAAAGGTTGGGAACCACTGCACTAGCTCTAGAAAAAAAGCCAGTCCTGATTTTTACACTTGAAACCAATTTAGTCTGGCAGGTAATTGAGGCTCAATTTTGAAGGTTTTGGTTTGTTTGTTTGTTTTTGGTTTGTTTTTTAAAAAGACTCAAGTAATCTGAACTTTCCTTTAAGGCTCTCAAATTTGTATCATCAGCAAGTAATACATCCATCTTTTGCACCCAAAATTATTACAAAGCCAGATGTTTTGAAGGTGAAAACATATTTCCTAGCTGTGAGCTGACCACCAGGCCCCACAGCCTCTGGGCAGGAGTTGGCTGAGGCCTCTTGCTGCTGCTGCTGCAGCAGGGGACAGGGCTGCTAGCTTGTCTGATAGGGCCTGTTGTTGAGACTCAGAGTAGGTAGGCTTTAAGCGTGGAAGAGCCAAGAGGAGACTAGGGGAAGGTGGGGATGTCAGCAGGCCTTTTAGCGGTCCTGTCAGAGAAAGCATTTCCCAAAGATGGATCTATCTATAAATCATTAGTAGGACCTGGTGGCAAAGGGGCACACTGGAGAAGACAGCAGAGCCCACTTGGTGAGCGCCAGTAGAGCTGAGAGATGTGCTTCTGCCCATGACTCAAGTATAGGCAGGACGTAACAGAGGAGAAATAGGAAGTTGTGGCTTTTTGTCAGTATGGAGTTCAAGTGGTTCTAGGCAGGAATGGCTGAGGGTACTGGCCTTGGGAAGGAGTGTAACAGGGTTGAGAGGAGGACAGGTGTTAGGCCCAGCACGAGCCTAATTTTCAGAAGCAATGAAGAGAAATCAGGAGACCAGATCTCATCATTGCAAAATTGCAAGAGGTTTACTTTAACCATTGCACAATGGGGTCACCCCTGCCTGTCAGCAAAGTATGGCACCGGGAGACAAAGGCCTTGGGTTTTTAAAAGACAAAGCGCAGGAATTTTGAAGTTGCAGTCTTGGCAATTTAGGATTGGATGAGGAAGCTATAAAATAAGATAATTGGTTAGTCTTAGGTGCTCAAGCTTGGCCAGTCCTGCCAAGTGTGGATGCAGCTGCAATTAAAGGTGGGGGTGGTTAGCTCGTCCTTGAAGATCAGGCTTTTGGCTGGAGGTCAGAAGCTACTCAGAAGGATTGAGGCCATCTGGGTTGGTTGCTAAGAAACACTATCTCGAAGACAAGGGTCTGGTCGTTCTTTTTGTTGAGTGAAGGTCATTGCTTGCTCGCTTTTTTTTTTTTTTTTTTTATCGGTCCTCACAAATAGGGCCATATTCCTCCATCCTCTGGAAAGGCACTAAGAGGCATTAGCTTAACCTGGACCTAAAACTCAAAACTATAGGCTTCTAAAGCCTATAGTTTAGAAGACATATAGGTTACAAAGTTAGTCTGACCCTTTCACAGGAACCAAGTGGGATATTTGGGTTTTCTAGGAAGGTGATGTGAAAAAGCTGAAGCTTCTAAGGGGACAGAATAGAGAGCCCATTCTTGGGGCCAGCATGTTGAGAGAAAGTAACCAAATGGGGGACAATTGGGAGGCCTCTGCTAGCAGCCATAGGCAAGGTTGCCATCCCCTAACTCTTGTATCTAGCTGTTTGGAAAGACAAGGAACAGAGGCAGAAGTGGACCTCCTCCTTTGTCCCCCAACCCCAGAGTCATCCTCCATTTTTCAAAAGTACACTGGATAAAGGGTTGGTCAAGGGCCTTGAAAGCCAGAGCAGGGGCCTTAGGGAGTGCCTCTCTGAGGTGAGAGAAAGCAGTCATGATAGGCTTAGTAGGATTTAGAGACCTTAGCTGCTTCATAGAGCGGTGAGCAAGAAGAACAAAGTTGTGAATTCAGGCTCTACAGTACCCTGACAGGCCAAGTAAGAAAAAAATCTCTTCCTTGGTGGGGGGAGTTGGAAGGGCTACAGGTACTGTCTGCGATTGAGAGTGATCTCATGGCTGTTAGGAGAAAGCAGGAAGCCTAAATATACTTTGCCTGAAGGACAGAACATTGAACTTTGGAAGGGGAGACTTCGTTTTCTAAAAAGTTAAGAAGTTGATCCGTATATTGCTGTGACTCCGAGAGCCAGGAGCTCTATAGGAGATCATTTACATATGGAATTATGGCTGGGGACAAGGAGGTCAGTGGCCAGAGCCTAGCCGAGGAAATGAGAACATCTCTTTTAAATGGGGACTGTCCTTTGGGGGGTACAGTACAAGTAAGTGTTCCAGTGTCAAGGTCCTTCCAGAGGAAGGCAAAAAGATCATGTGACCCCGGATGTAAACAAATGGTAAATGAATGTCCTTAATGTCTAGAACAGTAACGAGAAATGTAGAGGAAAGTAGAGGGTTAAGTACCACCAGGTTACGAATCCTGAGATCCAGGACCTGGGCGCAGGAGTCTTCAGGTTTTAGGACAAGCAAGACGAGTGGTATAGAGTGAGTAAATAGGCTTAAGATACCTTTCTTTATTAAGATGGCGCTGCATGATAGGCCGGAAGCCTCTTCTATGTTTTAAAGAGATACAGTATTGAGAGTGGCAGAGGTATGAAGTAGGGTCCCTAGTAGGATCTTAGTAGAGCCATGATGAAAAGCCACTGAGGAAGAGGAGATATCTCATACTTTAGGAATTCTGAAAGGGGATAGGGCAAAGTATTAGCATCAGCCAGTAGACAAGAGGCTAAATGGAGAAGGAAAGCTAAAGTGTAATTTAACTGTAAGATCCTGGCCAAGTAACAGGGTTGGGCAACTAGGGATAATGAGGAAGGAGCAAGCAACCAGGTAGCCCCAAGGGATTTATTTATATCTTTGTTAAGGTCCTTGAACACATTCATAGGTGCTGTTTTGAAGTCCTTGTTTTTTGATGCAGCTCTGCTGCATTTCTGAGGGCATACTGTGGTAGGTTTTCCATCATGCCCCTATTAACATCTTACTGGGTGATTCTATCCGGTCTGGTCTCTGCTGGGTAACTGTTCCATTCCTTAGTTGCCCTCTCTGAACCTTAGGGGAAGGTTGTAGCTGTGCATTGCATGGTAGAAGTGCTTCTGCTGGTCAACAGGTGACAGAGAGGAAGAGATGCGGGCTAAGAGAAAAGGCTAAGTGGATCCTGTCCACACCAAGAGACAGGGTCTCTAGGTAGGAAGACAAGATACTGCAAGTTGGTTACAAGAGGGCAAAGAATAATCTGGAGAGTGAAGAATGAAAAAGTAGTTGTACCCAAGCATTGGAGTCTACAGAGAATGGAGCTGAGATGGGAGGAGGGCTATCTTTAAGCAGTTTGTTACTGGCTTGTGGGCAAGAATAGAAGATCACAATGGAGGACAGGGAGAATAGTGTGATTCACCTACCCAAGTCCCTGCCAGGGTTAGCTACTGGGAGTATCACATAGAAAATGCTTATAGGTGTTAGGGGGCTGACAGAAAGGAAGGGGTTGGGTTAACAGTGCAGGCTGAGAGGATGCATATGAAGGAGGAAATCTGTGTCCATACCAAGGATTGGTAGAGTCTGCTAGGACTGGGAGAAGAGCAGGAGGAGAGGAACCTTCAAACAGGCCACTTCAAGGTTGGAAATGAGATCGGAAAGATTGAAATGGAGGACAGGAAGGAAAGTGAAAATCTCAGACTTGAAATTTTTGAAAAGGCATCAGTGTCACATTTAGAATTACACAGTAAAGAAAAAAAATAGGTATATTTTCCAATATGTTTTTCTTTTGAAGCTTGGTTACCATTTGAGAACATTTTTGTGTGTGATTGTTTTATGTTAAACCATTTTAGAGTAGAATACTATTGTCTTTTCAAAATCTGTACAGTAAAAGCACCAATCAAATGACTATTCTGGCCGGTAACATGTTTGTACTGGTTAGTTTTTTTGTGTGTGTGTGAAATAAGCTAGAGTCATCTCAGAAGAGGAATTGAGGAAATGCCTCTGTCAACAAGTCAGGGGGCATTTTTGATTAATAATTGATAGGGGTGGGTGGGGTGAGCTCTTTGTGGGTGGCACCATCTCTAGGCAAGTGATTCGGGGTTGTATAAAGAAGCCATCTGAACAAGCCCTGAGGAGCGAGCCAGGAAGCAGCACTCCTCCAGAGGCTCTGCTTCAGGTCCTGCCTCCAGGTTCCTGCTCTGAGTTCCTGCCTGACTTCCCTTTGTGATAGATTATAAACTGTAAGTTAGAATAAACCATTTAATCCTTAGTTTGCTTTTGGTCCTGTCTTTTATCTTGACAATAGAAAGCAAACTAGGACATTTCATACAAGAAAGTGACACAATCTTACTAAAATCATCTCCTGTGAGCAGTGCTTAACAGCCATAATTTTCATAAGCATTGCAGAGCAAAACTGAGTAAATTATATATTCCAAAGTACTCTGTCCATTCCCTTCACCCAGAAGAACAAGGTCCGTGTTCAGCCACACTGTCTTATTTGGTGTTTGTGAAGATAAACACCGGGAATTATTTGACAGATGGTTCTGTCTATGTATCAGTTGATTGCCTTTTTCATAGTTGATGTCCTCATTCATTGTCCAGGTATTTGCTAGTTAACCCCCCTAGATCCAACTCATAAAATCAAAAGTATGCCACTTGCAAAAGGCATTCCAGTCAATGATGTATTTGATTCCATTAAGATAATAGATATGAAGTGTCAAGAGGCCATACAGGAGGGTGGTCTACGAATGGATTTTGAAGCCACATCAGCCAGCCCTGAAAATCCTCAGTGCTTGTCCCTAAACAAGCCTCTTTGAGCCTCAGGTTTTTAACTTAGAAAAATAGAACTTAGAAGAGCTGTAAAGAGCAGACAGATTCATAGACTTATTGTGTTTCTCTCTCTCTTTCTCTCTCTCTGCTTATTTTCCAATGTAGAAAACAGTAAGTCAAAAATTACAAAATAAAAGAATGTTGGTATAGGAACAACTGAATGATACTGTCTGATGGTTTCTGAATGGTATGTGGGTTTCTAGTTCATGTAACATGCAAAATTATTTATAAGCATATGATAAGCTAATATGAGGTGAGGTTTAGCAACATCATAGTCCATAAAAAAGTATTTTTTTTAAGAACTGATCTGCCTGGAAACAAGATATGTCCTTTCTCTGTACTAAGAAACTTGGCCATGGCGTTTGTTCCAAAGAAGGCAATAAACAGAAAGACTTCCTAGAAATGCGATTTGTTGATCATCTTTTGAAATTTAAAAGTAGGCTACAACAATCCATCAAACTAAACTGTATTGTTGGAAGGAGTATAAACTCCATGGTTTTAAAAGACAATTTAGTATCTAGAAGGAAAAGATGGTTTTAAATGAGCTTAATTATGTTGGAACCAAGTTATATCAGCAACCGAAGACAAAACTTTTCTTATTGTTTTTCTTTTTCCTATTGATGCACCTTTGAGGCCTCTGCTCTCATATCAATTTCTAACTCTTCTTAAGAAGACTGGCTCAGTGGAGATCATATTTGAGTTATGTTACACAGTGTAAGCACAGAACACAAAATACAGTGCTTTAAAATACCAGGTTATTTGTGCAACAAATCCGTTACCTTGACTTTATGAGGGGAATAATTCTTTTTCCTTTCAGTGGTTTTACGTGCTATGCCAGACTCTTAGAAACCCAGCTCCCCTCTTCTTAAACATTTTGCTTGAAAGTCTGTTGTGCTGGAAACAAAGCTATTCATACAAATTTCTGAGCCACTTTATTCCCTGATCAAGTTGCACAGCAGTTGAAAAATTCACTGTTAATTCATGCCCAGTGCTTTCTTCTGTGGGTGGAAAATAAGATGAGATAGTCAGGCTGCGGTTCCAGGAACCAGGGTGGAGACAGGCAACATCCTATGTACTAACTGTACAGAGGAGAACAGAGAAACATCTTCAAGACAGCAGCCCCAGGCACAGCAGGTTCCAGTGGCATCTGCTCCTTTTCTCTTCCCTAACCTCACTTTAAGTAGCCTCCATACTCTGAGTGCTAATGGTGGAGCAGGAGAACAATCCAGTCTGCATACGACATTGTTTTCCAATATTATTGCTGTAATCTTGGCATTAGCCCAGTCCAAGTGAAGGGAAGAATATACTGCATGATGTGGGGAGAGATTCCTTTTTTACTTACAAGAGTGAGCAATGGAGAAGCTGACAATACTGTCTCCATCTGAAGGTCATAATCAACTGTCCCCTTTCCAAACCTGGGCCAATTTTCATGTCCAGAACTCACTAAAGAATACCCCAGGCACAAGGCCCTGTGTCTGTATAACGATGATGTAATGCAATAGTCTCTGGTAATGATGTCTTGTCTTTCCCAGGAACCCATAACCTGGCTTGGGAAATGAGTAGCCATAACATAGAGCATTGTAAGGTGCAGAGTACGAGTTAACACTGGTGTTAGTGCACAGATTTTCGAGGCCAGACTGTATGCTATTCATGTGATATACAACCATAAGTTGGCTAAGGACCTACCTTATATTAAGGGAGTTTATGGCATTTATAGTCATAAACAATGAACACAGTAGTGTTGTGTGTGTGTGTGCATGCACACACACACAGAGAAAGAGAGAGGAAGGAGGAAGAGGCAGAGAGGGTACAAGTTAGTTTGGGTCTCCTGGAGATAGATAAGTTGAAGAGGATAATATATACAATAAATTACATATTTTTAAATTTATAATAGTGTATCTTGACATTTTAAAATTATCACTCTTCTAATGATCATTTTTATACATTTTTTTCCTAATTGCCTCCTCTCCAGTGAAATTAAATAATTAGTAATAAAATTCTGCTTCATAGGGCCAGGCTCTGGGGAGCCTCCAGCCATGGCAACATCTAAGACTTTTCACCTTCCCCTCACCCAAGAACCAACCCCTCGAGGCACCCTTGTAGAAATAGGCCCTTGAAAATGTGAAGGAGTCTTCCTGTACTATGAGGAAAAGAAACTTTTAATAGAAGGATCAGGAAAGCCTATTAAAATAAAAACAAAGTGGTTTTGAGATATGTCTATGGTTTGTTCATGAAAGGAGAAAGCAGCAGCCAGGTGTTGAGGAGGTGCCTGTAACCCCAGCACCCTGGAAGGGAGGCAGGAAGGCCACTAGCGGGAGTTCAAGGCTAGTCTTTGCCATCGAGCAAGAGACTGGGGAAGAGGAAGAAAGGAGGGAGAGAAGGGAGGGAGAAAAGGAGGGAGAAAGAAAGGGAGGAGGGAGCATGAGAGAGAGGGAGAAAGAGAGGGAGAGAGAAAGAGAGGAAGAGAAAAAGGGAGGGGAAGAGGGAGGAAAGGCTAACTTAAGGGAGCACTCTCAGTGCTGAGAGAGGAAAGTGCTGCCTAAATTCCTAAGAGGCCTACCCAGCATGCTCTGTAGTGGGTGACCAGCAAGCTCTGCCAGAAAGGAAGATTAAGAGCCCTCTGGGGTTGGCCAGAACACTCTGGATCTGGCTAAAATAGGTGTAAGAAAGAAAATATAAGCTATAGGAAAATTACACTGTTTTAAAAAATATTTCTGTATTTGATTCATTTCTTGTTATCCATAATACAGAGTATTTCTAAATTGCCATAGAGTTTGAAAACCCACTATAAACCCATTCAATAACAAGCCCCTAAGAGTAAACTTGGTAAGGCAGTATCACTTTCTGTAGGAATGCTTCCTAGTCAAAAACATCAGTTCCCAGCTTTGTTAGCAGTATCAACAAAGGGCTTGGACAGGACTGAACTGATAAGAGCACTCCCTGCTCTTCCAGAAGATCCTGGTTTGGTGTGCAGCACCCACATCAGGTAGCCCACAACTGCTTGTAACCCCAGTGCTGGAGCATCTGATACCCTCTGGCTTCTGTGGCCGCCGGTACACACTCAGGCACACAACCATACAGGTGAATAAAACTTAATAAATAAGTCTCAAATATTAAAAGGTGCAATTACGTTGTAGTTAAACACAACATTATGTTATCATCAAACCTCAGATGATTTGAGCTTGAATTTCTTGTACAAAGTTATGTAAAATATAATTTTATGATTAATACATAGATTGGGTAAATCATGGGTGTCAAAAGTGGTCCTGCTTCATATTACATATCTTCTTCAACTAGAAGCCCTTGACCAGAGCAGAAGATCTGAAAGTATTTGTTTCTAATTTTGTTAGCAGCATCAACAGAAGGGTCCTAACAGGACCTTACATTTGTTTGTGTTGGAATAAACAGGACATTAAGAAGGAAATAGGAGGCAAAGGAAAAACACACATAGCTCACTCAACCTCTATTAGGCTGTCTATGTCTTCAGGCCACATGGAGGTGGTTTTCAGCCCTGTCTCTTCTTGTCTAAGAATTTGCACCATCATTTAATGAGGTTATACATATCTGTGACATTAAGGTTGGTTTGAGTGTCTTGTGAAGAAGAGTGTGTGTGTGTGTGTGTGTGTGTGTGTGTGTGTGTGTGTGTGTGTGCAGGTGTGTGTGTGTTACTATATGCTGCTCATATCTACTGTACAAAAGTTCAGCCAATTTTAGATTCTTATGTTTCTCATGAAGCAGCTGGGACTCAGTCACCCTCCAGAGTCAGGAGAGATGGCTCAGTGGTTGAGAGAATTTGCTGCCTGGAAGAACCTGGATTTCATTCCCAGCACCCAAACAGCAGCTTACAAGCAGCCATGACTCCAGTTACAGGAATCTGCTGCCCTCTTCTGGCCTCTACAGGCACGTGTATGCACATGGCACACAGACGTTCACATGCAGGCAAAATACTCAAACATGTCAAATAAAATATATATTTTTAAATATGAGGCACCCTCAAGATGTGGCATAACAGAAGATCTTTCTGAATCTTTCTGGGCAAAATAGGAACCAATAAACGCTGACTTGGAATATCTTTCTGAGAAGTTCTATTTAGAATCACAATTGTGATTCACTGTTAAGTTTTCCAAAATTTTAATCACCAATGGTCTTCAACTTAACCACTAATGAGAAGAACTACCCAAACTGTTGGAAGAGTTCCCATAAGCTTTTAATAATAAATGAGCAAAAAATTCTTTGTATAGATTAGTAAATAAAAACAAATTTTATAGCCCTAATATCTTGTACCCTATGTTTCAAGACCCATAAATCCAGATCTGGTCAAGCCTACACCACTTCTCTCTCCCCCTCTCCTTTGCACGCATAACTGTTCGTCTTCATTAGCTCAGTCCCCAGGGCTTAGCCCTTTCAGGCCTCAGCCCTCCTGGCTTCTCTTGGAACCATGCTGTGTCTCAGGCCAGACATCATGGTGAACAGCCTCAGCTGTGTTTCCAAGTCCTATTTCTCCATCTAACATGCTTCACTCACAGTGTTAGCTACTGTTCGTGTTGTGTGAGAAAGAGAAAGAAAGAGAGAGAGAAGAAAGAAAGAAAGAAAGAAAGAAAGAAAGAAAGAAAGAAAGAAAGAAAGAAAGAAAGAAAGAA
>NW_026596244.1:8165616-8185331 GCF_907164565.1 Psammomys obesus | reverse complement strand
GAAAGAAAGAAAGAAAGAAAGAAAGAAAGAAAGAAAGAAAGAAAGAAGGAAGGAAGAAAAAGAAAAGAAAAGAAAGAAAGAAAGAGAGAGAAAGAAAGAGAGAAAGAAGGAAAAAAGAAAAGAAAAGAAAGAAAGAAAGAAAAACTGATAGAAATGACTTAGGAGATTTATTTTGTCTGTCTCAGAGCTTCAGGGAACACTAGTCCATCATTATAGGGCAGCTTGATGGCAGATGAGGCCCATCCGTCTGCAGGAGCACCTCAACAGGCAGGAAGCAGAGAGAGCTGGACTCAGGGCTGGACTATCAATGGCCAGCAAGGCCAAATCTCCTCACCCTTCATGGTCTTCCCAAATAGTGCCACCAGCTGGGGACTAACCCTCCAAACCTCACCTCTGGAATAAGCTCAGTCTTTCCGTTCCACTCCAGAACCCAGGGTAGAGAAATAAACAGAAGCACAGGGCTAGAAACTGCCCGTGGGGCAGCCATCTTGCTTCGAATTGTGTTGGCACCCTTATGTTACTCATCCCCACGTGTGTTTGGGGATGAAAGTGACTAATCTCCAGTTTTCCTGAAACCAACAGTGGAAGCTGACTAGACAGGGTGCATTTTAGCTGCAGATAAACATGTTCCCTTTGTTTTAAGCAAAGACAAAGTCTATTACTTCAGATAAGAATTCCCCAAGGAGCCAGACATGGTGACATACACTTGTAATCCCAGCTAGCAGAGAGGCGGATACATAGTTAAAATTTGTTACTTCAAGTTTTTTAAGATTTAAAAACTGTTTGTAAAAGTGCTCCTTGGCAGAGCACTCGCCTAGTGTGTGTGAAGCCTCAGGTTCAATCACACTACGGCAGAGAATAAAAATCAATCCTCAGAGGGTTTCATTTGTGGAGCTGCTGGCTGCAGTGACCCAACCAAGGCACCAAAGACCCCCGGGCTTTCTTTTCTCTGCTATCTTCACTTCATTCACTCTCAGGCCCATCTCATGTGCCCCAAGAAAGCCGTGCAGGATCCAGGAACCAAGTCTAGAGATGGCAACAGCCAAAGAATGGCATGAGCCACTTTTTAAAACGCTCTCCCTCCCCTGCCCGGCAACTTTCCTCAGGTCTCCTTGAATCATCTTGAGTCATGTGACCTGCACTAGGCAGACCTGTAATAAAGCATTTCTGCTATGTATTGATTTGAAGACAACAACCATCAAGTTTAGAGCAGAGGCTGTGATAAACAATCAAGTTTACACAGATGAGTCTTTACTTGGTAGGCTTCAGCACAAAAGAAAAAAAAATAATAGTCAACTCAATAAATAAATATTCATGTCATATGAACAAAGTGAAAAGCTTGGCACTAAAAGAAAACAAACATTAAAACTAAACATAGTCCTTTCCCTAGGCTTCTTCCCAGCTAGCAGAACCAGACAAAGGCCACAAGCTACCATGAAAGCGATTTAACTGCCAGAGTGGGGACAGATGCTCAGCAGCCCAGTTCAGCTGCAAAATGGTTCTCAGTCTGGACACAGTTCAGCCCTTCTCCAAACGGCTGCCCTCGGCTCTCACCCACCGCGGGGCAAGGACGCCATCCCCAAGCCCAGCCTCTTTTACTGGGGGCAACCTGCACTTTCAAATGTTCTCAAATGTTTCTGGAACCTCTCTACTATTTCTGGAAAATGACAAATGACCAGACTTTTTTTTTTTTTTTTTTTTTTTTTTTTTTTTTTTTAGTGACTCTTCTCTGAAAATAGAAGCTGTGGGTTTTGCTGCCAGCAGCCAGACAGATAATTTACAAGCTTGCATTCTAAAGGAATCAGAGGGAAGTAAAACGGATGAAAGTCTGCGCTGGCTCGACATGAACACACAGCAGTTCTGTCCCCACCCCCACCCCGCGCCCCCATTCCAAGTCTGTGCCACAAACTACACACTTGAGGATCGTTTAAGTTTTCTTATTCTAAATCCACAGTTGGATCAAAGGGTGACTCTCATGAACGGTTCATGTCATAGTTCTTTCCCGACACTCTTAGGAAGATCAAACATTGATGATAAACTTCAATGGATATGTCTATAAAAATCACCTTATTTCCATCTCTGCTAAATCAAAGCAGCTTCAGACAGCAGGTGGTGCCTGGCCCTGTCGTCTTCTCGGCAGACACTAAGCAGGAGGAGATAAATGGCTGGGAATGCCGAGCTGCAGATGAAGGCGCTGCGCTCATCCAACAGCAGTTCTGTGCCCTGAGCACCTAACTCCACTCAGGCAGACTGGCAGGAGCTGGCTGCAGCCACTCTTCTTCCTCCTCGGCCTCTCAAAACACTCAGGACGACAAAACCTTAACCTACTCATTATTTTTCAGTTTAAATCATTGGTTTTTATTGTGATGATAAAAATGTAAAAAAAAAATACAAATAGGAAAAACAGATCTCATTATGGATGGTTATGAGCCACCATGTGGTTGCTGGAAGTTGAACTCAGGACCTCTGGAAGAGGCTCTTAACCTCTGAGCCACCTCTCCAGCCCCGATATTTTTACTTTTTAAGAAAATGCACTATAAAATATCATTATTTCTCTATAATTTTTCTGTCTAAAATGAAAAAAGACAAAGAATCTTATACCACTTGACATATTAAATATAATATAAATATCACCTGACACTATATTCCAGGATTGTCTGTAGTTTTTTGTTTGTTTGTTTGTTTGTTTGTTTGTTTGTTTAAGATAGAATTTCTCTATGTAGCCCTGGCTGTCCTGAAACTCACCATGTGGAACAAGTTGGCCTTAAACACACAGAAATCTGCTTACTTCTGTCTCCTCAGTGCTGGGATTAAAGATGTGCATGACTATGCCTGGATGATTGATTGTCTATAGTTTTTAAATTACATCTTTCCAAAAGTTCATTGAGACTGGTTTTAGTTGGCTTATATACATGCGCGTTAAAAAGTATTAGAGTGTAAAGACAAGAAGAGAGAATACAAAGAAAGAGCAAAATGAAGCAGCCAGGTGTTGATCTTAGTATCACAGAAGCCGCGAAGAAGCATTTCAACTGGTGATTCTCATGGTCTGATGGGGGGGGGGGGGTTTCCTAGGGATTCAGCGGGATATCCTGTGTACCTTTACATGAAGACACTAAGAAATCTCTTCATCAAATGTTGCTCTCTTTCTAAAGATAAGGGTATGGTATTAAGTATATTGAAAGTGAAAATGCTTTTGTAGAAAAACCTACTGCAGTCTAAACATAAGGCTTTGGGCCTGATTTCATACAAGTGCCCACCATGCAGGAGCTAATCCTACCGTACCCACCTATGGCTTCCTCATCCCTCGTTAAACCATACGTGAGACAAGACCTAAAGAAGGACTCCAGGACTGTTGGCGGTCAATATTCACCTCAAATCTTCGCATTTGTTCAAAACCCACATAGCCATGATATTCAGCTCCAGAAATTAAGATGTGGGTAATCAGATATTTCTCTCACTGAGTGTGTCATGAGCTGCCTTGACCATATAGAATCCTGGTGGGTTTGAGGTAAACAAAAGTTGCCAACTCAAAGCCCACAGCTGTCACTAAATTTGAACAGGGATAGCTATGAACAGCCACAAACTGTTATGCGACAATAGATGCTATTCTCAAAGCATCTTTTCTGTCCATGGAACAGAGAGATGAATTCCGTTTCACCTGCCTTCATTCTGGAAAAAACACTGTGAAGAATTCATGTTCACACTATGGCCCATGGCACATCTTGGCTTTTTAAACTCTTTGCTGTTGTCATGAGAATGAAGAAAAGGCTTTGGGCATGCTAAGCAAGAAGTAAACCGCTGGGCTCCCTCCCCCGGTGGGCTCCCTCCCCAGCTGCTTTCCCTCTCTATTCAAGCATTGTTTCAATAAAGACTCAAGCTGAGAGACACCGATGGTGTGCAACAGAAGGAAGCAAAGGAACGTGATCATTTCTAACCTTACTGAGAAGTCAAAGCAAACATATTCCTAGGAAATGACATTTGGTTAGGATGTGTTGTTTTGTTTTTACTGCTTAGTATTTGCTGAGGTCAAGAAATTTATTCTTTCAACACTAACAGCTTAACAAATAGTTTTCCTTTATTGTGTCTTATTTTTAAAGTTTTAAATAATATTTTTAAATTAGGTAACAGTAAATCCTGGCCACATTAGCACACATTGTTTCTTCTATACTGTGTGTAAATAGAACAAACTCATAGAAAAATCCCTATTGACGTAGAACTTTCTTCTACCTCTACCCATCTTTTAAGTGTAGGCCAGGGAGACCACGATGAGGTATAGCTGTAAGAGGCTGTACAGCATGCAGCAGAAGCTGGGGCCTGGGGAGGAAAGAGAGCTGACCCAGGGGCAGACACAGAGGAATAAGAAGGTGTACATAGGAAGAAAAGAATGAATATGAAAGGAGGAAAGAGATTTAATCAACAAACCCCAGACATGGTATACAAACAAAAACATGATAAAAGCAAGACAAAATAGTCTCCTCCAAAATTTACTAATCCCATAGTAATAACTCAAAGAAGCTACACATATGCACCAAGAAAGCAAAAACAAAGAGCTAGGTGAAAGAAATAAGGTGTCAACTTGACACAAGTAGGAGTGTTCACAGAGGGAGGAGCCTCAATTGAGAAAATGTCTCCATAAGGTCAAGACATAGCAAGAGTGTAGGGCATTCTCTTAATTAGTGATCGATGTGGGGTGATGCATCCCTGGGCTGGTGGTCCTGTGTTCTATAAGAAAGCAGGCTGAGCAAGCCAGTAAGCAGCACCCCTTCATGGCCTCTGCATTAGCTCCTGCTCTAGGTTCCTGACCTTCTTGGGTTCCTGCCCTGACTTCCTTTAATGATGAACAGTGATGCGGAAGCACAAGCCAAATGAACCCTTTCCTCCCCAACTTACTTTGGTCAGTATTTTTCCATCACAGAAATAATAACCCTAACTAATAATAACCCTAACAAGTTGGTGCCAGGATAATGATGTTTTGCTCTGATAACCCTGACCAGGTTTAGGGGAGGACTGTGGAAGGATTTGGAGCTTTGGGCTAGAAGAGCCATTTGAATTGAGAGCTCAGTGGGCTGTTGTCAAAGCTTGGAGGACAAGAATGTTGAGAGCAATGCAGATGATGGAGGCCTAGCTTGTGAAGTTTCGGGGGGAAGTTTAAAGACTCTTTCAGGGCTATTTGCAATTGAGAATTAAGATTCTGTTATTCTGGTCAGCTGGGGCTGAAGAGTCAGCTGGGATTAATGAGAGAGCAGCACCATTGGAATGAAAACTTTGTGTTCCTGGGACAATTGATGCTGGTTAGCTGGAACTAAGGAATTAGCAGTGATTAGAAGAGATCATCATCACTGAGGTGAACTCTTCTGGAATGTATTTCATCAGGGCCAGTACACAGAAGTCATGTTCCAGAAGTGGCCATGGTCGTACCTTGTCCTGGATGCTGAACTTGGTAGTGTAAGAGTCACCCAGATGGTGCTGGTTTTGAAGTCATGAGGGGCTCATGGAATGCAGCTGAGCCTCTGCGCTGTGTGGCAGGGCTGGAGTCCCTGAGGTGAAAGGGCAGCCTAGCTACAGCAAGGGACGCCAGCAGTTTGGGACATGCCAGTTCCATGGGACGACCACCAAGAACAGCAGCAGCAGTGCAGTGGAGCCAGCAAGAGCCGAGAAGACAGAGGGCAGAGCTGGAGAAGTGACCCAAGCCCCTTGGAGCAGCCAAGATCGTGAATAAATCCCAGCCAGCTGGACATTGAGTTATTTACACTGCTGGAGTTTGGTGACTGTGCCCTGGTTTTTCCCTCCTGAAGAAAGTATTTAACTTAATTTTGATTTTTATGGAAACCCACAATTAAGAGACTTTGAAATTTTAAAAGAGATTTTGGATTTCTAAAGAGATGATATTTTAAAGAGACTGAACTTGCAATGTGTTTGGATTTATAATAACTGTAGAACTTTAAAGTTGTTTATGCTTTATATTATATTTATAATCTTATAAGATTAATACTAATCTTCCATCTGGGAGTAAATGAGAAAAGAAAGGTTCTAATGGAAAAGTAGTGTGTTTGTATGTCACGTTGACAAGTGGTCAGTTGTACTGTCTAGTTTCATGTCAATTTGACACAAGCAAGAGCAATCAGAGGAGGGAGCCTCAATTGAGAAAATGCCTCTGTAGGATCAGGGTGTAGGTAACCCCGCAGGGCATTTTCTTAATTAGTGATTGATAGGGAAGGGTCTACCTCACTGCTGAGCAGCAGTAGAGAACAAACCCGTAAGCAGCACCCTTCTATGGCCTCTGTGTCATCTCCTGCTTCCAAGTTCCTGACCTGTTTGGGTTCTTATCCAGATTTCCGATGGTGATGAACTATTATATGGAAGCATAAGCCGAATAAACCTTCTCCTCCCCAACTTGCTTTAGTCATGGTGTTTCATCACTGAAATAGTAACCCTAACTAAGACAGTGGTCAATATAAGATATGAGAACAGAATTCAATAAAGAAAATTATAGACTAATCTCTCTGATAAACATAGATCTAAATTCTCAGTAAGAGGCTTGCAAACCATATTCAAGATCACTTACAAAAAATCATTCCTCAGGACCAAGTTGGCTCCATTCCAGCAATGCAAAGTTGTTCAATATATGTAAATATATATATGTATATATATGTAAATATATGTATATATTATATATTTCATCCATAAACAGACTCAAAGACAGAAATCACATTATTACCTCAAAGGACAGCAAAAAAGGCCTTTGACAAGATCTGATATCTCTTTATTTGAAAAAAGTGATGGAGAAATTAGCAATGGAAGGAGAATACATCAATATAATAAAGATTATATGCAACAAACTAACTTCCAACACCATGCTGAATGGAAAAAAAATTTAAAACATTCCCACTGAGATTAGGAAGGAGACAAGGGTGCCCATTGTCTC
Source organism: Psammomys obesus (assembly GCF_907164565.1). NCBI lineage: Eukaryota > Metazoa > Chordata > Mammalia > Rodentia > Muridae > Psammomys > Psammomys obesus. The sequence goes on along the minus strand of NW_026596244.1, from coordinate 8,178,406 downwards.
TGCTTCTATTCAAATATAGTGCTTGAAGTCTTAGCTAGAGCCATAAGACAAGATAAGGAAATTTAGAAAAAGATATAAATAGGAAATGATAAAGTATCTTTATTTACAGCTTATATGATAAACTCTTATACATAATAAACTCTAAAGACTCTATCAAAAACTCTTAAATGATAAAAAATTAATACATTAATTAACATCAATCATCTTCCTATATGCAATAACAAATATGCTGAAAAGGAAATCAGAAAATAATACCATTCATGGTAACTATAAAACCAAAATTAAAATACCAGGGAATACAACTAAGCAAAGAAATGAGAAGCCTAGACAATTAAAACTTTAAGGCATTGAATAAAGATACTGAGGAAGATACAAGACGATGGACTTCCCATGTGACCAGAAGACCTCCAAGTAAGTTTCTATTACCTTCTCTCAGACCGGTGAGCCAGGGACCAAGCAGTTACTAATAATGCATGAGTCCCTGAAGGACATCCTGCATCCCACATCCATACTGCAGCAATACTGTATGGTCCTCACACATACTGAGTATTTTCAACACTTTATAATCAAAGGTTCAATGGGACAGGCATGATCTAGACAACATAAAAATAACTACAGTCCTGCTCATAAAGAAAATGACGAGGCTAATTTTAAACACACCATCTCATTGAGGTATCACAACATGTTGTTGTTTAAATGCCAAATGACTTTGTCTTCTTAGTATAACCACTCGCAAAGCTGAAATAGTTTAGCCTCCACAGCTGGGTGACTGATATCTCACTGTCCTAAGATGACCCCACAGCCGATTTGTAGTCAAAATAGTCCTCCATTTCCAATAACTACGAGTCAAATATTAACACTTTTTGAAATATTAACACTTTTTGAAACCTGGGTGTCATACCCAGTTCAGAGCTTCTTTCCCTATCACTCCCTCCTGTAGTGTAGACCATAGCGTCTACAGGGCCAGTGGGGTGTAGTTTTACTCTGGCTATCTTCACTTCTCCCTTTCCACAGACATTTGCCACTCTGAATTCAGAGGATAATGGGACTAGAGATACACAATACTCCCTGTGTCATTGTGTCCGGGCTGTTGGTTGGGAGGGGTCCCTGCTCTTGCCCTGGTTCAGGTTGACTTTCTCTGACTGTGGTGACGCACCATAATGGGTCAGCATCTGCATCAGTGGTGATGTTTCAGGCGGGGTCTTTCTGTGTCTGAAACTTCTTCCATCTCCAGGAGCCCCTCCCCAGGGCAATACATTTCCTACCCCACCACAAGTATGTGTCAAAACATCCAGAACCACAGCCAGGCTCTCCTGTCTCTCCCCCAAGTGAAGGAGAAAGTTGAAAAGCCCACCATATATTCAGCAACAGAACACATTTCAAGATTCTGCACCTAAGTAAATATTTGGAGGGAGAGGCTGACAATCTCTGATTTCCCAAGATGCCCCCAGTCTGCACGAGGATGTTATTAAGACTGAGTCACTTGGCTCTGTGGACAGAAAAGCACTACTGCCTCCTCCAAGGGCAAGGAAAGGAAAGCATCGACCATAAATTTTGAATGTTTACTCTCCCTCAAGTTCTGGGAAAGCACGAAGAAATGGAGCGGTTAGGATGACTAGTGATAAGTAACGGTGACAACTGTCATGCAGTAAGCCCTGATGGCTATTAGTGGCTTAGAGAATCTTATTGCCTTGTGTTCTCAGCTTGGGTCTTAGACACAGTTCTGAGATAACAAGAAAAAAAATCAAACTCCATATTCTCTTACCTGCTGGGTGGGTTTTTAAACTATCTTTAATTGTATGTCTTAAAGTTTCTATGCACCCACAGTAAAGAAGGTTTTAGTTGTTTCCAGAAGAGCCTCCAAGTCAGAGTAAATGAAACCATCTGCCTTTTAAAACTTCACATTTTAGGTCCTCAAATTTGCTGTGTACAGCCAACCCCACAGGAGAACAGCACTAACTCACATGGACAGAGATGGAGCATGAGCCAGGGCTTCTCATAGTGAAAGTATGGGCCACTTGAGTCAGCCAATGGCTACAAATGAGCATAGCAGTTCACAGGAGAGGACTCCCAATGCAAGTGACTTCTACCTGAGAACATGAGGGTTTCCCGTGAACAATGGACATTGACATCTGAATGAATCAACTCTAATACAGCCATAACAAGCCTTGACCTCACAGGGAAAGCTCCGACCTGATGATAGTTCATCTCAACTTTACATCAACTCTATTGATTTCAGCAAGAAACAGAACTTTCTGTGCCTCCTCGTAAACACATGTAAAATGTTCCATAGGTAACCATAAAGGTAAATGCATGGCTTATGTTACACATACAGCTATCCTTATTGATTAATGTTTAAGTATTGAACAGCCGTGGGATTGAAATTCAAGGGAGGCACTGAGGATGACTTCCTTTGGGGTAAATGTTTATCAGAAGAATTATCAACCCTGTAGGCATATATACAGAAAGCCAACTAACAGTGTTGTGGGGACCCCAGCACAAGTTCAGGCCCCAGCACCATAGGAAAACAGATAGCATGGTGGGACTAGCCAAGTCCACAAGGCAGACTAAGTCTCATCTTATAGATCTCAAAAAAAGAGGGACGGTTTCACAGCAGGAGCTTGGGTCCAGGAAGGAGGAAGGAAGGGGATTCGAGGGAACTTAGATGTGTGTCCAAGCATATATAGAATTAAGGAGGGGGGACACAGAGGAGATACACACATGAAATGGCTAAGGGGCGTGTTGACACTCGCAGGAAATCTGGCTACCTGAGGTCTATAGACTGTGTTGGGGAACTGAGAATGGACCAGCCACTCACCTGGAAGCTGAGCACCTGGGAATCTACTGAGGAGGAGGAGTTAGAGCTGCACAGACAGACTCTTCACAGCGGGCTGGCCATAGCCTTATAGATACAGTGTCTATAAAAAAGCAGCTTCTGGACTTTCCAAGATGGTGGCATCTGGTGCATACCATATCTGGGTAGCAGAAGATCACAGACTGTGGACCAAGCAGGTGACCTGGCTCCTGACTCTAAAATGCCAAGGTCTGTTTTCCAGATGAGAGGAGGCACCTTGAGAGGCAGGAACCTACACTTCCAGCCTGTCCCCTCCCCCACTGAGGGCTCCTGAGTCCAGGAGTCACACACTGTCCTAGACTTCCAGCACCTGGCACCTTTCCACCTTCTTGAGTATGACTCTCTAAGTCAAGAAATGCATGGCTGTGGCCTCCAGACCCCAGAATCCTCCCATCTACCCCAAAACACCTCCCAGATACCAGGCACAGGTACCAGATACCAGCCTCTAGACCATGGTTCTACTGGTCCCCCATGTAGTAATCAACTGGACAATAGGTGTATACAGGGTCCCCATTCAAGATGGTGGCACCCAGCAGAGTCTGAGTACCAGGTGCACAGCATACACAGAGCAACTAAGCCACCACGCTGCTGACTCAAAAACGCCAGAGAGGAGAGGACCTCCACAGCCAGACAAGCATGATACCACTCTCCCAGCTACCATCACCATCCATATGTAAAAGCAGAAACTCTTGTAAATGAAAACATTTGGACTCCATATAGGACTGTTTTGACTGTTAACATATAAAATGATACTATGTTCAGTAATAAGCATAGTTCTATATGTATCCTTTTTTAAAAAGATCAAACTAAAACAGACTTGGAGATGGAGACTGAGAAATAAGTTTCTGGTTTGGAGAACATAGAACAGAGATGAGAAAAAAATAGCTCCAGATAAGAAAAGTTCACAGAGTCTTGAAGAATTACAGTGGTAATCCATACAGAGACAATATGTTGAATTAAAAATCCAGATTTTACTTATTGATACATTTCAGAATTTGAATGGATTTCTGCCTTGAATTCTGAACAGGGTAATTCAGAAATTGTACATTTATTGGAAAATGTGACTGTCTTAGAGGTGCCTTTGCACATTGGGGCTGATGGTGCTGCAGCATGTGTATCCATTGGAATGCAACAGGTTTTTTTCTTTGGACATTATGGCATGAAACCTGTTACAGATATATCTTTCAGTCCTATATGATAAGCAGTTATAAAAAGACTTAACAACAGTTTAAACAGAATGTTCATAAAACAAAGGAAGAAAAATAATATCCTAGGGATACATTAAACGGTTTTGTTGACTTTGAATTTTTTAAAAAGTCAATCAGACAACTAGCACAATGCTTTAAAAAAAATAGTCCTTTTAAAAAGGACTGTTGAATTAGATCATTATTTAAAGGTCCTAATTCAAAATGGACAAATGGGGGTATGTTGTGTTGGGGAGGAGATTTTACATATATTCATACAGAAGAAGAAAAGCTGTGTCTTCCATCCAAACCGATAAGAATCAGATTTGACAGAGGGAGACCCCTGAAGCTCTTAGGCATACGCAAGAAGAAACAAATCAAGACCAAAGCAGGTAATGTGTATGATGGTCCCTCTATGGGAAGAATTCTAAGACTGGCTGAGACATAAATGTCTATCATAGCCATCTTGGTGGCTACAAAACCCTCAAGACTTATTATGCCATTCCTTTAAATGACATAGATAAAAATTGGTATTACAGATTAGGATACAATCCAGACTACCTTAAAGAAAGGCCTTTCGCCTGCTCACACAAAGAGAAAAGCCATCTTTGCATGATCTGTGCGTGATGCATCCTTCATGCATATGCAAATGCAAAAATGAATACTCCTTGTAAGAGCCTGTTTACAGAACAAAAGAATCAAAGACCAGAGGTTGGACATAACAAGACTCATCCTGAGAATGCTGACACATTTACTCTAGTATCCAGCATGCTCCAGCCTTAGGATGCTTCAGTTGCTCTTCCATCAAAGCTTGCTTCCAGGACAGCTTCAAAGAAAGCTGCTGATGTCAATTGGTCCAGCCTCACAGATTGTTCCAACAAAACTTCATTTAAGCCTGCATTTTCTCAGCATTTAGAGACCGACAACCAATTTACTCCTAGCTTGCTTAACAGTTTTAACCAATTTCCTTTGGGCCTTCAAAAAGGAATACTATATCCCAAATCAGCAGAAAACAATATCAAGAAAAACAACACCTCGTGCTACCTCAAGATCCAGCAATACCACTCCTAGGCATATATACAAAATGTGCTCAAGTACACAACAAGGACATTTGCTCAGCCATGTTCATAGCAGCTTTATTCATAATAGCCAGAACCTGGAAACAACTCAGATATCCCTCAGTTGAAGAATGGATACAGAAATTGTGGTACATCTACACAGTAGAATATTACTCAGCAATTAAAAACAAGAAAATTATGAAATTTGCAGGCAAGTGATAGGAACTAGAAAAGATCATCCTGAGTGAGATATCCCAGAAGCAGAAAGACACACCTGGTATACACTAACTTATAAGTGGATATTAGACATATAAGATAGGACAAACATACTAAAATCTGTACATCTAAAGAAGCTAAGCAAGAAGGAGGACCCCTGGTAAGATGATCAATTCCTCATTCAGAAAGGCAAATGGGATAGACACTGGAAGAGAGAAAAATAGGGAACAGGACAGGAGCCTACACACAGGGCCTCTGAAAGGCTCTACCCAGCAGGGTATCAAAGCAGATGCTGAGATTCATAGCCAAACTTTGGGCAGAGTACAGGGAATCTTATGAAACAAGAGGGAAATGAAAGACCTGGAGGGAACAGGAGCTCCACAAGAAGAACAACAGATCCAAAAAATCCAGGCTTTTCAGACTGATACTCCAATCAAGGACCATGCATGGAGATAAACTAGAACTAGAACTAGAACCCCTGTACAGATGTGGCCCATGGCAGCTCAGTATCCAAGTGGGTACCCTAGTAAGGGGAACAGGGGCTATCTCTGACATGAACTCAATGGCTGGCTCTTTGATCCCTACCACCCCCGGGGGAGGAACAGCCTTGCTAGGCCACAGAGGAGGACAATGCAACCAGTCCTGATGAGACCTGATAAGCTAGGGTCAGATGGAAGGGGAGGAGGTCCTCCCCTATCAGTGGACTTGGAGAGGGGCAGGGAGCAGATGAGGAAGGAAGGATGGGATTGGGAGGGAATGAGGAAGGGGGCTACAGCTGGGATACAAAGTAAACTGTAATTAATATAAAAAATTAAAAAGACGGTTTTACAAATAATATTCATAATTGTTTCATAATTATTTTAAGGATTTTCTGCAGTGACACATGTCATCTCCTAAAAGTACCCCTTCGACTTGAAAGAAGATAAGCTTCAAAGAATCTCCATTAGGATATGGCTTCAATTGTGGCATGCTAGCCACTGTGCAAAAAGAAAGTGCCCTTCCTTCATTGCAGACAGAATTCTGTCCAAAATGGGCAAAACTTGATTGTGGGCAAGTCAACTGCCAAGTTCTGCCAAGACAGTCTTTCATAGTTCCTGCTTTACAAAGGTCTGTCAGATATAATGGGCCAAAAGGCTGAAGATTGGTGGTCCAATATTAAAGAGAATTTTAGGTGACTGATCAGGCAGCAAACTATCTGTAATTCTTAGTATTGTAAGATGCTTGCCTATACTTCCTACTTACTTAGGTAATATTTGCTTCCCTCTCAAGTTTCTGATGGGGTTGAAGAATAATATTTGTAGTATTACAATTAAGTTAAGTTGCTTTAGAGTTAAAAAGATGTTTCTGGCCTAAGAAGAAACATTAGGTTTCTTTACAACATTTAGGTTGTAATGTAAATAAGGATAGAAAATGATTTAGGTACAGAACTCAGAGCTCATCAAGATAGAATAGACAATGGAATATTTTTCCAAAGTTGCTAAATGCATATGGACTGGGCATTGTGAATATAAATCTTAACCTAATAGTTTTCATAATTGTTTCATAATTGTTATTATTGTATATTAGTTTATTATTAAAAGAAAAGAGCCTTTTATTGGAATCAAAAGGGGAATTGTAGAACTATCTTGTGTGGTATGGACGTAGCACCTGTCACTAATAAAGCTAATGGTCTATAGCTGAGATTGGAAATAGTGGTACATCTGACAGGGAGAAGGGATTCTGGGATGAAGCCAGGCATGCGAAATTTAGTAGACAAAATGTGGAAAAGATAAATGCATGTACCTGAGCTCAGGTAACCAGCCACATGGCAGAATGTAGGTTATATACATTCTGTATATACATTGTTTTAAGTTATGAGCTAGTCAGAGAAAAGCCTAGCTATATGGTCTAGGTATTTGTAAATAATTATCTTAAGTCTCATGAACTGTTATTCTGGGAACATGGAGCCAAGAGAAAAACTGCCTTCCACAATGCACACACATGCGTGTGTGTGTGTGTGTGTGTGTGTGTGTGTGTGTGTTGGTATAATAAGCTATTTCATTTTCTGTTACTATAATAAAATACCTAAGTGTGTTTGAATGAGAAATGACCTCCCAGACTCATGTATTTGAACACTTGGTCCCCAGTTGACGGCACTGTTTGTGGAAGTTATGGAACTTTTGGGAAGTACAGCCTTATGGAAGAAAATAATCATTAGGGTCAGGCTTTGCAGGTTTATAACCTCACGCTAGTTGTTGTTCTGTTTTCTGTGTATGATCTGTTTCCTTTGCTGCCATTATGCCGGTCCTTTGTTGCCCTTTTGCAGTCCATCCCTCTGGAATCATTAGCTAAAATAAACTCTTCCTTACGTTGCTTTTGTGAGAAATCTTGTTCATAGCAACAGAAAAAAAAATGTAGTGATAATGAGAATAATGGATTAAATCTCTGAAACTGTAAGCAACCCCCAACTAAATGCGTTCTTTTATAAGAATTGCCATGGCCATGATGTCTCTTCATAGCAATGAAACACTGATTAAGAGAGAAGTTGGCACCAGGGAGCAGAATATTGCTGTGACAGGCCTGACCATGCTACCTGTTGGCAGAATTGGGACTTCGGGACTTTGAATTAGCAAAGTGATTGTATACTTTGAGTGTGGCTTAATGGGCCATACAAGAAGGAAGAGTGTAGCTTGGACAGCAATGCAGATTATGAGGGCACAGCTCAAGAGGTTTTAGAGGGGAAGAATATTAGTAAGTGGCCTAGAGACCATTCTTGTGATATTTTGGCAAAGAATGTGACTGCTTTTGCCCTTGTTCTAAATATCTCCCTGAGGTTAAATTGAAAGGTTTTGTATTAATGGCATTGGCAGAGGAGATTTCAAGACAGCCTAGAATGGACTGTGTCACATGGTTATTATCTTATAATAGCTGTTTCATATGGTCACTCTTATGTGAATCCATAATTAAAAGGAGCAAGCTGAGCAAGGAAAAATACAACTGTATAGTTTGAGGAAGAAGGAAGCAGCAGGAGGTGTGATGGAGTTAATTTCTGTGCTCAAGGAGTTAAAAAAGTTTAAAGCCTGAAGATAAATGAAAAAAAAGGAAATAGAGACCTCAAGGCAAGATTCCACCCATCTGAGCTTCCAACTTATGAAAAACTTAAACAGTGAGGAGACCATAAAAAAAAAATCAAACAAACAAAAAAAAGATTATATAATTGATCAAGGGAGCCATGTTCCAGACCCAACAAGCAGTAAAACTTGACAACTTCAGCCACATGGTTCTGGTTTCAGAGTCAAGGATACAAGAAAGGGGTTGTGAAATTTCTCTGTGTTGCTATGGAAAGCCACTGAGACCAGGCATGTGTCAGGATGCCCCTGCATGGAGGTCCAAAGAGGCCACTGTGTAGAGCTGTGAAAGTAAAGCCTGGATTTCGTTGGAGATTCTAAAAGATGTTGCAGATGCCAGAGTCATGGAACACCTGCCAAGGAGAGCTGCCAACAGGGTATGAAACCAGTGCAAGGCAGAGAAGTGTGTTGCAATCAAGAAAGCTGAAAGGAGTTGGAAATCTGAAGAGCGCTTTGACATCAGACTTGGAGATGCACAATTTGGAATTTATCCAGCTGAGTTTTTGTCTTGCTTTGGGCCAATATTTCCTCACTTTGATCCTTTTCCTATCTTTTGGAATGGTAAAGTATATTCTGTACCATTGCATTTTAGAAGTTTGTGATCTGCTGTTTGATTTTTATTTTCTCAGGAGATTATAGTTAAGATATGGGCATGTGTCTCAGAAGAGAATTGGAACTTTGAAACAGTGTTGAGACTGTGATAGACTGTGGGGACTTTTAAAGTTGGACTTGATGTGTTTTTCATTATAATATGGCTACAAGCATGTGGGGGCCAGGAAGTGGAATTCGGTGACTTGAATAAGAATAGCTCCCATATGCTTATACATTTGAATGCTTTGCCCCTTGGGAGTGGCACTTTTTGAGAGGATTAGGAGTTGTGGCTTTGATGGAGTAGATGTGGCCTTGTTAGAAGAAGGGTGTCACTGAGGGTGGGATTTGAGGTTTCAAAAGCCAAAGCAGGACCAGTGGCTCTCTCTTCCTGCTGCCTTCCAATATGGATTTAGAACTTGTCTGAATGAATGTAGCCATGCTCCCCTCTATGAGGATAATGGATTAAATCTCTGAAACTGTAAGCAAGCCCAAATCAAATGCTTCCATTTGTAAGAGCTGTCATGGGCATGGTGTCTCTTCACAGCAACAGAACACTGACTAAGATAGTAACTAATACAGAAATTGGTACCAGGAAAGTAGGGTTGTGCCTGTGAAGATATTGATCATGATGTGTTTTGGAGGAATATTTTTTGGATTAGAAAAACAACTGAATGCTGGGAAGCATAGAGCAGAGAATAATGTGAACAGTAGAGACATGGTTTGCAAGCATTCGGGGTGAGGGCAGGACTCTAATAGCACCCGTTCAAACAACCTGGCTATTTTATACCCATGTCTGGAAATTTTACATAAGGCTAAATTAAAATATAATTTATCATTTCATCTAATGAAAGAAATTTCAAGACAATAGAATGTTGGGCATGTGGTGTAGTTACTGTGGATTAATCTTACACAGATCACTAATGAAAAAGAGCTACAAGTGACACAGAAAGAAGAAAATTAAATGTACAGTCTGTGAAGAGAGAACTAGGTAACTCAATGATAGAGCAAAGCCATATTCTGAAAAAGAGGCAGGCATTACTGGATTGACTAGCACCATTACAAAGAAGACTCCTGATCTGCACTGACACAGTTGGCAAGACCCTACCCAGTTGAGAAAGAGAGCCTACATAGTTTCTTGATGAAAAAAAGTGCTGGCTTCAGGGTACAGAACCTGTAGTAACTGTGGTGCAGAGGCTATGATGTATAGTCTGTGACACTATATGTTGGAGATATAGAACTTGCTTTTATACTTGCTTTATTTTACAGAGGATAACAGTGAAGAAGTTGCCTTGAACCTCACAGCTTGCCAGGGGAAATCTCCCATGCCTGGCTGATCCCAGAATCCTTTCTGCCTGCTGGATGTCCCACTTCCTATTTCCTGCCTCACCTATAAGCTATTAGCTTTTTATTGACAGGTGATGCTTCTATACAGACATACGAGATTCTTTCTAATCCAGCAACGGCTGTCTATGAATGGAAAATGCAAGAATCTAGTAGTTGCTCAGTCCACAGGGCTAGCTGACTCAGCTGGTCCTCAGTATATGCTGGAACCCAGAAGAAGTAAGCTGTAATGCCAGTGAAAGAATACACTTGCTAGCAAGGGGAGGGCAAGCGGGAGGGAACAAAAGCTTCCTTCTTTCATAGACTTTTATGGAAGGCTTTTTCTGTTATATAGGCCACACCAGCAGATGGTGTGGCCCAGATTAGACCTGGATTAAAGATCTCAGTTAAAGGTGTGTCTTCCCACTTCAAGGACCTAGACTAGAAGTGGATCTTCAGAATAAGCCGAAGTCCTTCATAGGTGTGCTCTCCATTTTGGAGTTTATGGTTCCAGATGTCGTCAAGTTGACAACTAAGGTTAGTCATTATACCTTCCCTATCTGAATATGTGTTTATGTTCCTATGTGTGTCTATATCCTATCAGAGTTCACTGTTCCCATGGTGTCTACTGTTCCTATCTATATCTATTATCCTATTCTTCTCATCTGTCTCTCATTCATGTCTGTTTTTCCCATCTGCGTCTATTCTCCTATATTTACCTATTACTCTTATCTGTGTTTATTTTTCCTATCTTTGTCTGTGGTTCCTATCTATGTATTTCTTTCTGCATCCATGTTCATATCTGTGGATACAGTTTCTGTCTGTTTCTATGGCTCCTATGTGTGCCTATTGTTCCTATCTATGTCAATAGTTCCTATCTATGGCTGTAAGAACAACCAAACTGAAGCCATTTTGAATAGGGGCCAAGAAAAGTTAATTTTCCCAAGATCTCCCTGGGTAACTGACAACCTGCTTGGCAAGTTGAGACATGAATGCTAGGCAAGTAACCCTGCCACAGTTGAATAACCCAAACAATGGGAACAGGATAAGTGTACCACAGAACCATGTTCCTAAGAAAGTCCCCTATCTCTAAATCCTGATTGGTGGGGAAATGTAACTGTAACTCTACACAGATGTTTGTGGATTTGGAGCTTAAGAACTCTGTAAGATTCTGGCTCAGGGTAGCCGATCAGCTCCTGAGTTGGTTCTGCAGCCCTGATTGATCAGTAGTGGCCTGAGTACAATGAATTTTTGTCATCTGTGTACATACTTAGTAAGAGGAATGTTCAAAGAGGCCGACAGCTCCCATCTCTGTGTTGCTGCCCCTGACTATAGAATGAGTATTCATAATTAATATTATTTCATATGATTATTAAGTTATTCTGAACCCACTATTATAGAAATAAAAGACACAGACATCTGTTAGATTTTTGGTATGCCTTAAAACACTGGATCTGGGTGGATCTTAACTCCCTAAGCTATCTTGTTTACCTCCCAGCCAAAATCCCTGTAAATACTTGCACATGTTTTCCATTTGGGCTGCTTCTCTTTGTCATGCCAAGCCTCAGAGCAAGCTCCTCCTAACCACATGCTTCTCGTTCATGCTTCTAACCCATAGGCACCTGCTCCTCTCTTCTCTTTCCTTCTCTTTCTCTTCTCACTCATGGTCTGACCCCAACCCCGAGAACCTTAGCTCTGCCTCCCTCTCTTCTGCCTAGTCCAGAGTGTTAGCAACTTTATTAGCCAATCAGAGATAATTTGGGAGGCAAGGTTCACAAATGTCATTTTAGATACGTGAGCATTTGCTGGTAGAGCAGTAAAGACCTCGAGGGTTGGAGGAGGGGGCAAGCAATTAACATTTGAATACATAGTAGCTCCAGATCAACCAATCAGCCTAATTCAAATAAAGATCTTGCTTTTCTGGAATTTTGTGGCTGCTTGGGCTGTTTTTGAGTTTTGAACCCTATCATGTCTATGTTCCTACATATGTTTTTGTTTCTGTCTATATCTAATCTTCCTATCTCTGGGTATGATCTTATATGTATCTATTGTTCCTATTTCTAACTATGATCCTAGGTGTATCTATTGCTCCTATCTTTGTCTATGCTTGTATCTGTGTCTATGGATTCTGTCTGTGTTTTAATTTCCTATCTCTGCTTATGTTCTTATCTGTGTCTATGTTATTATACATGTCTATAGTTCCTATCTCTGTCTATAATCCTATATGTAACTATTGTTCCTATCTGTGTATATGTTCTTATCTGTGTGTTTACTGTTATTTGTGTCTATGTTTCTGTATGTTCTTACCTGTGAGTATATTACTGTGTCTGTGTTTATATCTGTATCTATGGATTTTGTCTATGTCTATGGTTCCTATCTGTGTCTATAGTTTCTATCTGTGCATATGTTCTTATCTGTGTCTATGTTCTTATCTGTGTCTATGTTCTTATCTGTGTCTAT
>NW_026596244.1:8137709-8165606 GCF_907164565.1 Psammomys obesus | reverse complement strand
TCTGTGTCTATGTTCTTATCTGTGTCTATGTTCTTATCTGTGTCTATGTTATTATCTGTGTCTATAGTTTCTATCTGTGCATATGTTCTTATCTGTGTCTATAGTTTCTATCTGTGCATATGTTATTATCTGTGTCTATAGTTTCTATCTGTGTATATGTTCTTATCTGTGTCTATGTTCTTATCTGTGTCTATGTTTCTATCTGTGTCTTTGGTTCCTTTCTGTGTCTATGTTTCTCATCTGTACTTATGGTTTCTGGCTCTGTCCATGGCTCATATCTTTGTCCATGTTTCTATCATATCTAGGTTCCAACTCATACAGATAGACACGGAGAGAAACATATAGATAGGAACAGAAACACAGAAAGGAACCATAGACACAAATAGAAACCTTTGGCACAGATAAAAAACATAGTCATAGACTAGAGTGATAGACATGTATAAAATCATAGATACAAATAGGAACCATAGTCACAGAGTGACAAAAGACATAGAAAAACAATAAATGAAGATAGGAACAAAGAATCCTGCCTATGAGGAGATGTTAACATTTTGAATTTTGACATAAGAATCCATCCTCCCCCCCCAAAAAAATGTGCAATGACTTAAATAATAATCTGCTCTTAGATCAGGACCTGTCATTTTGAGGCATGTCCATTTCAAGAGAGTGGATGTGGCATCTGGAAGAAATCTAACCACACCCACCCACAACTGGACTCTATGTCTCTTTGCAGATGCAGCAGCAGATGCTAACAAGGGTCCTTCCCTGCTCCACCTCAGCCACTACAGGCAAACATCACCTCATTGTCCTCTATGTTCCTCTATGTTCCTACTCATGCAGATAGGAATATAGACACAGACAAGAACAACAAACATAGATAGAACCAATTGACATGGATAGGAAACTATACACTGATAGGATCAATTGATACAGATAGAAACATAGACATAGATAATAATAGATAGTAATAAAAACACATATAACAACCATAAGACGGAGACAGAAACCATAGTCACAGATTGAACACAGACATACAGTGAGAAACACAAACACACATTGTCCAGCTCAAGATGGCCTTGATTTACAGCCTTCTCATCTAATGCCTCCAAACAGTAGTGTCTCCGAATAACATAATCCTTTTAATAACAGCTGTATCTCACCTTAGAACATCCTTTCCTCTAGAGACCTATAAATGTAATATGGTCGCTTGTTCCTCTGGAACTGAAGCATCTGCCTCTCCCTGCAGGAGCCCATCATATTATCCATGATGCCTCTATGCTAATGAAGATCTTCTTTGCACCCAAAAGCAGGAATGATGCTGTAACTCTGCCAGTGAAGCTCTTCAAAGGGCAATTCATGCCAGTGCCATCCTACAGACCCTTAAATAGTGTGTTGTTTAAATGACACCATGATGATTACTTTATGTTTTATTGTTAAATTTTTCCCCAAACTCTCAACTTGATAAAATCTTATGGAGAATATAAAGCTACTAGAATCACTGTAGAAGCCAAGAGTCAAACCTGAACGTCCTTGTGGGAAAATTAGAGAAAGCACATCATTGCACAAATAACAATCAGGAGAAGAAGGAAATGCTGAAAGGTTTCTCTCTGCAGCAGATTTCTCCATTGACAAATCCTTTCTAACAAAGACTTTCTCTTACTTTCACTTTTTTTTAAATTTACTATATATACAGTGTTCTGTCTGCATGTTCACCTGCACACCTGAAAAGGGCACCAGATTATACATGGCTGTGAGCCACCATGTGGGTGCTGGGAATTGAACTCAAGACCTTTGGAAGGACAGCTAGTGTTCTTAACCTCTGAGTAATCTCTCCAGCAAAGACTTTCTCAAAGCCCTCAAAATCACTGATCTGCGTAGAGTTAGAACTCAATTGATGGTTTATGACTGACCTAACTCTTTCTACCAGTCTCAATGCCATATATACTGATTCTCTAAACTTGATGTCAACTGATATGTTGTTTCTACATTCTGTAACACTGCCTGAAATTTCTTTGCCTAATTGTGTTCTATATAAACTTAATCCTTAATTCAGGAGAGCCCCAAAAAGAACATTTAATCGATGAATTGACAAAATTACCAGGATTCGACATCTAGTTTGAAATTAGACATTAAAATGTATGAGAAAAATATTGGAAAGAGGCAAGAGATAGTCATACATATGCAAATGTATGGAAATTAAAGAAACTGAATTTCACTGGTCGATGAGAAGGCAATAAAAAATTTAATAACTGGCTTCAGGTTAGGAAAAAAACTACAGTGCAATACTATTTTAACCCTTAATATTTTATGAGAGGTTTGGGGGAGAGAAAGGGAACATTTCCTTCTACTGAGAACTGACTGACTCTTGGTACTTACTTGGCGTCCCAAATCAATAAATGAACTTGTTTTTCTGAACAGTTTTTCCAAACATTTATTACTTCAAGATCATTATCCTACTCTTTCTTCCTGAAGATATCCGAAAGAGATCCTAACATAAACAATTAGAGTGAAGATAAAGAACAGAGGAGGCACTGTGAATAGAGGAATGACAGCTGTGACAGCTCCAAGGAATAGGAAGAATGTTTGAACCCGTATGAACAGCTGGGGATAGACATGTGCCAGGGACATTGGGTTCCATGTTTTCCAGTCTAGTAAATGAAGCTGCCACTCCTGAAGCTGTATTATGCAGGAAAAATTCAAGGTGGAAGAGAAAAGAAATGTAGTGGAGATGGAGAAATGTAGTATGGGTTCCTCTCAAACATTCCTGTCCCCAGTGCCTTTGGGACAAGCAGTGGAAATAGCTAGCTTACAAATAGACATCAGGGCTGGGATGAGGAAAGGAGTCTGAGTTCTTGATGTGACCAAAGCTGAAAGTACAGCTAAAACTGCAACAGAAATAAAGTAGAGAGACCTCCACCCAAGGTCCATGAACTTAATTAGTACTGTGAGTAATTAGGAGAGGTTCCTTTTAATCCCCTAAATAAGCAAAGACAAAACCCCTCCAGCTTACTTCTGTATATTTGAAGTAACAACAGAGTCATGAGACCATTGTGGAATACAGACAAAAGAGGAGAAGACAGAATTAAGCAACAAGGTCACCAAACAAATTAAGTCACCAACTTTTATACTCAGTCTTGGATTCTGTTACTAGCAATTATTTCTACCAGACTTTATCCTTTTACTGTGTGTTCTATATAGAAAAACTGAAAAGGCAGCTGGGGTGCTTAAATGAGACGCTGTCAGAGCCCATTAAGGAAAAGGAAATTTGTTTTACTAGCCACTTTCAGCAAAAATAACAAAATCATTTCAACTCATTTCAATTAAATATCTTATTTCTCAGAGTCACAGAACAATTCATCACTGAAAATAGGCATTTCCTTATTATTATTAAAGCCATGTTTAATATTTGTCCTGAATAAATTACAAAGCTAAAAGAAATGTCACTCGGGGTCAAACAATTCACACTTACCAGGGCTCACAAAAATTGAACTTGATTTTAAAACATTAAATTTGGACTGGGAAAGTAGATGGGTGTTGAACCGCTCACATAGGCAAGCCCCTATTTTCTAGGCCCCATCTCTGAAAAAGAAAAATATCAAGCCCTGCTTTCTGAGAAGCAAGTAGAGGTACTGAATGAACCTGCCACTAAGGGAAATGATGCCATTATTAACAGCGCAGTAGCTTAGAAACCGAAGCTGGGCCCTGCGGGGCTCCTGTCCTCTCCACCTCATACTAACTCCCCTTCTCTTATATGGTTCCCTGCACTCTGCTGAAGGTTTGGTTATGAGTCTCAGTATCTGCTTTGATACACTGCTAGGTAGAGTCTTTCAGAGGCCCTCTGTGGTAGGCTCCTGTCCTGTTACTTGTTTTCTCCTACGTCCAATGCACATCCCATTTGTCTTTCTAAGTGAGGATTGATCATCTAACCCCGGGTCCTCTTTCCTGTTTATCTTCTTTAGGTAAATAGATTTCATTATGTTTATCGTATCTTATAGGTCTAAATAAGTGAGTATATACCATGTGTGTCTTTCTCCTTCTGGGATACCTCACTCAGAATGATCTTTTCAAGATCCCACCACTTGACTGCAAATTTCATGATTTCCTCGTTTTTGATTGCTGAGTAGTATTCCATTGTGTAAAAATACCACAATTTCTGTATCCATTCCCCTGCTGAGGGACATCTGGGTTGTTTCCAGGTTCTGGCTATTACAAATAAAGCTGCTAAAAACATGGTTGAGCAAATATCCTTGTTGTGTACTTGAGCAAATTTTGGGTATATGCCTAGGAGTGGTATAGCTGTGTCTTGAGGAAGCACTATTCCTAATTGTCTGATCTGGGCACAGGAGTCTTTTCTGAGACTGACACTCCACCAAGGACCGTGTATGGATATAATCTAGAACCTCTGCTCGGATGTAGCCCATGGTAGCTCAGTAACCAATCGGTTTCCCATAGTAAGGGGAACAGGGACTATTTCTGACAGGAACTCAATGGCAGGCTCTTTGACCTCCCCATCCCCCAAGGGAGGAGCAGTCTTGCTAGTCCTCCACAGAGGAGGACTTTGCAGCCAGTTCTGAAGATACCTGATAAAACAGGGTCAGATGAAAGGGGAGGAGGTCCTCCCCAAGCAGTGGACTTGGAAAGGGGCAGGGAGGAGATGAGGGAGGGAAGGTGGGATTGGGAGGGAATGAGGGAGCAGGATACAGCTGGGATACAGAGTTAATAAAATGTAACTAAAAATAAATAGATAGATAGATAGATAGATAGATAGATAGATAGATAGATAGATAGATGGATAGATGATAGATAAAAAGAAACTGAAACTGCTTGCTTCTCTCTCTCCCCCTTCCCCTTCTTCCTTTTTGTGTGTGCATGTGTGTGTATGTGTGTGTTGCTGGAAGTGGAACACAGGCCGTTGGTAGGAGCTATGCAATACACCCATTCAAGAGATTCACTGTTTAAAGATCCATCTAAAATGACTACTCCCTTAGGGACAGTGGTACTTTCAAAGCAGCTGTCCTGGCCTCATTCCTACATGGGCTCATAAGAGAGAAAAACACTGGCACCTAAGCGCAGCTTTGTGCCAGCACAGACAGAGCCAGGGATGGAACCTGCAGACCAGGTGCCAAAGGAACGATTGGTACTTCTTTTTCAAAAAACAGGAAGACATTTCCATTTTAAATGAATACGTACATTGTATTGTTAAATAATATATAAAGTTAATATATGTATATAGCTTCTCTGTGTGTCTCTATTATAATACTATTATTTTATTGTCTGTTAATGTTATCATAGGAAAGAAAAAAATAAAAAATTAAACTGTTAGCATAAATTTTCACATTAATCTTTATATTATACAATTCCAGTTTTAAATTTTAAATATAAGAGCATTTAACTTGTATTCAAAATCACAAAATTTCTATTTCATTGTTCACACATGAATATTTATTTTGCTCTTAGAAAAACAAAGGAAAATTACATGCACAAAAGAAATCCATCCATGATTTTACTTTTGCTTTCTTACTACATTCGATGGACACCCTTGACCTTTGACTTACTAGTAAATCAGGAAAGACTTAAGCAACCAGAAACTATGACAGAACCCCTTCTTGTACATGTGTAATGCTTGTGTGTGAACACAAGTAAAAGTCAAAGGTTGACTAGTGTCTTCCTCACTCACTCACTCTCCATCTTCTTTGTAAATTTTTATGTCATTTATATGTATGACTATTTGCCTTCGTGTATGCATATACATACGTACGCCATTTGTACACCTGTTGCCCACAGAGGCCAGAAAAGTGTCCAGTTTTCTGGAACTGGAATTATAGGCAGTTGTGAGCCTTGATGTAGGTGCTGGGAACCAAACTGGATCTTCTGCAGAGCAAGTCCTCTTAATTGCTGAGACATCTCTCCAGCTTCCCACCCCCACATTATTTTTTGGGACGTGGTCCCTCATCAAACCTGGAGCTTGCTATTTTGGCTATTTAGTGCAATCATTCTAAATGCGTGCCACCCTCTCCAATAGCTCCACTTTTCACTTTCTCTTGTGCCATGGTTTACAAATTGTATAGAGAAGGAGCCAGGAGAACAGGAAACACACCGGTGGCCTACAGCCATTTATATTTCTTAGAGAGCTGCTTTCTACTTTTGAAACATTTCTGATTCTGAGGGAGAACAGACATCTCATGGTTATCAACTCCCTACTCCATCATGAACAGGACATTGTTTTTTTGTTCCAGCGTGGCACGTGCCTTCTGCAACTCTGTGGCTCTAGGGCTTTGCAAAGGTTGTTTGCAAAGGGAGTGGCAAGGGAAGGAAGATGCGTACGTCCATGTATCACTTCCGCCTACACACAGTCTCCACTTCCTCACCGAACTCATGAAACATAAAGTCAAAGCTTAAGTTATCAGATGGGTAAGCACATATAGAAAATTTGATATACATATATAATGAAAAATTTTCAGCAGCCTTTAAAAAATGAATAAAAATCTGCTGCTTGCAATAGTCTGGATGGATCTAGAGGCCACTAAATAAACTCAGAAAGACAAATTCTATATGACATCACATGTAGAATCAAATAAGGCAAACTTAGAAAACCAGAAAGAATGTGGTTGATAAGGCCTGAAGACAGGAAAGAGAATAGAGAGGTGATGGCCAAAGTTTCAGTTTTACGTGGTAAATAAGCTTTGAAGATTGAGTATACAGTGTGCTGATTATGTCTAGCCATGTTATATTGGATATTGAAATCACTTACATAGGCAGATCTCAAGAACTCATACCACAGACATTATTGTGTGTGGTCTGACATCTGCACATAAAAGACACAGAAAAAAGGAACCAAACAACTTTGATTCCTTTGTCTCATCTGATACAAACCCACTGACCACTTACAACCACTTTCAAAATATCTTTTTCTGAAAATGAAATATTCATAACTACTCTGTCATCTTCTTACATCACTATGGTTTTATCTCTGAAGTATAGACTTCCAAAGCAACACAAAGAAATCTTTCATACCTTTCTTATTATCTGGGATATGGATCTCTCCCTTAGCAGAATGACTCTTCCTGCTCCAAGAAGCAGGGTCTAAGTAAGCCTGGAGACAAAAAAAGCATTATCATTATCTACTCATCACACAAAGGACATCAGAAAGCTCTCAAGCCCTTCTATGCCAGAGGTCCTCAAGCTTGAATGAGTATGGTTGACTAACCAGAGGGAATTGCTAAGCCACACACCACTGGGCCAATTGCTTCTCTAAAAGCCACTGTCATAGCTACCAGACAGAACAAATACTGTGATTGAAAAACAAATAAATAGGGCTCACCAAGACTGAACTGACAATCAGGGAGCCTGCATGGTCTGACCTAGGCCCTCTGCATATATGTTACAGTTGTGTAGCTTGGTCTTTTTGTGGGACTCCTAATGGGGAGTGGGGGTTGTCTCTGACTCTTTTGCCTGTTTGGGGGACCCCTTTCCTCCAGCTGGGTTGCCTCTTCCAACCTTAACATGACAGAAGGTGCCTAGTCTTATTGCAATTTGATACGCCATGTTTGGTTGATATTCCTGGGAGGCCTTCCTTTTTCTGAAGAGAAATGGTGGAGTAGTGGATTAGGAGGGGGAATCAGGAAGAGACTGGGGTTGGATGTAATGTGTGAGAGAATAAATAAAATAAATAACCTTTTTCAATCATTGTTAAATAGAATGAAAACATTTCTACCTCTAACTCTAAAATATATCTTCTGACCTCACAAGTTTTCTTAAGTGAATTTAGTGAGTAATGATTATGTAAGTATCTATTCTTGTTTTGTTTTGTTCTTAGGATGTTAATTTTTATTTTATTTCATATGGTTATACGGAGGGCCACCATGTGCACGTGGAATTCAGAGGACAACTCAGAAGCTGGTTCTGTCTTACCTTGTGAGTTCTGGGGCTAGAGCTCAGGTTGGCAGGCTTGTTCAGTGAGCTGAACCACATCTCCGGGCCCAGTATTCATTCTTAAACACCAAATGTATGGCTAGCATCAGCACACTGAGTCTCTTTTTTGTCTTCATATTTGAGAGTTTAGGCATAGCTCTTTATTTTTAGCATGGCAATTTAGCATAGCAATGAAAGAATATGAGTTTTTCAGTTCAATGTAACATACAATTAAAGAAATTGCATTGCATTAAAAGAAAAACTCATCTAAAATGTATTTTCACAAAGCTAGGTGTAAAGTGCTATATACCTATAATCACTGCACTCAGAAGCTGAGACAGGAGGTTCACAAGTTCAAGACCAGCCTAGGAGAGATAATAACATTCTGTCTCAAAAGCAAATTATTTTCACACATATTTATAGATTTTCCTAAACTTTAAAACTAAGTATACATAAACTCAATTTTTCTAAGCACATTCATAATAATGCATTTATGGTTTTTACTAATTATGTATATTTCTTGTTAAGCTAAAACCACATGTTAAAATTTACAATTTGATGTACCTCTTACCATATCTATGATAGTATAATATCTAACAAAAAATAAATAAATACACCTGAGAGTATTAAATATCTTCTGCACAGAAAGGGAATAATATTATGATTGTAATAGATATACTACATATTAGTTTCCTAGGTGGTTTGGTACAAGTTAACATCCAAAGGAAGTGTTTTCATTTAGTAGTTAAGGATTTGAAACTGCAATTACTAAGCATGTGTCTTTAAATTTAGTTTTAATTGCTTTCACACTTCATGTATTTACCAAAGCAGTTTTTTTTTTTTTTCAAGTGACAACATATGCTTGTTTCACTGCCTGCCACTACTTGGCTCTGTGAAATTTATTCCTCCAGTTGCACGGGTTAAATAAGATAAAAACTTTTTTTTTCAGTTGTGGCATTTCTTTGGATGAGGTTATTTTTTATGACTCAGTATTCCACTTAATAACTAAGCAAGGTCTTAGTGATGACCCTTCCAAGGAACTCATTTAATGATGCTTTCTCTTCCTTTCAAAAATATAAAAAGTACTACCATGCTGCATGGACTTACAAGCCGTCCGGCCAAAATTAACCAAATGAATAGGTTGTTGGAGTTAGTGAATAGGAACTGGTTACCATGAAAGGAAGTGTGGCCACTGTAGCAAATGGGTAGGGTAGGTCATTGGTTGAATTGCTGAAATGGAGCACCTGCGTTCATCATCATATAACCAACCTGTCTTTTCCCAACACTGTAATACGGTTCCACATTCCCAGCTCCTCTCCGTGCCCATCACGGGTACCCAGTCCCAGATGATGTCTACAACATCTCGTCAGCTGCTTAAAAACAACCTCAAATGCAAGAGGCTCAGCACACTTAGTCAACCCAGTTAGTCCCCATTCTGGGGCCCAATTCTTCTCCCATCCATCCTTTCCAATTAGTAAACATCAGTGCTCAGCACCCTAAGTTTCATTAGGTCCCCTGTTTCCCTCTTGGTGGTTCTAGTTTGACTTCCCCGGGTCACGTGGTGTTTACGCCACGCATGGAAAGCAACTGCAACCATCGCGATGGTTACCGTGCAAACGCTGAGGAAGCATTATATACCTACGAATTGGGCTCGTAATTTTCTACATGAAGACAGATGGATTCTGTTGTATTACATTTCTTCAGATTCCACTCGTGAAATAGCTTGTTGGAGTAATTCCACGACTTGCCTGACTTAGGCTGCTGTGCACCCGGCATCTCCCCTCCACCTCAGCTGCTTCCAACGCGTACATGCATCGTGCACACATATAAATGAAGCAGAAAGGTGTTGAATTCCTCTAAGTATGTGACTAGCTGCTGTGCTTACAGAGAGACAGGCACTGGGGAAAAACGCACTTTGTATTTTAGAAAGCAAAGAACAACCTGAAAACATGATGCCAGCAAAGGGCCCAGAGCCTATCATCATTAGCTTTTTCACAATCAGATGCAGTTGTGTGAAGTTGTCTGCTAACCTCTGGAAGGCACAACAGATGAGAGGTTCCTGTGGCTGCCACCTGGGACCCAAACTCGAGTGATAGAAAGTTATCTGGGACATAGCTGAAATGTCCTAGGAGCTCCAGTTAGCGCTATCCATTCTAAAGATTAAGTGAGAGATAAAAAACATGTCTTTGTCCTCACAACCAGGGTTTCTTACACCTACAAGCTGTTTCATTAGTAGACTCTGAAGAGTCTTAACTCACCAGAAGAAATTAAATATAACAGAATCTGTCTTCACAAATAAAAATTGTAAGCTTAACTGCCCAGTTATAGCATGCTTTCTCAGCATTTGCATGGTGTGGTTGGGATGGTTGCAGTCACATCCCATGTGAGACATGAACACCAACTCACAATGCAAGACAGTAGTGTCATTCGGCTTGCACTGATGTCTTGCACCCATGCACTGCTATCTGGGTTTCCTTTGACAGTTTCCTTTCCTCGGTCTCTACTTCTCTCCCCTGCCTCGCTCTCCTTTTACCCATGCTCATGTTACTGTATTTTGTCTTGTTTTATGGTTCTTGTTACTCTATTTTGTTTAGTTTTTAGTACGAGGCCTTACCATCTATCCCAGCCTGACCTGTAGCTCACTGTGTGTTCTTGGCTGCACTCAAAGTCACAAATCTCTTGCCTCAAACCTCTCTATGCTAGGTTTGCAAGTGTGAGTTGACACACCCAGTTCCACTAACTCATACCATCTCCCAAGACCTCTTTAGGCCCAGGATGATCTCCTTTTATCCTCACTAGCCTAGGAAACTTCAGTACAGTGGTTAAACACTAAATTTGACCTCCAACATCTTAGCTGTTTTGCTACTCACAATTGGGTTCCATATTGTAGTCTCATATTGTAAGAACTTCAGTGATCATGAGACCCTCCACACATGTTTGGTTTAAATTAAAATTGTAGCCTAGTCAGAGACCGGTTCCGCTAGTTCTTGAGAGTCCTTAAAGACATTTCCTTACTCTGAGGAGCATAGAGCTAAAAAGAGGAAAACCAGAGCTCACCAGCAGCCATTCAGTCAAGCACCCGGAAAGTCTTTCTAAGCTAAGAGAGGACAGCAGAAGAGACGAGGAGAGAGAGGTTAGGGATGAAGGATGGGGAGATCATCAGCAGAGGAGGAGTCCCGGGCCTCAGCTGACTTGGATTCCTGCCACCTGCCTTCCAGCCAGTCCGACTAACTGGGAAGAGGATAATGCAGCTCCTTTGAGCTGGCGCGGGAGCACAGCCAGGGAGGGAGCTGCGAACTGGAGTTTCCATTAAAGCCCTTGCCTCGGAGCCTGACGGAGTTCCATCTCCTGGACCTCTGTGAAGTGGAAGGAAGCATCCAGCTCTCTCAAGTTGTCTTCTTACCTCTACATGTGTACGGTAGCATGTGCACCCCAACACCTTCCCACATGCGTTCATTCATACATACATATATACATTCGTTCATTCACATAGTGAAGTGTAACTTGTTAAAAGATTCTTCAGAGCTGAATGATTAAAACTGTGGTTATAGAGAGTTAAAATGTTGAGGATCCCAAGCCAAATTATCTTGGGTCGTCTTTATCCCCCTCAATAGCCATTAATAGCACCTCTGTGTCTGTCTAACCCATCATCCTTTCACCTGCCAGGGAAAGCCCCTGGAACATGCTAACAGATCTAACTTGACACCAGAAGCTCAGATGGCCATCAGGTGATCTCTAGCATCTTTCCCCACACTGGCCATCAGGTGATCTCTAGCACCTTTCCCCACGCTATGCTATGACCTGCCTCCCTAATGCTCCTACCTTGTATTTAGAAAACAGCTCGATTTATGGCACTCTTCTGTCACTGACTACTGAAGTGCAGTGCCTATCACTGCTCCCACCACCCTGGAACACTTGTGACTGGGAGCAGCCTGAGTCCACGATCCAAGGCCTTTGTCATGGGCATTTAGCTCAGAATAATTCATTTAAAAAAAAAAAATCCCTTCACACCTGAGAAGAGTTGGAAAAGAGAGGTGAATATGATCAAAACATGGTTGACATTCTTAAAGAACTAATAAAATGTTTTTAAAGATGTAATATTCCTTTACTTATAAGAGCATACCATATATTAAAGATATTTCAATCCTTTTGTAGAAATATTCATTATTACGTGACATTTTATCATAAAACTTCCCATATACATTAAAAATAAAGGCTACCAAAAATAAGCTTAAATATTTATATAATCATGAAGCAAGGGAGGTACTTTGTAAAGATTATATCAAAGAACTGAGAAAGATTATTTGATATGTTTGATGAACTTTTCAGGTAAAACGAAAACTACCATAAGCTTTAATAGAATGCAAATGAGAAACAGCCTCTCTTTAAACAATAGCCTCTGGGTTTTATGCCTCCAGCATAATTTGTCACCTTCCCCACAGGCAACTGTGGGACTGTGTAACCAGACAGTCTTATCTGCCGGAGTCTCTGATCATGATTCATGATGTGAGACATAAGCTCTGAGCGGAGGCCAGTCGGCAGCATAGCATATGCTGACTGTAAAGATGGTAGCTAGATATGGTGTGTTAGCATATATATGACATTATTTATAAGATGTATTATACAATGATGCAGAGTGTGTGTGTGTGTGTATATATATATATATATGTATATATATATATATATACAGGCAGTATCAGAATCAAGTCAGGTGACAGCCAAGAAGAACACCCCATTCACAGACCTTGAGGCTAATGAGCTGATTAAAGCATGATAAGGTATCTACTGACATTGTTCCCAATGATAACTTGGCAAGCAGACAATGCTGATCCATTTATTACCCAAGGACTAGACATCACGCGAATTTAATGACGAATATTAGTCTTCTTGTTTCACATACTTTTACAAAAAACAAATTAACTTATGAACAATTATCGAGCTTAAGAAAGGGCATGTAGAAGGAGATGGCCCAGGGGGTAAAGGCACTTGCTTCAAAAGCCTGGCACCTGAGGTGGATCCCTGGCGCCCATGTAAAGGCAGAAAGAGCAAACAGACTGAACAAAGTTGTCCTTTGCTTCCACATCTGTACCATCATATGCCCCTGTACCCCCGTACACAGACAGCAATAAAAATTATCTTTTCAAGAATAGGAAACTTGAAAGAAGAAATAAATAAGCCCAGCAACTCAAAACTTCATGACTTAAAACAACTATTTTACAGGTGTTTCTTAACCACAACCAGTAAAAGATAAAATTGAAAACTTCTCTTAGCAACAAAGGTCAGTTCAAAATAGTCTTGATAAGAACTAGAGTGATTTGGATCATTATTCCTATTGTGAAAAAAAAATCTCTGAAACACTCTCTAAATTTAAGAGGGTCAGACCACCTGTTAATGCTCCTGCACACCCTTCTAAAAACCAATAATTCTTGAGAAGAAGACAAAAGAAATGTCTAGCCACAGCCTGATGAAGGCAAGGAGCCTCCAATAAAGTCATTAAAGGAGACAGAAAGGAATGGGACAGCACAGCAAATTGGAGAGCTATGTCCACAGAACTACCCTGAGGAAGTTCTGTGGGAAGCTGTAGACATGTGAACAGACTGCAGTGGAAAAAATAATCCAGTTACGTCTCTGGATTATTATAAACAGTAGCTTATTATTATAAACAGTTTATTATTATAAACAGTAGCTTTCATTGTTGTTACTAATGTTTTCTGTGACAACATTAAGCTTGTCAACTTCATATTATCCAAAAGCCCAAGGCCTCTTCCAAACTCAAGGCAATCTCAAGTGAACTTTTGCTGTCAAAAATAAGTTATGTTCACAGAGTCTTAACTGGCCATCTTTTGCAGCCAGACAAGACTCCCAATGGTGGGAATGGGTTGCATTTGGAGTTGTTGGCCAAAGGGCCCAGTGCAGGATCCCCAAATCCAGGCTAATACTAGGACAGAGGTCGTTCTTTGGAAACTGACCGTGGGCTTCCACATGGCCCATGGAATGTGACGAGGTCGAGCTGGAGACTACATGGAGCCTCCACCCTACCTTCTGGTCTCCTTAGTGTGGGAAGAGGCTCTGCAGGACACAGAAAGAGAAACCTGAACACCAGCCCAGCCCAGAACCCTCCACCTACAATCCGTGTTTCCTGAAAGACATGTGGGCCACAGTGCAGAACTTGTGGGAGTGGCCGGCCAATGTTTGCTCTAACTTGAGGCCTCACTCCAAGAGAGGGAGAGACCTAGGGTAAAACTAAATAGGACAGGCAACAACAAAATCAATGAGATGATTCCTAATGATATTCTGCCATGCTCACAGATTGATGGTGTCTTGTCCAGTCATCATGAGAGAGGCTTCCTTCCGGCAAAGGATGGGAGCAGGTGCACAGACCCACAACCAGATTATGCACAGAAACAGTCTAAACTGGAAGTGTCCATTGGGTCCCTCCCCTCAGAAGAGGAGAAGGAGAGACTGTAAGAGTCAGAGGGGATGGAGGATGGGAGGAGAACATGACCCACTGACTCAGTTCAGCAAGGCTCATAGGGGCTCACAGAGACTGCAGCAGCAAGTACAGAGCCTGCATGGGTCTGCACGGGGTCCTCTGAGTATGCTGTGGCCACAGCTCTTGGTGGTTTGTGGGACTCCTAACAAGTGAAAGTGGGTGTGCCTTTGGCTCTTTTGCCTGCTTTTGGGACTCTTTCCCTCCTATTGGGTTGCCTTGTCCACCCTGGAGAGGAGGGGTTTGCCTTACCTTATTATATCTTGTTTTGTCCTGTTTGGTTGTTGTCTTCTAGAGATCTGCTCTTTTCTGAAGAGGAAACTGAGGGGGAGTGGATCTGGGAATCAGGGAAAGTGGGAGGTACCTGGGAGGGAAGGAGGGAGGTGAAACTGTGGTGAGCATGTACTATACAAGAGAAGTATCCATTCCCAATAAAAAATAAATACCTTAAGTATTTCTAACACAATAGAACAGATGAAAAAATATCTTTGAAAAGGGAAGAATATCAGAGCAAAATGCAGAAGGACAAAAGCAGACCTCGAAGCCCATCTCTGGCATCTGTGGGGTCATAATGGCATCACCTGGACTCCAGTGGGATTGGGTAGCCCTACTCTTTCAGCTTTGTGGCCCGCTCTACACCTGGTCGCTCTTTTGGTACAGCTTCTCAGGATACATTCAGCCCTCCTTAAGAGGTCTTCCCACAGGCATCTCCAGTATTCAGGGGCTTCGGATTTACTCTCACAGGTTCCCATGTAGCTGTCTTTGGAGCTCTCTGGGGGAATATAGCCTAATCTTGTTGCTTAGAACCTTGATGCAAGTCTCTACGGTCTCTACCGTCTACAGTTTTCATGCCTGTAAAATCAGTACCATAGGGACTATGTCAATTTCTGCTGATATCTAGACATGTGCCCTGACCCCCTTGGACCACAGCTGCAATGGTTCCTAAGGGCTTTCAAGGCTGACTTGTGAAAACACTCCTCTGTGGAGTCTTGAGAAAGACACCCTTAAGGGATGGTCTCCTTGTTCAAGCACTTTTTTTTTTTAAATGAAAGTTTTGCAGATGAGTTTACTCCTGGAGCTCTTCATGGACTGGGTCAAAGTGTGAGTTTTTAACTGCATTAGTCTCTTTAATAGTATAGTCCCTTTGTCAGCACAGATCCTGCCCATGACTTGAAACCTGTTCATGCACCTTTCCTCACCAACTGCACACTTTTCATATGTGTTCCATTTTCTTTCATTTCTTTTACTGAAATCTGACTAAATGCAGTGGAAACCATGCCACTGGCTGAAAGATTTATTGTCTTGGCATTTCCTCCACCAAACAATTTTAATCCATTGCTTTTAAATTTACTATCACCAGAGTTTTCAGGACACTCACAGAATATAGTCAGGGTTTTTTGTTTGTTTGTTTCTGGTTTTTTGCCAGAATATAACATGAATGACATCTAGTCAAGTTCCTAACAGGCTCTTTGTTTTTCTCTACAACCTAATGAGACCAGTCATAACTGCCCACATTTTTATCAGCATCCTGGTCTTCTGAGTTCCCTCCTTAATGGCCCATTAATCTCTGCTTACAATACTTTAGGACTTCTCTTGCATGCAGGTCGAAACTCTTCCACATTCCTCCCACAAATTAGTTCCCCTGGCTTATAAATCACACAGGGAGGTAGCCATAGCAAAGACTGTGTATCTGGTGCCAATGTTGTGTATTGGCTATTTTGATGTTCAGTATATTTTCACTTGTCCTTTGAGAATTTCACAGATGTTGCAATGTGTCTTGTTCCGCTTCCTCTTTACATATTAGTTATTTTTTTTCTTCTTACTGTGGCCAAACACATGACAAAAAGAAAGCTAACGAAGAAATACTTATTTTGACTTATGGTTTAGGATTCAGTCTGTCACAGCAGAAAAGATATAGTGATAGGAGGCCCCTCACACCTGTGGCATGCAAGCTTGCTCACATCCCTCACATCTGGGCGTTGTGGAAAACAGAGGTAAACAGGGCTAGAGAGGCTGTGACACTCAAGGCCTGAGTGTTCCATGGATAACTTTATCCAACTATTCCCCATATCGTCAGCCTCCCAGAAAAGTGCCACCCCTTGAGGACCAAGTATTCAAACATATGAGCCTACAGAAGCATTCAGCTTACAAAGCAAAACATTAATACTTTGAATATGTTGAGTTTATTGAAATTTATCATTAAAACTAAAGTCACTTGATTTTTACTTTTCCTCTTTGATATGGGTTGTAAAAACTCTTAATATTGTATATATAGATCTCATTTATTTCTATTAGGCATCCCTGTTCTAAAGGCAAACTGTGCTTATGATTAAACACAACTAAGACAATGTTCTTGGTCCATTATAGTGGTGGGTGTCCACCATGCCAGCACTCTGGAGGCCGTGAGGTAGCAGGATAATGTTCTTAAAGCTAATCGAGTTCATAGCAGGGTGTCTCAAAGAAAAAAACAGACTCTTCTTTCTGATAACGTCTTTCGTTTGCACCACCACATCAAACTAGAAACTATAATAGCTGACAGCGTCGCGTAGCCATTTTTTCTGGGATTAAAAGCTCCCATCTTGGATGGAAACTCTTACCCAATATGCCATATTGCTGCTTTATGCTGTCAGTCTTGAATCAGATGAGCATAATTTAGGTAGAATGAGCCTGTAGTAAGAGTGTGAGGGAATCAATTAAGACAAAGCTAGTAATACTAAAGTTTATACAGAGTTTGCACTTAACAAATATCATATACTTTCATTTACTTTAAAATGATGGGTAGATAAATAACAGATCGGTACGTGATTCTGTTCACATCCATATGCACACAGAGGGAAAGGAAGCTGTGCTTTTTAACCCTACCCTTTTCCATTTCATACTATCAATTTTGCAGAGGGATACTAAATTCTACTTCTTTGTTATGTCCCTCAATGGGACATTTGGCAATACGTGAACTGGGACTTGGTTTACCACTTACTGGGTAATTTTCTGCAAAAATAATATTTCTGGCCACTTTTCATCAAGAACAAATTTGCTTGGCTTTTGCATAAAACATTTCTGGGAATACCTGTATCCGTTAATGACTCCATACATTGCGTGTTCAGCAATTCTATCAATATCATTCTCCAAAAGTCATCTCATTTTGGAATTGTTTAATTAATGCTAAATTAAGACAGCTAAAATTGCCTTTGGGTGGAAATAGTAATAATGAGCATCTCAAGAGTCTTGACTGATTGGCAGCTGTCACCTATGATAGAAATGGAGTCACAGGATGAGCAATTTGACGGACATGCTTCTTTTGCCTTTGAGTTGTGCTTAATGTACTTAATTTGTGGCTAGTGAATTATTATGAGAAGCTCTCTATCCCGTGAAACTCTGAGTGAGATTTCATAAGCTCCTTACCCTGGGAAAAACCAGGTCTACCATCAAAAACCATTAACAAAACAGCTCTCTCTACTGCCGAACAAGGTAGTGACTGATAGGTGCAGAAGAGCATGGTGACTTTTAGGTGAGGAGAGATAAAGAGGTCAGAGGGTCTCGAAGGTCTTACAGATGTCAGTGTGGCTGGGAAAAATGTTCTTCTGGCTTGATTAACTGGGTTACTACAAGGAGTAATTTTCAAACACAGGGCTTAGCTTTTACTCAGAGTGTTTTGATGAGCTTTACAAAGAAGTTCCGAGATCAGAAAGGGCATCATAGGTCTATGAGCCTAAGTTGGCACCCAGTCTGGGTGGAAAACCAGAACAGTGCTTAGCCATGCAGAGGCTGTGGCACCATGGATTCTCCCCAACCACTCAAGCATGTTTATAATTGATCTGCATGGGCAGGAAGAGAAGAGAGAATTCACCTGTTTGTGGTTCAATTGTTGTCTCGAAGGCTTACTGCCTCCCTCTGCTTAACCTAGGTCTAGTCCTGGAGGATTCTAGCCTCCATACAATCTAACCTAGGCCTAGAATGTTTTCAGCCTCTAAGACTTACTGCTTAATAAGCTTACCCTTTCTTATTCTTTCTGAGCTCTGGATGGTTCAATTCAGCTGTTCTGGTTCAAACTCCTCTTCCCAGCTGACTTATTCAATCTGGCTTCTCTTTCGGTGCCTCTGAATTACTCCAGCAATCTGCTCTAATTTTCTGTCTCCTTAGCTCATTCTGTCTTTAACCTCTCTCTATTAAACTCTCCCAGTAAAACTGCCTCCTCTCTCTCTCTCTGCATTGCCCCTAAGTACCTTCCCTTTCCGCTTTCTTCTTTTAAGAGTTGGGTGTATCCTATTCTGTCAAGTCTTTCTCTGATTTGTCAGTTCTTCTGCCACTCAATTAGCATCTCTTGCAAACATGGGTGCTTCCTTCTACAAACTATCTTCATCTTCATTGTTTGAGATTAAAGGCATATACCACCATGCCTGGACCTAAGCTTTTCTTTACCTGATACTTGCACTATACCAGGCTGGCCTTAAACTCAGATCTGTTGGCCTCTGTCTCCTGGATTAAAGGCATGTTTGTATTCCAGCCAGATTACACATAACTGGAAGGTCTTTGGACATGATCTCTTGCCAGAACAGCCATGTTCTCAATTAATATTCTTCTACACCACACCTGTCTATGGAATGAGTTCCGAGACATCTGGAGCTACACAGAGAAACCCTGTCTCAGAAAAATAAAAACAAAACAATGTCTAAACATTATTCAAGAGACGACTACAATCCAGTGATTCTCAAAAGAGGCAATTTTGCACCCAAGAAGCTTGTTCCAATGTCTGAAGAGAAAAGAGTCTAAAAATAGTATTTTTTCACTGACTTTAATATGTGAAGCCTATTTCTAAACAGTGGCCAAAAAGTTATCTTAATGTCTTTCCTCCCCTGCAGAAGTAATTTATTTCATAGAAAATTATGACTCTCCAAATGATAAGTTTTGACTGTGTTTACAGTACAGGCATGATTCCCTTCTGTTTAACAGACTTCAAAGTAATCAAAAGAGTGGGTGGTTATTCTCAGAGAGTCTTGCCTCTACCGCACCAATGAGCGCCTCTTTTCACACTGTCAGCATTGTCGCATGGAGGGATCCGGGTAAGACTATGATGCCTTTTCTTCCCTAGCAGCCTGCATGGCTGTTGTTCTAAGAAGTAAGAAGAGAGGTTCCTGGTCAGTTCAAGATCTGTTTCTCTGTGTCCTACAATCAAAGTGTGGTGTCTTCAAACAAAAGTGTCTTATCATATAGTTGCTGTGGGAAACCAAGAGCAATAGCAGTAACCTATACTGTTTTGAGTGCCTTTGAGCCTTCCTCACCAATCATTCATAAGGAGGTAACCTGTGCCTCAGGTAACACTGAGGTTTTCTGTGAAAACTCATGTCTTCTGGGGAAAGCTTTTTTATCCATGTAGTTTTTCTTTGTTTAAACTCAGAGACCCACCTGCCTCTTCCTGCCGAGATGCTGGAATTAAATGCATGTGCCACCACCACTCAGCTTTTGGTTATATGTTAATGAGCTTCCAAACTAGTATAGTGGGTTTCATAAAGAATCTTCATATACTCTCAATTTGATTTACACAACCCTATTATTCCCTTACCCCCATCCTCATCCTTGCTTAAACCTTTGGCTGCTAGTATCTGACCCCATTCTTTTATATTACATGTGTTCTAAAGTCCACTCATTATATTTTGTATGGAGTTGCAAGAGCATAGGTTCCCAAGCTTCTTGCACACTTCATCTTGGCTGACACTTCCTCTACTCATTCATTTCCCCATCCTCTATCAAAGCCTTATGTCACTGTGATAACCATTCTTTCTAGAAACACACTACTAAATCAAAACTAAGAGTTGAATACTCTGGCTTAGAAAAAATGCTGCTCATAGAAATATTCTTTTCTTCTTCCCCTGGAGGCCATATTAAAACTTGTCACATAAATGGCTGCTTTTTGTGCACTAGGCTCTGTGCCCTGTGCATAGCCCCAAAGCTGTCTTGCTGATCAGATATTTTCTTCCTGAAAACCCAAGTTCAGGTAACAGCTGCCAGCCCCAAAGTGTCAGAATCCCTAAGCTTTGGACCCAGCAAGACTTTACTATTCTGCTACAGCATGTAAAGGTCTCTGTTATGACAAAAATCCAGGAGCACAAAAAAAATTTTGAGATATTTGATTTTTATATTTTTTGAGCTATATCTATTGCACAAATTTCCAAGCAGATTTGAAAACCCACTGCAGTCACACCTCAATTCCAGCTTTATAGTTGTACCACATAAGCATTCATAGAGGGGGGAAATGTTATTTTGCCTAGGATTTACCTCAGCTCAATTTATTTCTAACAGCGTGGCTTTGATCAGGTCAGACTTCTGTCAATGTTCATACATGTATGTGGAGACCAGATATTTAGCAGAAATAGAAACTTTTCCTTGCCACTCAGCTAGCTCTGTGTGTGTGTATGTGTGTGTGTTTGTCTGTGTGTAGAAAGATTGTAAGACTTTCAGAAAGGGGAATCAAGAGAGGAGAGAGGGAGGGGCAGAAGGATAAAGGAAGGGAGGGAATGAGGGAGGGACAGGGAGAGAGAGAGAGTGAGAGAGCTGCCTTATAGCTGCTAAGACTGCGGACAGAAATAGCACAACCACCGTGAGCTGTGCGCGACTCATTTTATCCAAGACTACATTTTATCTTTCATTAATCAGTTGCTCAGAAAGAAGGAAATGACATCTGGTCCATTCTTCTTCTACATCTTCATTATTGGAAAATACTGTGAGTATGCTCAGCGTCTAATTTTATGTGCCTTAGTGTTTTGTGAAATAGTCACAAGTACAAATGTTCATTCCTTACATTCATATGCTTTTAAGCTAAAATGCATGCTCTGATAGAATTGTAATCTGACTTTAGAATCATTCTTCTTTGTATATTTCTGATATTTGTATTGAAATATCTTTGTCATAGTCAAAAGTTAAGCAAAACTAACATGTTTTATAACCCTATGCTTTACAAGAGCCAACTTTTATCATTGATAAGCACTGTTTTAATATTTAAAAGCAGTCTGTAAATTCTGTCCAAGGACCACGTCTGTTGAGCTGTTCTGGAGAGGTGCTAGCATTTGCTCATTTCTGTGTGGTTGTGGCACTTTGCCAACCTGTGATGTGCTGTCTGGGGTGGGCATCCACACCAGCACGTAGCCAGGTAACCCTTTTGCCAGGTTTTGTACTACTCCTTGAAAGAAAAAACAAGAAAAAGCATAAAGCAATAATATATATACATATATATATATATATGTATATATATAAACACCAAAAAAAATTAAGTAATTTTGCTTTTCCTATAATGACAAATTTCCTTTGTGTATGAAGCTATGTTTTCTTTTAATTGTGTTTAAAATTAATGGGGGAGGGCTATTATTATTCATTATATCTCATTGAATCATCAGTCTGAGTTAATTAAAAAAAGCACTTATGTTTGTTAGAAAAATGAAACAATCCAACCCCAGCTCAGAGTGACAGTTTCTGAGTCCCTTCAATACCTTAGGATGGGGGAGGAAAGAAAGCATCACCAGACATAAAGTGCAAGCATGCTTAGATTCTTCTGTCTCTCAAATTCTGGAAAAGTCTTCTCTATACTAAGCTGTTCTACTGAGTTTCTCAGGGTAATCTTCCATCCTAAACCTCTTAATTCTAATAGCATATACTATACTTTGGCAATGATTTTTCTCCCATTCTCTTCTGGCCACAGTAAAACTAATCTAAATAGTCAAAGACTGAGTCAGTTTTACAGCCAGAGACATGACTAGGAATCCCTGAGGATATTCTAATCAGGTTTCTTTATCTCAACCTAAATTATGACATTCCCACTTTTAAGTAAGAAAACTCAAACTGCACATCACCATCAAAAGACTGGATCTTTCTAATTACAGCCCAGTACTTAAGGTATCAGGATCACACACACACACACACACACACACACACACACACACATGCACACACTGTTCCTAAGATCTTGACATTTGCAGCAAAAGCCCTTTGAAATTAATGGCCAATTTTAACATTTCCTAATCAATCTCAAGGAAATGCATAGACTGAGAGATCCCCATGAATTTTTCTAAAACAGGTGCTCTAGTCTGAAGAACTTAAAATGATATAAAGGTACTCACAGCAGGTTAAAAAGTAAATTTGACTAATGTGGTACTGAAGACATTCCAGGCTATAAAAATGCTCCATATTAGCATTCTTTTATCTTTTTTTTTTTTTTTTTTGAGAAATGGTTTCTTTCTGTAGCCTTGGTAGTCCTAGAACTTAGTCTGTAGACCAGGCTGACCTCAAACTCATAGAGATATGCCTGCCTATGCCTCCTGAATGCTGGAATTAAAGGTGTGCACCACTACCACACAGCAGTAAATTCTTTTCACGAGCAAAACATTGAAAGTTATAAGGATGATAACAATATCAGAACCTCCACCCTTTTGCATTTATGTCCTCTCAAGGTTTAAAAAAAAAAAGATAAAAGAAAACTGTAAGTAGTTGCAGAGTTGCAAGCTCAAATTCTTAACATTCCATGCTTTCCACTGGGGATGAAGGCAACACGGTGACAGAGAGGATGTGGGATTCATGGCTACCAGTACTATATGAGCAACTGGGGGAACTTTTGCAGAGGACCTAAAATAATAACCCATAGTAACCTCAGTCAACCTCTCCTTTTCCCCATCACTCAACCGCACCCAAGCAGGGACTTCTGTGCACACAGCAAAGGCCATCAGTAAAGGTTTACACAGAAGACCAGGCTCCCTGCTGGGCACTGCTGCCCTGAGCTGGGGGCTGTTTGCTCTGTTTGCTGTCCTTGCTTTGTTTGGCTAGATTGGTTGTTGTGTTGTGCTGTGTTGTAGTGTGTTGTGTTGTGTTGACCTTTGGTACTTCAGAAAGGTAATGTGATGTCATGGAAGACACCATCCTAGCATGTTCAGCTGTGGTGCTATGTACTGGCTCAATGATTCTCAGCAATTAACTTACCAATTTTGAACCTTAGTTTTTAAAATGTCAATCAGATATCTATCTACGTCCTGGGACCTTTATGTTCAGGTTAGCTAGGGAAAAAAATAAATAAATCTTCCCAGGAACAATTATGCAGATGCAATTCGGCAAGACCCAAGGACATTTTGTGCTTTGTCACAAGACTCATACTAATAAATGCCAGGATTTGAGTGATTTGGATTCATGCTCTTTCCTCTGAACAATGATCATACTCAGCCAGGGTGGCTTGGAAACAGCAAAACTCCTATAGATGTAAAGAGCTATTGGCCGTGTTTTAACCAAAAAGTCCACTTGAATGCCGGATACGTTAACACATGAAAGGATAAAGTGTGACTACAGCTTCCCCCTTGCTCTGCAGAGACAGAGTGGCGGTCGCAGCAAGCTAGCCCCAAATTGCTGTTCAGTAGCACCCAAAAGCTGAACTAGGCTCAGAAGAGCTTGCCTTTTATCCTTCAGTCCCCTAGTCATATCCAGCGAGTCACAATAAACCAAAGTTAATCAGTAGTTTGATACCAGTTTAGTCATGTGAGGCTATGCCACCAGAAGAAGCCAAACAAAGGACATTTGGGACCCCACTGTGATATTTTCCCAAGTTCCTATCGGTTTACAGTTTTTTTAAACATCCTCAGAATATGTCATATCATAAATCCTTATCAGAGTTGTTTTGCTTATTAAACAATGTCATCAAACAAATAATTATTTCACATAATACTTTAGGTAGTCAGAAAACAGGTAAGATAGAGTGAAGTAGAAGGCATCAGAAACAAGCCAGATCCACTTCAGAATTTCCAAGGACGGCCCCAGTGCTGAGGGCTCAGCTACAGAAGCTCACGGAAACTTCGACTGCCTGAGCCTTGCCCTGGAGCTGTCACTGACATGACTTCTTAGCAACACAACAGGAAAAGAAGAAAGGGAAAGACAGACATCCTACAAAATTCATAAGCTTGAGGAAGTCATTAAAAAATGTCTGTGTTGTGCTGGGCTGTGTTGTGTTGTGTTGCCTTATATATGGCTGTGGATGTCCTTCGCTGATGGCCTTTGCTGAATGACAGCATACTGACACACTGACCCATGTCCAACTATGAGAGAATAAATTTGCCAATGCATAGATGAGAAATCCACTGTTCCAAGTCAACTGTGTAACAGTTGCTACCCTTTTGTGCTATCCTTACTCTGAATCTGAATCTGGACACACATTTTTTTTTTTTTTTACTTTTCAACTAGGTAGAAAACTTAGTAAGTCTGTGCCACTATGTTACCATCTGAATAAAAGGTAACAGATTATGCTTGTGAAGCCCGTAGGCACTGGAGCGTAGTTTCACACATCAAAACAAACTTGCTGAACTGAAGTGCCTGGAGGTGGCTAGTTTAGTTAAGTCTTTTCACTTAAAAAGTTGGGGGAGGTGCTGTTAGCATTTAAACAACTTAATTTCTAGCTTTGTGGTGATAGTTTTTATATTTTCCATCCACTGAGAGCTTTCCACACAGGAGGAACTATATTAAATGTCCTCAAACATCTTGTGTTCCCATAGCTTATAGGTCGTTCCTACCTTAAAGTGGAAAATAGAAAAAATAAGGACTGCTCTCTAGTACATCCGGGGCTCTATGGCCTAAAGAGTGTTGCAAAAGAAATATGACTCCAGGTCTGTCTCCTTAACAGCACTGTGCCTGCAGAGTATGACTTCTTGGAATTATAAGGTGTTTTGCAGACACCCTGATCTGACTCAGAGTGCTTTCACACTAATTAGGTAGTACTCACTTCAGAATCTGAGCAGCCCAGGGTCTCAAAACAAGAAATGCAGGTTTTCTACCACATAGGGTAAGGCCAGGCCAGTGAAACACACCCACCCTCACTGACCACGTGTCTCTTCTTCCAGAATGGTGTAAGGCTCTATGTACCAGTCAATGCACACCAACAATGAATGGACTCTGATACATATGTTAACAATTTATATATAGAGAAAACACTTTTGTTTTTAACCTATAGTAAATGCCAATGAATCTCAGCTTAGTTCCTAGGTCAGCTCCCTCCTCCTTGGCTACATTCTCCCTCATTAGCACCATATCCTCAGATGTCCCATCACTAGAGAGGTCCAAAGCCACCACTTACTGTCCGGTTCTACAGCTCCAGGCACTCCCCTGTCAGAACACCCAGAGGCCATCTTGACACCAGGAGCCCTCTCCTTCTTTGCTAATATGCAACAGCAAGTTATAAAGGCTTCAGATTTAGGTTTTGATCTCCAACATTGTACACATACACACACACACACACACACACACACACACATACACACATACAATCAAGTAACAAAAAAAGGGCAATATAGAACATCCTCTTCTACTCCGTGTTAGAAAATGGTATTTTCTAGTTAAACTGTTGTGTTCTATCGTATTGTGCCCCTTGTTAAATGAATTTCAGTTTATAATTGTTTCAGTGTTTATCTGAATTAACTGAGGTCCCTATTTCTTCACATTTCTGTGTTAATGAATGTACCTCAGTGAGACTTCCTCATTGAGAAGGAGGTTCTCAGAGTTCTTTCACTGACTGTTCTGGGCCGTTTGGCTCCCCTGCCTCTGGCTGTGGCACCTGTTCCTTTCTGCCTGTCTGTCCACATGGATCTTCCAGGATTCCCTGAATCCTGCCTCAGGAACTACAGCATTTACATAATAGCATTCAGCCCTCTTTCCAAACTCAGTCCCTGGTCCACCTTTTGTCAAAGTGCCCAGTGAAAGCCAAATGTCACCAGCATAGCTAACTACAAAAAAGGACAGCAGAGGTCCTGGCATATTCTTCAACAGTGAGATTTGCTGTTTTTAAAAGGTAGTTGACATTTTAAGTAATTTGATGTTTTGTTAGAGACACAGAAGCGCTAGAGCTTAGAGTTTGTACAACTATGAGTGATTTTGCTGATTATGACATCTAGCTATACGGCAGTCTTGTAATCATCTTTTCCCTTGGCTCTCATTTAATTCACTTAAGGAGAAATGATGGAAAGTTTCCTCTTTTCGTTGCCTGGAGCCTGAATTGTAAGTGAACTGCTATTACCTGAGGCAATTTCTTACATATATTTTTAAAAAACATTTCAGTTTTCTAAAAGTAAGCTTCTTTGAGTTGGAAGAAAAGTTAAGGCTGTCAGAGGATAACGACATCGCTGACAAGGGACAACATTAAGGCTTTCCCTTTCTCTTTAATATCTTGGCTCACTTCTAAACATGGTTCTCCAGGTACATACGTAGGTCATACAGGACAGGAAAGGGGAGAATGTTGCCCAAAAATATAAATAATCGACTAAAGTTATTAAATTTGTTACCCAACGAAATCCTAGTCTCAAATGTTATGATGTGGCCAATATGGTTGCACCTGCCTGGCAAATAAACACTTCAAATCTTTCTCACAAACATTGAGGAAGGTTCTGATCCCTCCTTCTCAATGCCGTGTTTGCAGCCAGGCCCTTCAATGGAAAATGACAATCTCTGTTCTCCAGTTCCCTGAGGGAACAAGTCACTGTTTTTCCCCAGTTCACTGGTAGGGTAGGCACTAAAGAGCTGAGTATCTCAGCTCTCTCAGACCTTTCCTCCCTACAGAAAGAATGCCACCTCCCTGCCTTCCCACTGAATCTGCTACCACACAGTTAGGAACACAGAGACCCTGCTGACACACAGCATCACCCTAAACACACTCTGGTCCTCTTTTTCCCTTCCCAGCCCAGTTTCTAGACACAGGGTAGGGTTTTCTCTCTTCTGCAGGGAGTAAAAGGTGCTTGAGGAGCATGCAGTGAATTCTCACTGCTGTGGAAAGTCACCGCAGGCTCTGACAAGACATGGCTTTCCACACTGGTTAACCCAACACTGGTAGTCAACTATCCATTATAATACACCTGACCTCTTGTTCACCAAACAGGATAAGACTGTCCTTG
The DNA here is from genome assembly GCF_907164565.1 of Psammomys obesus. Taxonomy (NCBI): domain Eukaryota; kingdom Metazoa; phylum Chordata; class Mammalia; order Rodentia; family Muridae; genus Psammomys; species Psammomys obesus. The sequence continues at coordinate 8,138,306 of NW_026596244.1, read as the reverse complement.
CATTGGAGATGCAAGCATTGGGGTAAAAATGGGCACTTAAAAACCTAGCTGTTATCTGAGGCTCTGGTCTCTTCAGTTTGTTTCTTCTGTGTGTTCTGTTGCTCCTCTGCTCTCCCCAACAAGGAGGCTACTGGCTGTCAAGTATGCTTGTCCACTTCCTTTCCCGCCTCCAGGCAGCCCAGATATGGGTGTTGAGAAGACCAGACGTGTCCTCTTGTTCCTTTAGTGTTTGTTGATTTCTCCTTTCTGTCTTAACTTGTCACTGTTTTCCTTAATCTCACTGTAGTTCCTACCCACAGTGAGATGTTCTCCTCAACTGATCCCAAATGCTATTCACCTCATCATTGCATAGTACTTCCTCCTCATGAATGAAACTTGTCTAGAAGAGTTACATGACACATGCTTACAGGTTACACATACCCATGTATACATATATACACACACATGTACACACACATGCATGAAGATACGCATACACATATGCACTCACATACACACATGCATATACTCACATATATACATACACACGCTCACATACAAACATATAACACACGCACACGTGCACACACTCACACATACACACACACCACACCCAGA
>NW_026596244.1:8121901-8137699 GCF_907164565.1 Psammomys obesus | reverse complement strand
ACACACACACCACACCCAGACACAAACACACATACTCACATACACACCACTTGTTTTTGCAGTTATCTGCATTCATAAGCATTGGGGCTGATGCTTTCAGTTGTCTAATAAACTGGTTCCAACATCTTTCCCAAACATATAAGGAAGCTATTATTCTTCAGGTTTCTCAGTTACGCCCATTTAAACAGATAAACCTGACTTTATACGTTTGAAATTAAAATGTTATGGAATAAAATCAATATGAGCTCACAGACCTTAATAAAAATGTACATATCTTGATCTACTGAGAGAACCAGTAAGCTATCCTAGAATGATTTTCTGGATGTTTTTGTCCAGGCCGTGTATTTCTAATATGTTAGTGAAGATGGCTGATCAAATTCTCGGTACATTGAGAACCAGCTTCAGAGCGGAGCACAAGTCTCAGTCCCCACATTCCATCACAGCTCCTGGTCCTTGCCTGTCATTTTCGTCCTCTTCTCATTCACTGCTGCCGTCTTATCTGTTGCGGCTGCTTTGATATGTTTTCCCTAAGTGGTCTGGAAATGCTGGCTGCATTTTGAATGGTCCAGAAGATTGGCCATTTTTGCTTTCTCAGTTGTGCCTAATTTGTTGAAAATTGCAGACATCCTCGTGGTTTATAAATGTTTCTACTTTCTCACACGTTTCAAACTCAGGAAGATGACATTATCAGACACACTGCTCTGGTTTTGGGTTTCAACAACATTCTGGACAGCTGAGTTCACCCCAGTCCTAGCCAGAAGCAATGCAGTAGCATTTGTCCACCAAATCCACTTTAACGAAGAAAGATGTATCTGATACATCTGGATTGCTCTTGGGCATCTGCTTTCAAGTTTCTGTGCTAATGTATGTAGCAGGTCCAAAATTTTTCTCACTATCCAGTAAGTAGAAAAAGATGAACACATAAAAAAGTATTAGACAATCTTATTTTTCCCTTAAAGAGTTCAAAATCAATTACAGAGAAATTCAAATAGACACAAGCGTGACTTCCTGAAGGGGGAACAGAAACACCATGGCCAAGTATCATAATTCCTATATCTCCCTCAACATTCTAGCTATAATATAGTCACAGTAAGTGCCTGAAGAGATAAGAATGGATGAATTAGTGAGTGAAGGGTTGATGAAGAAAACTGGAATTTAGCAAGAAAGTGAACTGGGGGGGGGAGAAAAAATAAAAAATAAGGTGTTAGGAAAAAATAAATGTTATTTTGAGCAATTTATAGGCACAGAGAAAGTTCTGAGGTACAAAAGAAGACTTTGTGACAGCCCAGGACTTAGAACCAGAATGGGCGCCAAGGAATAGATGTTGGAAGGTGATGTTATTCCATGTCCTGTCCCTTTAGGATGTGTTAAAGAATGGCTCACTTCATAGTACCTACACAGCCCAGTTCTAAACTATTATAACACACACACACACACACACACACACACACACATTGGGTTGTATCATAAAATCAGAAACCATTTGACAGTAAGATCTGTAAACACAAAGCCATAGTAGTTTGAAATACAGTTGTAATCAAAATCTGGGTAAAATGTAAACTCATTCCATCAGACTTTTGCTCCATCTGAACAATGGACACCAGTGCGTGTACATGTTAACCCTTACTCCATGAGATTATACAAGAAAAGCAAACCTGCACTTTTCACAATGGTTGATATGTTTCCTCACGTTGGCAAAGACGAATACCTACTGGGAAACAAAAATGTGTTTGTTCTATTCAAATCAAACTCAAATATCTCAATTCAAAGTCATACATCATTTTTAGATGCTGTTCCTCCCCATTCTTCTATGTTAATGCTGTCTTAGTTACCGTTCTGTTGCTGTGAAGAGATACTATGACCAAGGCAACTTATAAAAGAGTTAATGTGGCTTACAGTTCCAGAGGATTAGTCTATGACCATGATGGCAGGGAGCATAGCAGCAGGCGGCAGGCAGGCATGGCTGGTGCTAGAGCAGTAGCTGAGCCGTTACATCTTGGTCCACAAGTACAAGGCAGAGAGAGCGCTAACTACGAATGGCATAGGCTTTTGAAACCTTGAAGCCCACCCCCACCGACACACATCCTCCAACAAGGCCACACCTCCTACTGCTTCCCAAACAGTTCCCCTAACTAGGGACCAAGCATTCAAATATGTGAGTTTATGGAGACCATTCTCATTCCAATCACCACAGTTGCCCAAACTGGTTTCCTTTGCTTCACCTATATTCACAGCTACCTACTTTTCATGTAAATTTTATTTTTAATCCCTTTCCCCAGTTTCTGAGTCAGTTTTGCTTTTGCGTTCTCTGAATTAAAATACCTGGAAGAACTTGGGAGGAGGTATTATTTAATGGGCTCCGGTGTCCAGGTGGTTCAGCCCATAGGTGCTTTGTCCCGTGTGCTGAGGTGGAGCGCTGTGGAGTAGGACTGTGTGTCCTAGGGGCTTTATCAGGTCCTTTCAGATAGCAAGCAGAGAGAAGACAACTGGAGCCAGAGCCAATGTAAACATCAAGTCCTCGTGTGACATACTCTCTCCTGCCATTACCCTCCCCCAACATTTCCACAACCTCCCCAAACAGTACCAACACCTGAGGACCACAGCTTCAAAATGTAAACCAGGGGGAAGGACACTTCATATTGAAGCCATAAAGAAAATAGCAGCAGGTGCAATTTATATTCTTTTTCCTTTTTTTCTAACAATAAGATTCATAAAGTAAAATAATCAGACACAGAAATGTTACCCTAAACATGGAAAATTCCTAATGACTGGGGCTATTTATTAACTTTATTTTGCACTTTTCCTCCTGAGGAAGTCCCCTAGGCAATATGATGTGTAATCCATAATTAGAAGGAGCAAAGAAAGATCTGATATGGTAATCTCCTTTGCTCAGAAGCTGAGCTGTCTGATTAGTCACTGTGAAATGTATTCTACTTTAACATTTGCGCTGGGGAAATCACAGCAAGCTTTTAATATGAGCTTTAATATGCTTTATTCTATGAACTTAAATACACAAACCCGCTGGATCAAAGCCATGGCACTTCGCTTGTTGGTATCAACTATTGACCTTACTAAAGCTTTAAGTGACATCATTGCCGTTCTGGTTAAATGACAAACATAACTCATATCTATTTAAACCACGGACTGTAGTGTAGCCTTGTCTCCCCAAATGCAAGACACAGTTGCAAACACATCTATGAACTTGCCTAGGTCACAGGCTCACAAAATACTCAGGTTGAACACAGGTTTATCTGCTCCCCAAGTCAGGTGTTTCTTTCTATTCACCAAGCCAACACCAAAATCATGATGTATGGTTATGTGCATGGTCTGTCATTTTTATTGGGCAATTATTCCTGTTCCCACATCCAGATGAGCAAGCTGATCCAGCAAGCAGCTATCGGTTTAGCTCAGTCAGGTGTTCCTCCCTGGGATATAGCATATTCCAAGGTCCCAGGACAAAAAAGGACACGGCAGATGTAGAAGATGACAGGAAGCTCTGTGGCTTCTGAAAGGCTGAAACAAATGCCTCAAGGAAGCCGGGGAGGGTAGCTGCAACAGATCATTAGGCCTTTGACTGCCACACTCCGTAATTCATACTTCAGTAAGTCAAAAATCAGAACGGTAGTTTTTCACAAAGTGATATAAGGAAATATCTGCCTTAAGAAGTAGCTCTTGTGAGATAAAGGAAAATTGGCTAGAATGGGAGATGCTGAAAGAATCCTTGAGCAAAGCATAGCTGTTGCAATGAGTCACTCAAAAAATAAATCAACCAATTCAGTTGCCGGTGTTCACATTTTTCTAGGAGCTCTTTATGTTTTTAACATACATTCTTCCCGGCACACACACATAAAACACACAGAATACATAGTCTTTTATTGACAATAGATTCTTTTCTCATACACTGTATCTTGATTATAGTCCCTCTCCCTTCGCCCTTCCCAGTTCCTATCGCCTCATCTCCCCTCTGGATCCACTCCCTTTCTGTCTCTCATCAGGAAAGAACAGGCTCCCAAGAGATAACCAAACATGACAAGATGAAGTAAAATAAGATGAAGCAAAGCAGTCTTTAATCCCCCTTAACTGTGTGTTGAGGGTGGGGCATGTGGAATGCCTGCATGACAGAGGGCGCATGCATTTGTGTGTGCATAGAGATGGACGGGGGTGTCCAGCTGTGGAACATGCATGCAGGTGTGCAGGGATGCAGAGAGCAGAGATAGACGCTGGGTATCCAGCTTTGGAATGCATGCCCTTAGGAGGTACGTGCATCTGTGCATATGTGCGGAGAGCAAAGACAGACATGGGTACACAGCTTTGGAATACATGCCTGTTGAAGGGCACATGTATCTGTGACCATGTGGCGAGCAGAGAGACACAGGTGTCCAGCTGTGGGATACACGCCCTTAGAGGGTGCATGCATCTGTGCACATAGGTAGAGGCTAGAGATAAACGTGAATATCCAGCTTTGCCAGTCTCTGCCTCGTTTCCTACAGATTGCATATGTCACTGAACTGAAGCTCACAGGGCTGTTTTTGCTAGGCTAACAGACCAGCAAGCCTCTAGATACTCTTACTCTACCCTCCCACAGTACTGGAATTACAAGTGAACAGAGCACACACAGCTTTTTGGGAGCCTGAACTCACGCTTGAGACACCAAGCACTCTTACACACTGAGCCATTTCCCAGCCCGGGGCTGGCTTTTTGACCTTGCATTCCACAAGTATCCTGTTGGGAAGCCTACTTCTCATTCCCAGTCTTTGCATCTACCTTGAACCTGGGTTTAGTACAGTTCCTATGTCCCATGTGTTATTTTCTAACTTGCTGTTTTCTTTAGCCGCATAAAGCTTTTGAGTCTGGTTTTCAAATAAGGCAAGAGATTTTTTAAAAAATCAAGAAAACATTGTCAGCAATGGCTAATTCAATAACAGAACCAAAATAAAGGGACACAATGGTGCCATACAATCATTTAAGTAAAAGGGCACGCAGTCTCTGTAGGTACAGTACAGTATGTATTCTTTAATCAGTGGGTAACTCTACAGGGAGTGTCTGTGAACAAACGCACTTTTCCTGAACTGTGATGTCACAGTAAAAAAAGCATCACACATGCAAAGAATTTCAAATACTTAGCTCATAGGACCAACATGTAATGAAGATAGTTTCGTTCCACTTTATTAACATTTCTAACAGTGGCACTTCTCTGGGTAAGTGTGTGCACAGCTATGCATATTTGTAGCTCACTGCATTGTTCTCTGTAGAAGTTCTGTAAGGGCAGGATAGGATGGACCTGAAACTGAAGATGCACAGTGCCAGCTGTGCCAAGATGCCCCCACTCCTCAGCACACTTTTTAATGTCCATAAACACTGCATAATCAAAGTCATGCTAACTAATTAGTTTGAAGAGAATTTTTAAAGGAAAATGCATTGTATTGTTCTTGCAAGCAATTAATAATGTAGCCAAAATATATCTGAAAACAGGTTTTTTGTGAATACTGTGTACATTATATAACATTGCTTATAGATGAGACAAAAATACAGATTCATTAGAAAAAGTCTAAGCTGCTTCAATATATTTATGAAGATTAGGGACTCACTTTCAGCTGAACTAGGTCATGGTCTTCTAACTGGGTAAATTGCTTGCTGATAAAAATTAAATACACACTTGAAAATTGTGTGCATGATCTCAAAATGACACAGCCAGGAAATCAAATATATTCTGGCGTTTTAAAATTAGTGAACTAAATAAAGGTCACACTGGTGAACTAAAGGGATCTCTTAAATGTGGAATACACAGTCTCACCATTTCTTATAAATAGTGAATACTGTCATGGCTACTTTTCTTTTTCTGCACTAAAATACCATGACATTCCAGAGGATTAGAGCCCGTGATGGTGGCGCGAGCACAGCAGGTGGCAGGCAGATGGAGCAGCAGTTGAGAGCTCTCATCTCGATCCAAGGAAGCAGAGAGAGCTCACTGGAAATGGCCAGAGTCCTTTGAAACCTCAAAGCCTAGTGTCTTGGTTACTTTTCCATTGCTATGAGACACTATGACCAAGGCAACTTATAGAAGGAAGAGTTAATTGAGGCTCACACTTTCAGAAGATGAGCACATGACCACTATGACCAGGAACGTGGCAGAGGAAGAACAGGCATGGCACTGGAGCACTAGCTGAGAGCTTACGACTTTAACCACAAGCTTGAGCAAAAGAGAAAGGGGGTGAAGGGACAGGGAGAAAGAGAACACATGCAAGTTAACAGGAATGATGTGGGTTTTTTAAACCTAAAGGTCCACACCTCTTTCAACAAGGCCACACCCCCTAATCCTTCCCAAACAGTTCCACCAGCTAGGGTTGAACTATTCAAATATATGACCCTATGAGGAACCATTTTCTTTCAAACCACCATATCCACCCACAGTAACTCATTTTCTCCAGCAAGGCCACACTTCCAAATCCTCCCTAAACAGCCACCAACTAGGAATCAAGTATTCAAATATCTGAGACTTGAAGTTGGGGTGTGGAGGAGCAGAGCAATATCTCAAAACCATTACAAGTATTACTCCAATTTATAGAAACCTAGCTAAGCTAGGAAAGCTGATTTCTAGTCCCTTGATTAGGACATTATATGCCCTAAAATCTAAAGTCCAGTCTCTCTAGGATCTTCAGCCATCTCCTGGTACAATCACAGCTGTGATGAAGCAGAGCTAGCCCAGTGGCTGGCTTTAATGAAGAGCTCCTCACAATTTAAAATATTCCATTTTAATCTCTTTCCTTCCTTATTTTCCCTTTATCCTTCCTTCACCTCATTCCCCAAAAAAGTTAAGAAAGCAAGTTTCCTTTGTTTAGTTGTGCCATAGACACAATCTGTGAGCCCTAGAGTTTCTGAGAGGCTGAGGAGGGGCAATTATACTCCAAGGAAACAAAGACGCACTAGCTGACTGCACCAATGTGTAACATCACGGGGGTTTACAGAAACTAAGTGGTAAGGAGAAGGTTGGAGAAAAGGCCTCCTTTCCATGCACAGTAAAGAGTGTTTCACAGCACAGTTTTCAAATTCTGTCTTAAATGCTTTCAGTACAGAAATAATTAATTGTTCATGCTTTCTTTCCTTCAACTGTGTTTACCACAGTATGCCTAGTACCAATAAAGTCATTAAAAAATCATTAGGGCACAACACCAAAAAGATGCTTCACCTATAGAAATTTACATTCTGGAAGTGATGCTTAACAGAAGGTAAACTCACTATCTTAGTTTCATTTCCTATTGTTGTTATAAAATATCCTGATGAAAGCAACTTAAGAAAAAAAGACATTTCTTTGTCTCACAGTGTCAGACTACAATTGCCTGAAAGTCAAGATCTCAGGAACATGAAGGGGCTGGCACATCACACTCACAGCCAAGAGCTAATGAATCCATGCTTTACTCCTCTCTCTCTCTCTCTCTCTCTCTCTCGCCTTCATTCAGTCCAGGGTCAAGCCCATGAAATAGCACTGCCCACACTCAGATGGGCCTTCCCACCTCAATTAATCCAGTGCAACAGTCATGGTTAAAGAAAAGGAGGCAATGAATTTGAGCGAGAGGATAAAGGAGTATTTGGAGAAGAGAGAGGGTTGGATAGAGAGGACATAAATACACAACATGTGTGAAACTCTCAAAAAATTATCATTATTATTATTTGGTTTTTCAAGACCAGGTTTCTCTGTGTAGCCTTGGCTGTCCTGGACTGATTTTTGTAGACTAAACTGCTCTCAAACTCAGTAATATCCATTTGCCTTTGCCTCCCAGAGTGTTGGGATTACAGGGATTACAAGGTGCCTGGCTCAAAAGATAGATAGATAGATAGATGATAGATAGATAGATAGATAGATAGATAGATAGATAGATAGATAGATTTTAGGGAAGAATATTGCTCGCGTGTGAGCCCATGAGTCAACTTAATCTAGAGAAATCCTCACTGGGACTCCCTTTCCAGTTTTATCTGCACTGTATCATGCCAAAAGTCAAAACTAACCATAATGCTAATAGATTTCTCAAATGGTGCTCTGTTCTGAAAAAAGAAACACAGTAGAATAGTGTGGTAACTAGCAAGGAATGTGGGGAAGGTTAGCCAGAATGATGCTGACCTGTGTCTCCCATCCTTGTACTCACCAGCCCGCCTGCTTAGCTCCAGATCGCAGCAGGGTGTTAGCAGACACGAACAGTCTTTGTAAGGGAGTGCTACTTACAGGAAGCACCCCTTGCCTGTAGGCATCTGGACAGCAATAATCCAGATGTCCAGACAGATGGACTGACTCACTCGGAGACCAGAAGGTAAGGGCAAGCTGAGAACACAGGTTGGAGAGAGCTGAAAAAGGAGAAACAGGAGAAAAGAAAGCAAGCCAGCAGACCTGTTCTGACCTGATCTGAAGAGGAGGAGGAGGAGGAAGAAGAAATATGTAGGAGTCCAGATCTTCTCTGGTTAATAACTCTGTGATAGAGGAATGGTGTAGGTTGCGGAGTACCTATCTCGGGTGCATATCTAAGTCCCCCGAGCCTGATACAGACTGGGGTTCAGCAGGCGGTCACACAGCAGGGCCGGGTGACAACAGCTGTAACAAACTAACAAAGTATAACGAACTGAAGAGGGAGGATCTAACCCTCTCTCACTACTTAACCTGGTGACCTGAGTTAGCAGCCACCTCCATCACAAGCCTTACTCTTAATCTGAGCTGGCAGCGTGGACAGAGAAAAGAAACCATGCCGCCAGCAGCCTAAGCTAAGTGTTGCTGGCAGGCATGTTCATTGCCGGCAATCAGGAAGGGCTTGGAGACACCTCCGAAATATCATACCTATTGCCCTAGTTCCTTACTGACTTTTGTAAAAGAAGATCAAAAAGCTCAATAATCTCTATGTGGTAGTGAAGAGGCCCCATATCCATGTAGTCTGCATGTGTCAGCAGGTATTTGACATACGGTGCTTATAATTTCATGGATACATGGTTGACGGGATGCTGGACAGGGAGGCTGTGAAATGTGGTTTTTAACGTGGTTATTGGTTACAATGTAACTAACCTGAAAGCTAAGACAGGTGGGACAGTCAGACATGCTTACCTTGGTGCTGGCAAAAGGCAGCAGGGAGTAGCTCCTTCATAGTAGCTCCTTCATACTTCCTACTTTCTCTTAACCGCACTAAATACCTGAGAGTTATTGAACCCTACTTCTAAAAGAAATGTTTAAGAATCTGTTCAGAGGCTGTAGAGACAGCTTGGAGTTAGAAAATTTGCTGATCTTGCAAGAGACTCAAGTCCGAATCCCAGAGCCTATGTGGCAGCTGGCTACATGTTGATACATGGGCTAGAACATGGAGTTACAACTGTGGGTAACTCCAGCTCCAGATGGTCCAACAGCCCTCTTCTGGCTTCTGTGGGCACCAAGCAGTGTATGCAGGCAGAAGCTCATACACATAATATAAAAACAAATAACATTTTTTGTTTTCTTTTTGTTTTGTGTTTTTATTCTTTATTAATTACACTTCATTCACTTTGTATCCCCCCTGTGGTTCCCTCCCTCCTCCTGTCCCAATCCCTCCCTTCCTCCACCCTCTGCATGCATGCCCCTCCCCAAGTCCACTGATGGGGAGGTCTTCTTTTCCTTCCTTCTGATCCTAGTCAATTAGGTCTCATCAGGAGTGGCTGCATTGTCGTCTTCTGTGCCTGGTAATGCTGCTTCCCCCTCAGGGGGAGGTAATTAAAGAGCAGGCCAATCAGTTCATGTCAGAGACAGTCCCTGTTCCTATTACAGTGGAACCCACTTGGATACTGAACTGCCATGGGCTACATCTGTGCAAGGGTCTTGGGTTATCTCCATGCATAGTCCTTGGTTGGAGTATCAGTCTCAGGAAAGCCCCCTGTGCTCAGATTTTTTGGTTCTGTTGCTCTCCTTTTAGGGTTCCTGTCCTCTCCAGCTCTTACTGTTTCCCACTTCCTTCCTAAAGATACTTTTTAAATTTACTTTATTCTCTATGTAGAAGTGCTTTGCCCACATGCGGTAAACTATACCCGGAAGAGAGCAGCAGAGCCCCTGGAGCTAGGATTATAAATGATTCTGAGCCGCCATGTGGTTGTTCAGAATTGAACCCAGGTCCTCTGTAAGAGCAGCCAATGCTCTTAACCACTGAGTCAACTCTCACCTTGTCTCAAAAAAACAAAAACAAATAAACATATATTTAAATTCTGTACAAAGCTACAATGGTGCAAATGGGAATGTCTCCTAACTGTCACAGGCACAGCAGCCAGTCAGTCTATTCAGGGAGCCTGCAGCAGCTGAGAGGAGCAACATTGGCCACTTCCTCTGTCTGAGACAACAGTAATCGCAAGAGAGGTAGTCACATTTAAATAGGCCCCTTTGCTTTTGATTACTTCTTAGTGGCTATGGAAACAGATTCTAACTAAGCCTTCAGTGGGCATCACTAAGAGAAGAGCAGGCAGCATGTGACTGACTCCGAAGGCACTGGCCACCTAACCTGTAGCCTGCACGCATTCCCTGGTCCCAGGTACTTCCTCGAATGCCCCACAGACATCTTGGCAAGATCTCCACTGCACACCACATCCAGACACCCCTGTCTACCTCTCACAGACTCTTTGTGCCTTTGAGATTGTCCTATTATTGCAAGTTTTCCCAAAATCATAATTCCAAGACATAAACACACAGGTAAAATACTGTCTTATGAGCAATATTGCTAGCATACAAAAGTCTATTTCATAGCCAGAATTCTCAGAGAACTTAAAACACACATGTATGTATGATGTCTGGACCACTTTCTATTTCCTCAAAGCTGGTGTACACAAGCCCAAACTAAAGGCAGATAGGAGTCAACACATCTCCAAACGGTGAAAATCTGAAAGCTTTACAAAAAACATTTCTTAGCTACCAATAAAAATGACTTTTCAAAAAACCTTACCAAACATTTTGAATTCTTTTTCAAAAAATACATAAACAGTATTTAAAACTCTTTCTTCTGGATTCATTTTCCTGTATTTGATCTTATCACTCACTAAGCATGCATTTCTTTGCTGAGTGGTTTCAGAATAAGCTGATCTCAGAATAAACGGCCTTGCAACTGCTCACAGCTTAACACCTCAGTATGAGTCTCTAAGAATTACATTATCTTACCCCCCATACAATTACTAAATGCTACAAATTTAACATTGATAAAACAATAGTGTTGAACGTAAAAATTCGTCTTCACACATCATCAGCTGTCCCAGGCCTGTATCCTACATGGCATTTGCAGCATGTGGAGGTGGGACAGGGCAGTTGTATGTAATGTAGTGTCCTTCGGTTTGCGTTTGTCTGATCCAGGCACATTTTTAACACCGAGCTAAACGTGCACCCTCTGGAAACACACATCCACTGCAAGAGCTGCCCTGAGACTGCCCCGAGCAAAACTGCACGCTGAGTGACAGTGTCTTCACAATTCCTTGCTTTACTACTGAGAAATTTTGCATCTTGTTCATAAGGGAAATTGGTCTGTCATTTTCTGTCTTTGTCTGCAGGTTCAATGACCTATAGACAGCTATATGGAAATGTGATTGTACAAAAAGTGTCTGATCTGAGGGCAACAGACTGGGAGGGGAGGAGATTCAGAAAATCTGTGTGCTGTAACTCTTCTTAGCCTCTCTGTTAAGCAATTCTTCTTCTCAAGAAGGGCAGGCATCCTGCAGATCTCTAACCCACCGTGGGACAAGGGCAGGTCACAAAAGCTCTTTATAGCCAGTGCTTACACAGAAAACCAAAGGAAAGTCAGGGTAGTATTTTTAGATTTTATTATAACTTTTGGAAACGTTCTAGCTTCTATGATCGACCACGTGGAGATGAGTTCCAGTGTCTACAGCTTGCTCCAGGAAGAGGAGTAGGAATGAGGGTGAGAGGCAGGAAGGCAGGAGAAAACCAGAACCTGTGCTTCTGACTTCACTTCAGAACAGTGGTTCTCTGTGTTCCTAACACTTCGATCCTTAATCCAGCCCCTCATCGTGTGCTGACCTCAGCCATAAGATTATTTCCTTGATCCTTCGTAACCGTAATTTTGCTACTGATATGAGCTTTAATGTGAATGTTTTTGGTGATAGAGGGTTACCAAAGGGGTCAGGACCCACAGGTTGAGAATCACTGCTTTAGGGCCTCATTTTTCTGAGCCCAGCATATAAAGTGACATCATGTTTTAAGTCTACGCAGGTGTAAATTCCAAATACTACAAATTAACAAAAATCCAGATTCAAAAATCTTGACTACTCTGGTCAGACATTTAGTCACTCAATAAAGATTTTCCACATCAAGTTGTCTTGTGAATGTACATGACACACACCTCAAATCTTACACAAAGTCTAAAATAGCCTCTTAGTTTCCTGCAGCGTCTGTTTATGTTATTCATAGGTGTTTTTTTTTTTTTTGAGCTAATACATGCTCCCTGAAAATAGTCTGTGGCTAACCCTTACTTTGAACAGGACAGACTTGAATTGTCTAATATTTCAAAATCTCTCTAAATTATTTCCGTAACTCAGCCCACAGTTTAATAATCCTCATAGTTATGAAATGATTCCTTATCACTAACATGGATATTCTGCTATGGCGCTAGTGACATATACCTCAGTCTCTTTCCCAAGACACTTGTCCAAAACAGAAACCATCACTGCTTCCCAAAGAGCAGGACAGCTTCATTCTTCCCCCACTTGCTAGTGTCTGGCTACTTCTGACTTCTCTTGGGATCAATTATAAAATCTAAACAATAAGATGAGGAGCCAGAAAAAAGAGGTAACTGCCTTTCTACAATGAGTCTGTGGATGTTTCTCTTATGCATTGCTGTGGTTTGAAGGAGTGTTCCCTGGGGGTGTACTTTAGGCTTGGTCCCCAGACAATGACACTAATAGGAGGTGGCAGAATCTTTAAGAGGTAGGACCCCATGGAGGGATGTTAGGTCATTGGGATGTGCCTTTGAAGAGGATGTCAGGACCCCAGCACTTCCTTCTCCCTCTTTGCTGATGAGCTGCCATGAGCTGAGCACCTTCCTATGGCAAACACTCTACCATGATGTATTCACTATGCAACAGGCCAAAGGCCATGGACTGACACGCCCAAAACTTTGAACCAAATAAACCTTACCTTGTTTTAGGAAGATTTTTTTGTCACATATTATGTGGAAATTATGGAAAGCTAGCTACTCCATACCTAGTTCAGCATCTCTCAATCCTATAAACAAATGATCAAATGAATTGGATAGTTTTCAAAAGTTTTCAAAAGAAATATATGGAAATGGATCTACATGCTTTTGATCTTAGCACTCTGGAGGCAGAAGCAGGAAGATTTCCATCAGTTTAAGGCCAGTCAGAGCTACATAGTGAGACCCTGCTTTATATAAAGAAAGGAAAAAGAGAAATAAACAAAGGAAGAAAGAAAGAAAGAAAGAAAGAAAGAAAGAAAGAAAGAAAGAAAGAAAGAAAGAAAAAGAAAGGAAGGGAAAAAGAAAGACAGGCAAATGTCTAACCAATGTTTGAAAAAAACATATATGTCCGATAGTCTTATCATCAAGCAACAACAAAGTAACATTACTTTGAGACTCTATCTCAACCCAATCAGAATAGTTATTCTCAATTATTTACTGCTGGTAGGAATTATAATATCTTCCAAGTATTGTGGAAGTTCCGCATAAAACTAAAAATAGACTAACAACAATTCTACTCCTGGGCATATGCCCAAAGGAACCATCAACATGCCACAGAGACACGTAAATATCCATGTTTTCCACGTTTGCTGCAATGCTAGCCACAGTAGCCAAGGTATAGAATGACCAAGCTTAGATGACCATTAATGGATAAAGAAAAACATTAGCTAAAAGAATGGCATTATTTAAATCAACAAAATGAAAGGAACTGAAGATCATCTTGTCAAATAAAATAATCTAATCTCAAAAGAACAGATATTACATGTCTGTCTCATCTGCAAAGCAAGATTTAATTATCACATGCATGTAAGACATAAAGATAGAGAATGATGAGGATGGAAGAAGTGATCAAAAGGGATGGGAGAGAGAAAACAAAAGAGGTTAATTGGGGATAGAAAGACAAAATTTCATTTTCTCTTTCTCATATAGAGAACCTGGATTTAACTATATGCTGTCATGAAAGCAGAAGGGGGCTATTTGTGGGGAGGAAAGCCACTGAATCACTGTGCTCACTGATTTTCCACCCAATGAAAGCTAAGGGCAAGACTTTCAGAAAACCACAGATCTATAGAGGTGACAGAGCCTGGGGCCCCTGATCCGAGAGTCCCCACACTCACTGCTCTTCTTCCACCACCCCGGGACAGGTGTGCTTTGCAAACACCTGTATTAAGCATACAATACTGAGACAAGTGGCTGCAAGTTCTGAATCAATGGCATGTGTATTAACAAGAAAAGGCTGCTTTTTTTCCCCTACTATAAAGTACAAGATTATAACATGCAAACTGGGACAGTAGGAAGTTGTCTTTTCAATAGAAAGCTAGCATTCCTATAAAATTCTAAGTAATGTCAAATGCTTTCCTCTGCTTCCGTGATGTTATTGAAGTGGCATAAGCTTGATACATAAAATTAAATGGCAAGTGAAATATACCATCAGGCCAAAGGAACCTCAGAACTGTGACTATAGAAAACCAGGGTATAAAGCTTGCAAGGGTATTTTAATATTTGCTGCAACTTTTCTCCCACAGAGGGAAGGCAAGCTCTCTCCTCCAACCTGAGGAGAGCAGCACAAAAGGTCCAGGCTCTGCTCTAGCTGCTCCTCCCCGGCTTGTGTGGAGAATGTGAACTTCAGACTGCAGGGTTCCTGGGGTCCATTCTGTCACACAGAGCACAGCATACCTGCATGCCAGTCCCATAATCTCCCCCTGACCAAAGTGTCTCTTTGCTTCCATGTGGCGAGGCACCAAAGAAGATGTAATAGTTGTGGGGGGGGGGGGGGGGTCTGATTCCCTCCTGATCCAATCAGGCTAGCAAGGATCCCACCAACTCAGCAGCCTCCTGCTGCTTCAGGGCTGTAGCCTCCATACAGCTCCCTCATGATCCCGTTGTCCTTTCAAATACATTGCCAACCCGAGATTTCTCTTCTTTGAAAAAAAAAAAAAAAACTGTGTGGAAAAAAGGACACTTGTGTTTCTTTTTCTTTTCTTTTCTTTTTTTTTTTTTTTTTTTTGCTCGTTTGTTGTGAGACAGAGTCTCACTAGATAGCTCTGGCAAGGGCTTTTGAAACCTCAAAGCTCACCTCCAGTGACACACTTCCTCCAACATGGCTATGCTTTTCAATCCTTCTCAAACAGCTCCACTCTGGTGACTAAGCATTAAAAAATATGAGCCTACGAGGGCCATTCTCATTAAAACCACCAAGGAGCTGTGGATACCCCCATTAAAGGGACTTATGAGAGGTTTACCTTTGGCCTCTCTCCTGGCAGTTGCCTGGCCCAAAAGGGAGGCCAGGTCAGCTTTATTTCCCAGAATTTTCCACTGTAAGTCAGATAAATGAGCCCTGAGAGGGCACATTTTTCCATCTGCTGAGTCTCAAATGTCTTCAGCTCAAAATAACAACTTTGGAACTCCAAGTAAATCCCCACAGCTGTTAAAGAATAATTTAGCAAGAATTGGAGGGAAGAAGAGACAAAAAAATCATGAGTCATACAGATATAAAATCAAAATGTCTTCAAGACTTTATTCAACTCATTTACTAGTGAGAGAACTGGTGATAATTCAGAAAATGTGTGTGTGTGTGTGTGTGTGTGTGTGTGTGTGTGTGTGTGTGTGT
>NW_026596244.1:8094100-8121891 GCF_907164565.1 Psammomys obesus | reverse complement strand
TGTGTGTGTGTGTGTGTGTGTGTGTGTGTGTGTGTGTGTGTGTGTGTATGTGTGTGTGTGGTGTGTGCTTGGTCAACAGGCATGCTGAAATAAAAGCATACAAAATTAAACAGTATCATGAGACAATAAAGTATCTCACCATCTCATTTCTAGCACAGAAAATCTGAATTTCTAAGGACAACAGTTGTTTGTATTTTTATATATCAGAGTTGGGGAAAAAAGGCCCCAAAAAGCTGTGAGGTCAGGATAACTGCATCCCCGCCTTTGCCACCTGTGCCGGGCAGGTGACCCAGCATGAGTGGAGCTGGCTCTGCCCCTTGCTGGCTGGGGTAGTGCCGGAGAGCTTGCCCAATGGCTGGAGTGCTGGTGAGCAACTGGCTCAGCATCAGGCCCAGATCCAGGGTTCTGAGTTGGCTCACCTCAACATCTACCCCATCTATGAACTGCTGTAGCACATGAAGGGGCCGGTCCTGCAGATGCAGAGCTGCAGGATCTCCATGACACAGGGCAACAACAGGATATCCAAGAGGAGTCCCCGGTGAGGGTCCCGCATCGAGAGTGTAGCAGAAACCAGAGACCTCGAACCAGACCAATGACACACTGCAATAAACATTTACAAGTAAAGCTGTGTGGACAAAGGGAAGTTAAGATGTATGGGACACACTGGCACATCCTACAGCTTCCATGGCGAGGCTTTTGTTTTATTTTTGTTTTTTTTGGGGGGGGAGATTGCAAGGGCAGACGGTGGATATAAAGGGACAAGGAGACAGTGGGATTGGGGCACATCATGTGAAACTCATAGACAATCAATTAAAAGTTAAAAAGAAAAAGATAACTCTACTCAGTGACCTCAGGTGTTTTTCCCATTTCAAAGTCTTTCACTTTTTTCTGTCAGGTTGTTGTCCTGGTACAAAGCCAGACACCTCGGGGCATCTGTATAGTCAGGCGACAGGTAGGATGCCTTGTTTTCCTACGGATGGTTGTTTTGCAAGCCTATGGGTAACTTTCCAGAGGGGTTTACTATCCTGTCTAGTATTTATCAGGCCCACGACAACACTGGTCCCATTGCTGTAAACAGACAGAGCCACAAGCAAAGGCAACGTTCTTCCCAGGTCTTAAGACATTGCTCTCAGTGTCTCCAGAACTTTCCTAGAGCACTGCTTCCTGCCCCTTTGTCCTCCTTTTGGTGGCTCACAGGAAGGTATTCTGTGCGACGATGAAATAGGACTGACAGGCTGGGGTCCATTTTAGGGGCTCTCTGCAGTGAAAGGCGCCCATAGCCGGGAGGAGAGTTGTCAGAATAATTATATTGAAGTAATGCAAAGCAGGTTCCTGCTGTTAGAAAGGTGGGAGAGAAACTTAGGAGGAGAAAACTAGACTCGTTCTGACGATGCTGCATGGGGGGTGGGGCTCATATTCTTCATCCGGAGATCCGGAGACATGTCTGTGTGCGCAGGTCTGAATTACTATGCAGTCCCAGTCCATCCACTGAGGACACTGGGAAGGAGCAGCAACATTCTGTGACAATGTGCACGCCCTGAGTCCTTGTCATGGTTTCTAAATACGATTCAACCCTGGGAGGAGCCAGAACTCAGAGAAATTGTGGATTACAGAGCCGCAGCATGTAAAATAGACGACGCTAAACTACGACTCAGTGTCAGAGAGCAAGGTAGTCCTCAGAAGCCAGTGGGTTCTGCTGAGGCTTGAGAGGATCAAAGCCAGCTTAGGGTTGTTCCCAGGGCCAAAGATGGAGAAAGTGAAGCGGTGGGATAAAAATTAAAAAGAGGCCAGTAAGACAGCTCAGCCAGTGCCAGTGCTTGTCACCAGTTCAATTCCTAGAGCCCAGTGACTCCTCAGGGCCGTCCTCTGGCCTTCACACATGTGCCGGGTATGCACGCCCATCATGCCCACTTGTGCCCACATGCACAATAATAGTGATTTTTAAAGGAAACAAAAGTGGCTCCAGATAAGACTGAAGACATAAATCATGATGGGGTGAGGCTAAACTAGACCCCTTTACTTAAAGGGTATTTGGCAGCCAGAACAGACGCTGAGGCTCCCATGGGAATGGCAAATGGGTGTTAATCAGACTTTGACAGTTGAGCCATGCTGTGGGAGATTTTTTTTCTTGTTGGGAGTACACATCAAAGTGTCTGAGGGTAGTCTCAGGCGAGCACGTCACAGACAGTTCAGGAAAATAAAAAGACTTCTATCCTATAGGTTCTCTGTCAGCTGGAGAATTTAAAATTATAGCTTAACATTAGTCTAATCTAACATTATTTATATTATAATTGTATCCTGATATCTAAGGCTTCAAATGTATCTAATTGAATTATGATGTTATGGAAATAGACTGATTTCATGGTACTGTCATTGAAAAGCTGTATCTGCCACTGAATATAAATTTAAACCTAAGAGATAAGCTGTAAGCTGGGACCTTATCTCAGCAGCAGAGTGTGTGTTTGGCACTCCAGAGGCCCTGGGCTTATTAACCCTAGCACCATCACAACAAAAAGAACATAAGAACGATGTAGTCACCAAAGCAAGTGGCTCAGAACCTTCAAAAAAGCAGCGTGAAAGCTGTGTTTGTCCAGCTAAAACTCTAAACAGCCGCTAGGGCTGGAGATTGACAATTTGTCAAAGGTGGTCTTATTTTTTCAGCCTTGATTTTTAAACTTCATTGTCTAAAGTTTAATAAAGAAGACATCAAAACTCAGTATCAACAGAAATGTGCTCATAGTATCTCTGTTCTGGGGTACACAATCCCTAGTTTCCACTCTGCTTTAATCAACTGTTGTGGAGAAGTGATGGATGACCTGACGAGTTTTAAGACAACTTAGCAAGTGAGAATATTGTTCACAGCACAGAGTATGACACAGGTGTGATGCATCCTTCGCCATGTCTTCCGGTTGGGGTGGGGTGCTGCAGGTGCGTGCGCGTATATCGGTATGGGAGAACACACACACACACACACACACACACACACACGGAGAATGGCCGACAGAGGCCAGCGGCGTTGGTGATACCTGCAGCTGAGGTTACAGGCAGTTGTGAGCCACTCAACCTGTGGGATGGAACCAAACTCAAGTCCTCTGGAAAAGCCATGTGCTCTTAGCCACAGGGTCATCTCTCCAGGTCCTGGAGTCTTGTTTCATGAGTCTCAACATTACAATTGTGGTGAACATGTGTTTACACATTTGCCAAAACCCCATTTGCCAAGACCAAGAACGAACAATGCTGTAAGCGACTGGCAATGACCATGTGTTGGTTCATCTTGTCTAACAAGTGCACCACTCTAACGGAGGACTCTGAGGGTGGAAAGCGCTCTGCTTTGGGTAGGGAGTGCCAGACAGGTACCCTCCATTCTATTTTGTTGAGCAACGAAAATGGCTCTAAAGAATTGATCTATTTTAAGCCCAGCAAAGTCAGAATAGGGTAGACAGATGTCCTCAGGTGTCCAAACCTCTCAATAGCTTCTTTCGGGGCAGAGGCCCTAAGTTTACTCCCAAGTGTCTAGGGACAACTGTTGCTCCTTATGCTTACAACTATAATTTTCCTACTCCGAACGTCCCATTCCACACCCCGAAAGAAGCACACAGTGTCCGGGACTTTGTTGCAATAGGTGGCTTTCCTGGGTCATCAGAAGATGAAGACACACATAAGAGAATTTGAGAACCAAGGTGGAATGGCCTTCGTTTAACCGCCTTTGCTGCAAGTTGCGGTCTAGCAGGGACAAATTCATGTGCTCAACTCTTGGAAGTTCCAAAGTTCCCATCGTCCTCTTGTTTTATTATGTGCTCCTAGAGGTAACGTCTTATGACTTTAAATTGGTTTGGGACACTCAGAACACATTCTCTCCTAAAAACATGGTTTTAAATAGTAACTAATTTTCTATCAACCACTCAATAAACATTTACCTAGTCAGAGTAGAATCTCACCCAGAAGCAAGACTATAATAGAGTCCGGGCAGGAATTGTGGCAGGGCTGAATGCTAGCTCTCCGAGGAAATTGTTAGGAGAGAGACTGGTGTTGCAGGGTCCCGGGACCTGGAGAAGGGAGATGATGGGGAAGCGGGGCTGGGATGGAGGATGTGTTCGTGGCTCTCTGAAAGGTGGGGTGGTGCTGAATGGGCCTGATGCTTAGCTGGTTAAGGAAGCCGCACGGTGGGGCTCTGGCGAGAATGCACCACGTGACTCCGTGCACCCTCACATCCAGGAGAGTGGGTGACCGCACAGCCTTGCCCGGCCTGCTCCAGCTACGTCCTCGGTGAAATGTGTGTGTGAAACGTGTCCATTTTCTCCCCTCCACGTCTCCGCCCTGTGCTAATCCACAGTATTTCCGCTGGCTTACCACACTCCTCAGCAGCAGCCCAGAGCTCAGCATAGCTCTGGGGCTCCAGCAGCCAGAGAGCGTTAGGAAAGCACTTACCTTCCCTGGCTGCAGGGCCAGGTTCACCTTCTCTTTCCCTTGCATTTTAATGAAGGCCGAAGTCTTCATCTTTGTCGGCCTCCTCAGCCTCAACTTAGCCCACACGTGCCTGCTCTCTATGCTCCATCACAAGCTCGGCCTAAACCCGCTCACCTGCACACACACACACACACACACACACACACACACACACACGCGCGCGCTCACCTCCACACACACCCCTCCCTCCTGCTCCGCGGATTCTCCTCTCATTCTGTTCTCGTTTGCTCAGAACACCTTCTCGGCGGCCCACAGACGCCCGCAGGCAGCGTCCACGCCCACACAGGTCTCGTGTCTTTGTGCACCTCTCAGCTGGGAATCGTTTATTGACTTGTTCAGTGGTGTCCCCCCAACAGACGGCAGCCCATGCCAGGACAGCTGCTGGGTTTTTACTAACGTCCCAGCACAGCCTTGCCAGGGCTTCCCACTTAGACCCACCCACTACGAAAAATGAGCTGGTGGCACGTGCTTCTTCATGCCCTAAAAGCAGGGTGGAGCCCACAGTAAAGACACCATAAATTCTGTCTTTAAAAAGAAGAAGCTGAAGAGCACTTTCTATAGAGGAAAGGAGCGGAGCTGACGTCAAAGCATGAGCACACGGTCACGAAAAGAGAAGCTGAGAAAATATGCCGAGTGTCGGGAGCTGGAAACACAGTTTAGTGGTAGAATGCTTGCCTAGCATGCGGTAGTCGTGGGTTCAACGCCCGCCACTTTGGACACGGTGGACAGAGAAAGAGAGGCTGGCAAGAGAGTCCTAGGAAGGGAGGCTGGTGAGAGCATCCTAGTGAGGCAGAGGCTCTGGAAAGCAGCCATGGCCCTGGTGGATGGTAATGCCAGGTTTCTGAACTGGACCAGGGCACAAATGTGTGCGAACTATGCGGGATTGCGGGAGGTGGATGACGCATGACTGCCTTTGGTGCTACGTTTGTATCAGCTATCTCCAAATGCCCTATCTCTATCCCTCTTCCTGCAGTCACTGGAAGTGCACAGGATGTGAGGTGTCCCCTTGGTTCCTTCCCCTGTGGGAACATCACCAAGTGCCTGCCTCAGCTGCTTCACTGCAATGGTGTAGACGACTGTGGGAATGGAGCTGATGAGGACAACTGTGGTGAGTGGGGGGGGGGGGGGGGGGGGGAGGGGGGGGGGGGGTGGGCGGAGTCACAGCCAGGCTGGCCTGGCTACTCTAAGGAGAAAGAGAATTGACCATGTTGACAAGCCCTTGATTTGCTGGTCTGGAGCTCACTGTGTAACTCAGGCTGACCTCTAACTTGCTAACACAACTGTCCTGCGTCCCCAGCATTGTTACTACATCACTGCTTTTCTAGCATTACCCCCAGAATTTCAGAAAACAGCTATTCGGCACAATCACTTTTTTTGGTTTTGTTTTGTTTTTGTCTTTTTAAGCCAAGAAACCTGCAGAGTTCATGTCTTTGAGGCATGATGTGAGGTGTCAAAATGGAGAATATGGTCTCTGGAGTCTGAACCTAGGTACTGCATTAACCAATTATGCAAACTCTGTGTGTCTGAGCTTCCTCACTTTGTAAAGGGGTTTAATGATTGTACCTACCTTGTGAGACTTTGGGAGATGAAAGATAAAAGATTAGGTAGGCTAGGCATATGGGCAGGACTCAATATATTAGATACTGTGTCCTACTTAATACAGCTAGGGAGGAAGGATGAGAATTCCTGAAAATACAGGTAGGTAAGTGGAACTTATTTGTCCCAACAACAACCTGCCCTACTGCCTTGCCAGGCCAGCAAGCGAACCTGATTGCCAAGTAGAAGATTTAGGAAAATAACAGTTAAGATTTTTGTTCAAATTTCCGAAACTTTAAAGCACAAATTCATCAAGACAACTCGAATGCCCTGAATCTGATTCACTGCAAAACCAATCTGCTAATCAACACAGTAGTTAATAGTATTCTCACTGTGGGAAAATACGCTATGTCTTGACGACAGAAACATACCTACAATGCTAACTCTGGAAGCACTATGTAAAGGATAAGCCTTCGGGAGGCCTTGCTGCCGAACTCTGGATATTCCAGTTTTTATAAGGCTGAATGAATTAAATGTTTTTTTACAAGTAAAATTGGAGGGAGATCAAGCTTAAAAACCTTCACTCTGTAAAGGAAAACCTCACCCCACTTATGCCATAGAACTGACGCCTGAGCCTCAGAGGAACAGGTCATTTCTTGTAAATGAATCTTGTGATCACAAACAAAACAAAAAGGGGGCATGAAGTAACCATTTCCACCCAACCTCTGCATGGGTGGATCCTCAGGGCAATAGCCAAGTACTGTGAAGCACTAACTAGCAGCGTCCTACCTTCACTCCCTAAGCCTCCTCCACTGAGCTGGGCTGAGGGGGCTGAATAGCAAGCTGCTCTTTGTGACAGTCACCATCTGTTTCACTACCAAGTGAGCAGAGCTGACGCGCCGACTTAGGCAGTGAGCCACTGAGCCACACTCTCCAGCCTCAGGCCTTTGTGATTTGGTTTGGTTTGGTTTGGTTTGGTTTGGTTTGGTTTGGTTTGGTTTGGTTTGGTTTGGTTTGCTTTGCTTTGCTTTCCTTTGCTTTGCTTTGCTTTGCTTTGCTTTGCTTTGCTTTGCTTTGCTTTGCTTTGGTTGTGATACCTTCCCCTGGTTGTATTTGCAGACTAAGTTTGGAACACTGTCTCTACATGGGTATTCAACCAAAAGGCATACACACTTAAACTGGTGGGTGAAACCTCTATTTACCTTTGACTTAAGCATCTGCAAACATTTTCAATACTAGCATTTACTGAAATAACTGAGTGTTGAACAGATCTTAAAACTTAGAATGTAGCAGTGAGCAGCACGCTGCCAGCCACTTTCCCCTGCACCTGCTTGATGCTTGGACACGGTCCTCAGTGGATTGCCACCAAGCCAAATGGCCCCAGGAAGCAGAAGCCCAGTAGCCATCTCAAATTCACCAGTGAAAACTGGTCCTCAGCATAGAGGAAACTCTAGCTTTAGTGGTAGTTAAAGATACAATATTTAAAAAATAATATTAATAAGTAGCAGTCCTTGTGGTCATAATCCTTAGCTGGGTGCTTTCCTCAAGACTCTCCAGACAGCAAGCCAAATGAAGACAATAAGGCATCCCAAACAGGGGGTCAGCCTCCAAGACTTGTGCTTCAGTGCTGAATATAAAGGGTGGTAAATGGCCCTTCTTCTCTTTTCTGGAAAAATGGCAATAAAAGAGTACCCATGGCCACAGGTTCTCAAAAGAGCTCAGTGGAGGCTGGAAACATGGCTTAGCAGTAAGAGCACTTGCTACTCTTGCAAAGGACCCAAGTTCAGTTCCCAGCACCCATGGGTGGCTCAGAACCATCTCTCAAGTCCAGCTCCAGAGGATCTGACTCCCTCTGACAGAGAGAGAAAAAGAGAGAGAAAGAGAAAAAAAAATCTTTTTTAAAAATGATTAAATGAAATGCTATATGGGAGATGTTTAGCAGAAGATAAATATGATGCATTTGTGTTCATGCATGAGAATCCTACCGTCTACATGTTAAAATGTTAACTCTGATCAAACCTTTAACATGTCCAAGTACGTGCTGTTGCTTTCTGTCCATGCTAGGCTAGAAGGCTCAGGAAGAGCAGAGGAATCACATCTTCATCACCATCTGTAGAGCCAGGTGACACGAACTAGGAGCTTGAGTTATTTCTGCCTCTTGCTGTTCTAATTTCCTTGGCAAGCTATGGGTTTTTTTTTTTCTTCCTTTTCAGGTATATGGATAATTTATGCTCCCAAGGCTGCTCATTTTTAAGACATCCATATTTAAATTTTTGCTAATGTTAATTAAATTAAACCAGAAATTTGGTCTTTCCAGAATATATAAATTTCATGCATATTTGACAGAGCAGTATTAGCTATGTTTCCAACTGCGTAAAATAAAATGTTTTAGCCAATATAGATGAGATGGATCCTCAGGTAACTTTTAGGATGATCATTTGCAATTAAAAGGATATTATCAAGTAAAACTTTCTTTTTTTTTTTTTTTTTTTTTTTTTTAGTGGAGGAGGGAATTTTTCCTTAAGGGAAATTTCAAGGTAGAACTTAACTCAGAATCCGCATTTGGGAGGCAGAGGCAGCCGATCTTCGTGAGCTGGAGGACAGGGTGGTCTGTAGCTGGGACAACTTACCCTGTCCACTGGGCAGGATTGAGACTCGCCTGGGAGACAAACTTCTGGGAACGTCTTGGTTGGGGCGGGGTTCTAGACAGGGATGGTGGAGTGAGATCACCCATCCTAAACATGAAAAGCACCTTCCCATGTGTGTCTGAAGCGCCAAGGGAATACAGGGCAAGCGCTGGCCTTTCTCTTTCCTAACACGATTATAGTACGATGAGCTGCTCAGACCCCTCCTGCCAATTCCAGACCCACCAAACTGGATTGCACCCTCAGACTGTGATCCAAGGGAAACCCTCCCTTCTTTAAATTATTTTCATTAGATGTTTTGTTGTAGCACTAAAGATCGCTAGTACAGGTGGCCTATCTATGAAGGGCCCTTGCTGCTCTCCCAGAGAAACAGAGTTTGGATCCTAGCACGTATGTTGGGAGGCTATGCCTAAAATCTCAGCTCCAACAAATCTGCTTTCCCTTCTGGGCCCACACATGCACATAAATCTTTTTTTTTAAGTAAGTAATACAGAAAACATGTGCCAGGAGGTGGCATCTTTGCTATGATTGATATGACCACATAGTTTATAGGCTTTTAAAACTGGCCCGTGGGAGGAATGTGAAACAGTTTGCAGGGGCAGGATAAGGAAGTCCAAGAACTCTGTGAATAGAGATTAATGGGCCACTCTGGCGGGAGCTTGCTAGACTAGAATACCAAGGGAAAGGCGAACAGTGGAGGCTCAGCTCCTGAGGTTTCAAAAGGACTAGTTCAAACGTCATTTTGGAAATGATTCTGACTTCATTCTGCCCATATCCTGATCTTAACTCTGATCAAAACCCTAAGATGTCCAGGTATGCCCTGCTGCTGTCTGTTCATGTCAGAAGAGTCTGAAATATTCAGGAAGGACAGAGGAATTTCATCATCATCTATAGAGCCAGGTGATGAAAAGTAGGAGTGCTGCTGAATTCCAAAGTAATGGACATTTTTGTTGAGCAAAGGAGATTCCAAAACAGCAAATCAGGATATGATATGACTTCTACTCACTCTCTTATCCAGATCTACAGTGAAAGAGAGAAGAAAGACATGGGAAGTTTAAAATCTGAGAAGGAAAGGAGTGTGAGCACATTTGAGGCTGTGGACAGAAACAATGTAGCAAATGTAGCTTTAGTATGTTAAGAGATTAGTGTCATAAAAGATAAACATCAAGTTCTGCCATGGGACAATAGAAAAAGTGCCCTAGACAAGATTCTACCCCGGGAAGCCTCCAACTTGTGAAACACAAATTACTTTGAATGAAGAGAACCTAAACTAAGAATGTTTAGTTCCTGTCTCAAAAGTAAAGACAGCCATGGCTGCAGCTACAGTCGGAGGGAACCACACTACACCTGGAGCTGGCAGCATCTGTGTGTATTGACTTTATAGACAGGAAAGATGCAGGAGTGATGAAGTCACGTAGGCTTGCAGCAAGCAAGTTGAGCCATCTCACATGTGCTAGATTCAAACTCTGTGTGAGGAGACTCTGAAAAGCAATGGCATGAAGCTGGAACGGTAAAAGGCTGCATTGCAGTGGAGACTCCAGGACATTGGAGATGCCAGGACCATAGGATGTCCACTAAGGAAAGCTATGAGCAGAGACTAGAGCCAGCCCAAGAAAGAAACAGGGCTAAAAACCCAGATGATTCCATCAGAAGTCCTGGGTGACAAACAGTGAGCCACAGGATTTGATGTTTTCCCTCCTCGCTTTTGGTCAGATTTGGCTCGAGCTTTCCTTAGTATGCCCCCATTCTTTCTGTTGGAATATAAATGTCTAGTCTGTGCCATTGCATAACAGAAGTATGTAGTGCTGGATGGTTTGTTTGTTTTTTTTTTTAATAGGAGCTCACACTTAAGAGATTGTCTTGAGTAAGAGACAAGACTTGGATTTTAGACTTTTAAACGGTGTTGAAACTGTTAAAAAAAAAAAAACAAAACTATGGGGAACTTTTGTAATTGAACTGGATGAATTTTCATTGTTAGATGGTCATGGGCCTATGACCATGACTATGAGTACAAAAGCTGTAAGGAGTGGTTTCAAAGTGATAGATGTAGGCGTTCAGCTTCAAAGACACAGACCTGTTAATAAAAAAATAAAAATAAAAATTGAAATAAAAAAAAAAAAAAGACACGGACCTGCCATGGTAACACACTGTCAACTTGAAAGGCTCTACTGCTACCAAAGAGAGAAAATTCTAGGCATATCTGTGAGGTCGTTTCTAGATTGAGTTAACTGAGGTAGGAAAACCTACCCTAACTGCGTGGATGCCACTCCATGGGCTGGGATCCCAGACTGAATAAAAAGGAGAAGGCAAACTGAGCATGAATATCCATCGCTGTCTGCTTCCTCACTGTAGGAGCCAGGGAGCCAGCAGCCCTGCACTCCTGTCCTGACTTCCATGCTGTGATGGCTTATACCCCTGAACGGTGAGACAAAATAAACTCTCGATTCTTTAAGCTATTTCTGTCAGGTGTTTCATCCCAACAATAAGAAAAGTAACTAACACAATAACCAAGTATGAAGAAAAAATACCTAATACAAAAATCATTGAAACATAATTAAACCATTAAACATTTTCATGGGCAAAACATACATTCAGAACTTTTCAGTTGAATTCATGGAACTCCTCTTCTTTCTAAAAAATTAAGTAATATAGAGATTGCATATGTAATTTACTAAGCTAGAAAATTATGTTTCTCCAAGTTCTAGTATTTAACATACTTCCCATATAATTTCTGTGTTTTTCACCGAGACACAAATAGAGTTTTCATCTCTCCTGAGACTTTTCATAAACACAGTCGGAGTGCATGCCAAAACAGAACTGAAGTCATCAGAGCAGGAATTTGGTGTGTCAGTTGCAAAGCCGTGAAAAAGAAAACTTTCCTTTTTTGAGACAGGATTATCAGCCAGACACTTTGGAGGGTGTGCCTGGTAAACACCAAAGGAATCTGATTACAGAACGTTGACAGTTCTCATTTAGAAATCACACGTGTCCATTTCAAACCCAGAATGCCCACTCAGCAGTTAAAGTGTGAAGTTAAAGGAGCGTCGAGTTCCCAGGGGACGGCTAGGGTTGGAACTCAGTGATAGAGCTTTTGCCTAGCATGTGCAACACCGTGTGTGTGTGTGTGTGTGTGTGTGTGTGTGTGTGTGTGACTATCTAGATTTTCACTTGAAAGAGCTCTGCATTTCCATCATTTCCTCACGTTTTATAAGCAGAGCCAATACACAGAGCACACACCCTGCCTCACTTCAGCTACAGTGCCTCATTCTAAAACAGGCTGCTTCCTCTACTGTGGAGGCCAGGTCTTCCAGGAACCATCACACGCGTCCTTGCTAGACTTGCTCTTTGAACATCTCTCGCCTCCTCTGCAGCATCATCCACAGAAATGGGATTTCAGACATTTTGGTCTGTTTCCATATTAGCACTTCTGCAAGCCATAGGAGAAATGGAATGAATCATCTTCTAATACATTTGGAGTGTTGGACAGAAGTGAAACAATGTCCTGCAAAGTTTCCTCTCCTCCTGGAACCTAAGAATGTGACCTTATTCAGAAGCAGAGTCTCTGCAAAGACAATAAAGACAAGGATGAATACCATGCTGAGACTTAATCATTAGGATGGACCCAATGAGAGGGCTCTCACAAAGAAACAGATAATGACTATAGAGATGGAGTGGCCATGGGCAGAAAGAGGCAAAGGATGGAGTTTTGTTGACACACCAGAAGTAAACAACAACCCAAAGAGGCAAGACAAGAACGCTGATAGCCTGAAGAGATTGTGTGACACCCTGATGACACCTTGAGTTTAGATTCTGGCCTCCCTCCATAACTATGAGAGAATATATCTTTATGGTTTCAAGGAACCAGATTGCAGTAATTTGTTACATCAGTCAAGGCAAGGGACAAGAAATAGAAAAGGGTAGACCTTCTGCACTCTGGAGTCCTAGTCCAGATGAAAGCAATCTGGTTTTTGAACATTCTAGACACCATTTCCAATGAGGCATCCTTACACTTGGCATAAACTCCCTGAAGAGAAGTTGTCCTACACTTAAAAAGCATTTATTCTGGATACTCTATGTTCTTTTATGTGATGGTCAGTCACATATAGCCACAAAGAAGTCACAGGAGAGGAATAGAGAAGAAGATTCCTTTCACTCATAGAAACAGGAGGCTCCACATACAGAGTGCCCAGGAGAAACATCAAAGTGATTAAGAGGACAGACAGGAGGAAAGGAAAGCCAGAGACCAGAGTCTTTAGTGTTGCTCCATAAGAAAGGAAAGACAAACTGAACAGGCTAAGGTTAGATAACTTAAAAGGGCTCCACACTGTAGGAGTGGCCCTTGGCTGCCTCTGTTCCTGCACTTGGATGTTTCAGGCAGAGGAAGTTGTCTCCTGGGTCCATGGACTTAACTGATGAGCTACTTTGGCTCCAGATTGATAGTTTCACATGTAATTGGACTAACCGTATTTTTCATTATTAGATAGCCATGAGCCTTTCTCCCCAGCTGTGTTCTTTGTTCCCGCTGGAATTGTCTGGGCCCTGGATAGCCAGCTGTCCCCAGCCAGAAAGGTTACTAGCATAGCATTACTGAACACATGCACTCAGGAATTAGTATGTAATACACAAAGTCTTCGTGAGTTTGGTTGTGCCAGCACTACCCTGCCTTCCCCCCCACAAGCATACACACAAAAGTGGAATCGCAAGTTACCAACCAGAAGTCAGCTTTGACAGCAGAATGAAAACTGCACTGAGCTTCTCAAGGAAGCGCCCCACAAGGATGAAATTTCGATTGCAGCTATGTGTTGGCTTCCTGTCCCTACAGACAACTCAGGGAAAAAATTTTCATTAAGAAACCTACGAAAAGGAGAAGCTTTTCCTGTCTCAGAAACCAGTTGGGTCCATTCCAGCCTATGGTTCCAGTCCACTATTGATGAGCCAAATAGAGGCAAACGGCAGAGTAGAACCACTCACTTCATGTCCAGAAAGTAAAACAAAAATAGAAAGGGTCAACATTCTCTTCCAGCCTACATGACCCAGGATCTGCAGACTTCCATCTTGGCTCCATCACATGAAGATCCCCTTAGCAGCACGATATGACCACGCCTTTAACACATGGACCTTGTGTTAAAGGTCAGCATCAACAAGCTCTTCCCAAATACTACCTTAACTGCTCCTTCTTTGTGCCTCCTTCTAGACATCAATTAATACTGCATCAGTTAACACTGCATTTTATTTGGAGATATGCTATTGCCAGAAAGCCCATGTCTGAGTAGCTTTCTTGTGTTTCTTCTTACCCTCTTGGCAGTATTTGATTTTCTCTAATAAGAGTTATAACTAAATTATCTGCTATGTTTAAGAGCTTATGTGTGCCAGACACAGTAAAAGTCCTTCATATGATTCCTTTCACTTCATCCTCATTATAATTGAGCATATTGGAAGACATCCATTCTACAAATAAGGAAAATGAAAATGCAGAAAGATTACGTAAGTCCCCTGATGGCACGGTTTAGTCAGAATCCCATCCCAAACATTTGGCTTGTGTGTTAGCTTCTCATTACCCTGAGAAACATTGTAGATAACCAGCCTAGTAACATAAAATGAGTTGTTTTGGGTCCCAGCTTAGGAGGTTTCTGTTCATGATAAGTTTAGCCTACAGCAGGGTGCAACATCATGATGGGAGCAAATGCCCAAAAACCTGCTCATGTATCAAAGACCAAAGGGCTAGGATCCTCTTCAAGGACCATTTTAAGTGAGCTAAAGTTCCTACTCAGTCCCAGTTCTTAAGAGTCCCATCCAACTCTCAGTGATGGCATGGGCAAGGACCAAAGCTTTAACAGCACACGGTCCTTTGGGGAACACTTATCCAAACACAGAAGCTTTCTACATTCTGATTTTGCCTGGGTGGAAAAACAATGACCATATTGTTAATCACTATGTAATTTTGCCTTCAAACAAACCTCTTATTGATAAAATTTAAATTGGACGAAGCCTCCCCTTACATGATATTTAAAACATTGTAAAAGTTTTTAAAGGAAAGTACTTTTAAATTGCTTCTTAGAAAAGTAGTATATGTGACATTAACTATACCTCCAAATTTAAAATGGCAAGTGTGATGATAAGAATAAGAATTGATGTTTTCCCCATAGTTACTAAATATAAAATACTATTCTAAGTCTGTATTTTGCCTCATTTAATCCTCATCACAGTCGCTGAGAAAGGAACCGTTTCATTGCCTTTAAAGTGGGGAAACTGAAGCCCTGGAATGAACTGGGAATGTCAGCTCACTTTTCCAAACGAATAACAATCTTTATTCATGCAAAGCTTTCTCTGTGTCCAAAGGTTGCTGTGATTACAAGTGTCCACTGTTCCAAGAGACAGGAGACAGATAAAAGGCTCATCCATTTTTCTTCTACTGGGATTGCAGCTGAGCTTGTGAATCTCTGTGGTGCAGGATACTATATGGGGTCCACAGGGGCAGAGGTCTGGCTGGCTGTCATCATGTGACACTGCAAAGTCCCCTGAGCAATGCATGAATCAATCTGGTCTTCTGCCACAAACACCTCTGAAGCCATCACACCCAGTCGCCTCTGTTTACATCCTTAGCCTTCCAGGGCTCAAGGAAAACATGTCTGTGTTCCTGAGTCAGCTGTGCCCCTAGGAAACCTTTGTGATCATATTGATGCTCAGCTGCCTCTGCCCTTGCACCCATTTCCATGCTCTGCTCCAGTGTCAAGCCAGGTTCTATAACAATTGCCCCATGACCTCAGGCCACACTGCTCCAGAATCCAGTGTGGAAAATGTTAACCCACAGTTAACCCAGAAATGGGGACCTCTTCAACTGTCTTTTTCTGGCCCCAGGCTCTTGTCTACTTTGTAACCAGAAATGCCCAATGCTTCTCTTTAACACGCTTGCCAACTTATTGTCACATGTCAGAATTAAGCATTTGAAAATAAAATTCCAGGAACTTAATCCCTCTGTGAACCTTTGAACTTCTGTAACATCTTTTTCAGATGATAGAAGTGTGAGAGTCTAGCTGCCTACAACAGGAAAGGGGTAAAGGTTGCAAAGAACTTAAGAGAAGAAAACTTTTAACACCACAGAGTGTTTTTCTGAGTCTGGCTTGGCATTTACTAATCTATGAGAACTGATAAACTATGCCTATTTTGGGGTATGATGGTGATGATATTTTTTTAATAGGATTAGAAAATGGAAGCATATTCAAGGACTCTAAATGTTAATTTATCATGCATTTAAAGTTCAGAAACACTAAATATTCCATAACTTCTTAAATAAGCTTCTGATGTCACTCTCAGGAGGATGGCTGTTCTCAGCAGTGTGGGCAGGAGTCAGTTCTCATGTCAGAACACTCCACTAAAGTTGGTTGTTTGTCTTTTTGGGTTTGGTTTTTGTTGTTGTTGTTTTAGCTGAAAACAAAGGAGGCGTGGTGGTTTGAATAGGAGTACTCACCATGAACTCATGCATTTGAGTGCTTGGCCCACAAGAAGCAGCACTGTTAGGAGACGTGGCCTTGTTTGAGGAAGTGTGTCACTGTGGGGGGTGGGCTTTGAGGTCTCCTATGATCAAGTTCTACTCAGGGTGACACACAGTCTCCTTCTGCTGCCTGTGGATCAAGATGGAGAACTCTCAGCTCCTTCTCCTGCACCATGTCTGCCTGCCATGTTTCCTGCCATGATGATAATGGACTAAATTTCTGAACTGTTAGGCAGCTCCAATTAACTGTTTTCTTTTATAACAGTTGCTGTTTTCATGGTGTCTCTTCACAGAAATAAAACCCTAACTAAAACAGGAGGAGAAGTAACATAAGTAATGATTCTTGTATTAATGTACAGGCAAACTTCAGATATTTGTGTCTTCTGTGGGACTGAAAACTGATCTTAGGGACTAAGATAAGTGAGCACTCTCTTTTTATCTCTTATCTTGAGACCTGACCACACTAAGTTCCTTAGAATGGCTGTAAACTCACTCTGCAGCCTATACAGGCCTTAAACTTTGTCTCTTCTAACTTGACCTCACACGTAGCTGCAATTATGGGCCTGCATCAGCATGCCCAGCTTATAATCATGGGTTGTATGTTCAAAACTAAGTGATTTTATATTTAGTAGTCTCAAAAATGTAAGTAGCAGAGCCCTTGGCTCTTCTAAAATTACTGGCCTGATTTTCACTTCCATTATGTTTGTGTTTATCCAGCAATGTTCAGAGCCAAGCATAGTGGCACCCAGCTATTATCTCAGATACCCAGAAGACTGAGGTAGGAGGATAGCTTGAACCCAGGCTTTTGAGGACAGTGTAGGCAACAGAATGAGAAAATATCTAAAAGTGATACATGAGGCATGTTTAGATTATCTCCATGGGATTTTCTTCTCAAAACACATCTTACTAGATAAGGAGTGAGAGGCAGTATTTTTTTTTCCCCCTGTGGCTTAATTTGCATTAAAAGACACCCAGGATAATGGCACACTCCTTGACTTCCTCAAATATTTGCCTCCAGTGGCAGTAAGACCACAGAAAGAGTCATGTGAGTTCTGTACACCAAACTACTGTTTGCCCATCCACCCTGCATGCCCGGGCTTACTGTAGTAGTTCAGGGTACCTCTCTTTAAGGACAACCACTCTAAAAGCAAAAGATGCTCCTCTCTTTTCCAAGAATGGGTGCTGAAGGTGGAATGACTATGTGAGCACCAAGAATGCTCTGGTTTGCGTAAATTCAGACCTCACAAATGAACCCCTGCTTGTTCATCAACCAGTACACCATATGCTTTGTAGACTATCAGAGCCATCCCTTCATACTAATGCTTTGTAGACAATCAGATATACCCCTTCATCTTAGTGACGGAGCAGACTGTTTAACGGGATACTGTCACCCTGTGCCTTGTTTCTCTTGAATGGGAATGTAAGTCTTTCGGTAAAGCACTTACCATGTACTCAAGGTTCAGGGTCCCAGCCTCAGAACATCTAAGGAGAAATCCAAACATCAGGGCACCCAGAAAGCAGCCTCTGAAGTATGTAGCGGTAGCTTCCGAAGTACACAGGGACCCATGTACAGTCCCAACTTACAACGGTTGGCTATAGTTTTTCAACTTTACAACAATGTGAAAATAATACACATTTGGTATAAATAAGAAAAAAGAGATACATTGAATTCTGAATTTTGCTCTTTTCACAAGGTAGTGATATGTGCTATATTAGCTTATAATATTGTGTATTGGTAGTGAGCTTTGGTTTGATGTCAAGCCACACACATTTTGGGAAAAATCCAGTCCTCTACAGTGTCCTATGTGCTGACCTGTGATGTCCAGTAGATTGTAGATTAGATATATCATATGTTTTAAAAATGTTTTTCATTGTGTATGCTCATTGTAAATGAAACTGTTATAGAAGGATATTTTCATACCAGGACACATGGTACACTGAACATACCTCCCCAACCACCATGTTCTGTTTTTCACCCTCGCCTTACTTCTCTTTCTCCCTAGACAATTTCACTTCCACTTTCACAGCACAGATACAACTGTGATTTTATATATCTATATAAGTTCTAGGAACCAAATGTGAAAGAAAGCCTTGATATCTTTCTGCAGGTGGCTTAATTCACTGTTATCTGCAGGTGTGTTCACTTTCCTGCACGTGGCGCAACTTTTCTTCTCTGTGGTTGAAAAGTTCCAGTGTGTACATAAACCACATTTCCCTAACCCTTTTCTCCATTGTTAGACATTTAGCTCAGTGCCATAACTCAGGGATCATGAGTAGTGCTACAATAAACATTGATGTGCAACCGTCTCTGTTGTGTTGGCTTGAGGTTCTTCTGCTGGATACCCAGAGGTGGTGTAACTGGGACATTTGGTAGAGAGAGATCTGATGGTGATTCCCAGTTAGCTGGACAATTGTTGTCCCCAGAAGAGCAGAATGTAACCTTCTGTTCACATCCTCATCGGCATTTGTTGTTATTTGTTTTCTTAACGATGGCCATTCAGACTGGGTGAGATGGAATCTCAAAGCACCTTTGATGTGTACGTTCTCTGATGGCGGAAGAGGTAGAACTTTTTTTTTTCAGGTGTTTATTGGCCATTCATATTTTACCTTTTGAAAACTGTTCATTTGTTAAAACCAGCTTGGTTGTGCTGAAGGACCCTTTCATGTGTTCTTGAATTAAGTATGCAAGTATTTTTATTGAGAATCTTTGCATCAGGAAGGATGGTCTATTATTTCTTCTTTTTTCTTGTTTCAGCATATCACTGACTTTACTAAATGCAATTTGGTAGCTTCCTTTTTCTACTCTGGACTAGCTTGAGAAGCAAATGTGTTACTTCGTCTTGAAGGATCTGGTAGAATTCAGCAAGGAATCCATCTGGGCCTGGGCTTTTTTCAGTTGGGATATTTTTTATTAATATTTCAGCCTTGGTGCTTACAGATTCACTTTAAATTGTCTCCGCTTAATATTAATAGGTCATGTGTATCTGGAAATCTCTCCATTTCTTCTAGGTTTTCCTATTTGTAGAATATAAGTTTTTAAGATACATCTTCCGTCTCATATTTAATTTTATTGATCTCAGTCTTCCCTTTCTCCTTAGGTTTGTTTGGCAGAGGATTTGCCAATCTTAATTTGTCTTTTCAAATTAAGTCTTAGTTTCATTGATTCTTTGTATGGCCTTTTCTCTTTCCATTTCCTTAATTTCTTTCCTGACCTTCTGTTTTAATTCTTTCATATATTACATCCTGACTGAATTTCTTCTTCCTCCATTTCTCCTAGTCTCCTCCCTGCAACTCCCCTCTCCCTCAGATCCACTCCTCCTCCATTTCCCTTTAAAAATAAAGAAGAAAAAGAAGAAGAAGCAGGCTTATCCCAGGATAACAACATACAATAAGACTAGGCACAAACCCTCATATCAAGGCTGAGAGAAGCAACTCAGTAGGAGGAAAAGGGTCTCAAGTGCAGACAAAAAAAAAAAATCAAGTCTCATATTCCCATTGTTAGGAGTCCTACAAGCTAGACAACCATAACATATATGCAAAAGACCTAGGTCAGACCCACACAGGTTCGTTGCTTCAGTCTCTTTGAGCCCCTATGAGCCCTACTTAGTTGATTTTGTGGGCTGTGTTCTCATGTTGTCCTCGACCTCTCTGACTCCTACAATCCTTCCTTCTTCTCTCTACAGTGTTCCCCTGGCTCTGCCTTAGCTGCCCATCTGCTAGGGGGCCTAGGTCCAGTCAATGCATGGTCCTTGGTTGGTGGTTCAGTCTCCCCAAGCTCCTCCGGGCCCTGGTTAGTTGGCCCTGTTGATCTTCTTGTGGAATTCCTGGCACCTCCAGGTCCTTCTATCCTTCCTCCCACTTTTCCATAAGACTCTGTAGGCTTCACCCAATGTTTGGCTGTGAGTCTCAGCATCTGTTTCAATCTTCTACTAGGTAGATCCTCTCAGAGGACAGCTAAGCTGTCTTGTTTCCTCCCTTCAGTCACTTCTGCTATCTATTCTATTTCCCCTTCTGAATGAGATTTAAGCATCCTCCCTTGGGTTCTCCTTGATACTTATCTTTTTGGGGTGGGTCTGCGAATTGTAGTATGTCTGTCCTGTACTATATGGCTAAAATCCATGTATAAGTGAGTATATATCATACGTATCATTCTGGGTCTGGGTTACCTCTCTCTGGATGATCTTTTTTTAGTTCCCACCATGAATTGCCTGCAAATTTCATGACTTCTTTGTTTTTAATAGCTGAGTAGTGTTCCATTATGTAAGTGAGACACAATTTATTTCTTTATTCTTCAGTTGAGGAACAACTAGGTTGTTTCCAGATTCTGGCTATTGTGAATAAAGCTTCTCTGAACATAGTTGAGCAAATGTCCTTGTTGAATGGTTGAGCATTTCCTGGGTACATACCCAGGAAAGTTGTAGCTGGGTCTTGAGGTAGAGCTATTCCCAATTTTCTGAGAAAGTGTCAGATTGATTTCCAAAGTAGTTGTATAAATTTGCATTCCCACAGAGGATGGTTCCCTTTTCTCCACATCCTCTCCAGCATGTGTTGTCACTTGAGTTTTTGATCTTAGCCATTCTGATGAGTATGAGGTGGAATCTCAGAATCATTTTGATTTGCATCTCCCTTATGACTGAAATCACTGAGCAATTCTTTTTTGTTTATTATTTATTACAATTTATTCACTTTGTATCCTGGCTGTGGCCCCCTCTCTCATCTCCTCCCAACTTTAAGTGTTTCTCAGACATTCAAGATTCTAGAGAATTCTCTGTTTAGCTCTGTACCCCATTTTTAAAATGGATTATTTTGTTTGTTGGTGTTTAATTTCTTGAGTTCTTTATATATTTTGGATATTAGCCCTCTGTCAGATGTGGGATTGGTGAAGATCTTTTCCCAGTTTGCAGGCTGTTGTTTTGTTCTGTTAAGTGTCCTTTGCTTTACAGAAGCTTTTAAGTTTCATGAGGTCCCATTTATTAATTGTAGATCTCAGAGCCTGAGCTGTTGGTGTTCAAGAGACTTTTTTGTATCTCTTCTGACTGATCCTTAAGTCTATTTTCTCAGATACTAGAACATCTGCACCTGTTTATTTTCTAGTTCCAATTGCTGGGAATGCCTTTTTTCATCTTTTTCCTTCTAAAATCACATTCCTTTTTGATGGTGAGGTTCATTGCTTAGAAGGAACAAACAAACTATGCTTTTTAATCTAATCTAATCTAATCTAATCTAATCTAATCTGTGTTTTAATGCCATATTGAGACCATTAACATTCAGAATTATTATGGAGAGATGCATGCTATTTGCTGTCATTTTGTTAGTTTTGTAATGTTTTTGTTTTTTCAAGTCCTCCTTTGCCCAACTATTCTAACATGGTTTATGCTTTCCTGTAGCTTCATGGATGTGTTTGTCTTTCTCCTCATTCTGAGGTATCTCTTCAAATATTCTCCATATAGTTGGCTTAGTGGCCAGCTTTTCTTTTGCCTTCAATTGTGATAGCTAGTTTTGCTGGCTATAGCAGTCTGGGTTGGCTGTTGTCTTTTAGAGCCTGAAATAATCATTCAAAGCCCTCCTTACATTAAAGGTTTGGTTTGTTTTGCTTTGCTTCATTTGGATTTGGTTTGTTTAAGAAATCTGCTGTCAGGGTGGGCCTATCCTTATATGTGGCTCTATGTTTCTCCCTTACAAGTTTCAATATTCTTTATTCTACATATTTAGTCTTTCAATAATATGATGTGGGGACATTATTTTGCGGTCTTGTTTCATTGGTGTCCTCAATGCCTTTTATACCTGAAATGGCACTTTTTCCCTAGACCTGGGGAAATTTCCATTGTGATTTAATTCAAACTATTTTCTATACCTTTTGCAACAAATTCTTAAATCTGCTCCTTTTATAATGTTCTAAAGATTGGATCCCCTAGAACTGGGTTTACCAGTGGTTGCAAGCCACCTGGATAAAAATTAAACTCAGGACTTCTGGGAGAACAGTACCCAATCTTAACCACTGAGCCACCTCTCCAGCTCTGGTGAGGTTTTTCTATTGAGGTTTTTCTATTAACGTTTTTCATTTGGCTCATTGAATTTTTCATTTCCAATATTTTAGTTTAGTTTTTCTTCAGTATATCTATCTCTTGATTGAATTTTACTTTCTTATCCTATGCTGACTTTGTTTTGTCATTCAGGTGTTTGCATCCACTTAGAATTCACTTAAGAGTGTGTGTCCTCTTTCATTTCTTTGTACAACTCATGCTCATTCTTTTTAATTCTTTGTCTGGGATTCTGTCCACCCTCGTTAGTGATGGAGCCTTGGATTTTTGTACCCCTTGTTTATCGCATTTAGACTTACTGAAAGAGTTAAGTCACTGGTTGTTTTTGTTTTGTTTTGTTTTGTTTTGTTTTGTTTTGTTTTGTTTTACCATCCTTCTTTGAGAAGAAGTATTTGCAGATTTCAAGGAGCACTAGACTGCTGTAACACTGAGGTGTCGCTTTCTCTACTGGACTGTTATGGAGGATATGAGGCTTACTACCCTTTACTGTCTTGTGAGAAGAATACTATCTTCAAAAGCAATCACTATCAAAGTGTTGGCCCACTATATACAGTAATATCAAGTAGTTCCCAGAGGACTTGGCCTAAAACTCACCCAGGATACAGAAAATGCAGATTTCCAGATTGCCCACACTGACAAATAGATGAGAACTATAACGAAAGAGTATATGTTCTTGGTAAGTGCCTTAATTTCCAAGTTCTACTAGCGTGAAAGAGACTGAGTTTTTCCCCCACTGGTGTATCTTTAGGTACTCCATCATTTCTTTTTTCAATGTAAAGTACTGTGTAGATTACCCTAGATCACTTCAAAAAAAAAAATAGCAGAGAATTAAATTCCTGCAATAGTTACTAATGTATGAAAAACTGTATCCTTAAAATATCAAGCATATATGAGTTAAAATATAGAAACACGGAATACTAAAAAGCTGTTCTTTTAAAAATGCTAACTCCGGCTTTGCCATTCTGGCCACATGTCTCTGTTCTGTGTGCCTGCCCTCTGTTGGGAGGGAGTAAAGGCTATGAAGGAGGAAATGCCTTGGCAAGCAGGAAGAAGGTAAAAACTAATTACCAAGAGGCTTGTTTGTGCAAAGATTTTACTATCTAAAAAAGAAATTCTACAAAATACGCGTTCTGACCTCAAGAAGAATAAGTAGTTTATATTGTTTCTGCTAGTCGAAGATTCCTTGCAGCCATCCTGACTTCACTTTCACCTTTTTCTGTTTTTCCATTGCTCTCTGTATGTGTGTGTGTGGTAGGGGGAGAGGAAGGCAGAAAGGAGTGAAAAGAAGTAAGAATAAGAAAGAGAAAGAGCATCATTCCAACCTTACGTGTCCAATCAGTGTGTCAAGGACACTGTCCCAGACATAGCAGTTGGTTTATCATGAGCAACAGCTCAGCTATAGCAGTCTGGAAGGGACAGAAAGAGGTTCAACACAATGGCTCACGTTGCCCAGTGGTGTGACCTTTGAGAAGTCACCAGCATGACAAACACTCCTGCTGACGGGGAGACTCCTCGGTGAAGTGAGGAGCAGCCAACACTGGTTGACTGGTTGACTGCCGTACCCCAGTGGCCCTCGCTTCACGAGCAGTCCTCCTGCCTCCACTCAGGCTGCAGCAGACTCCCACCCGGCTCCCCCGACCACTCATGGTAACTGTGACAGTGATGGATGGCATTGACATCCTTCCCCCGGGGCCAGCTCTACCCCAGCCTGTGCCCTGCCGAAAAGTCCTCGGAGCCCAAGGCTCCATAAAGAAGCATGATAAGAGTGAAAATATTTAAGATTTGTTATACCTGTTATGAGACTGGGACGTCATGTAGTCGGTTTTATGGTGACACATATATTTTGGTAACAGTGGATACAGGGTCAGTATTGTTTGTGAAGCCACTCTTGCCCACACCAAGCCACCTGGTCCTAGATGCTGTCTCAGGAAAAACCTCACTAAAGCCATTCTATAACAGAAGAAAGAGCAAGCAAGCAACAACAAAACTTAAGGAACTACACCATTTTAACTTGTTTGACAAAATTGATGCCACAAAGGACTCTGTGATGGCCAATGCCTCTGGGCATGAGTGGGGAGGGGGGTATTGTGACTAGATCAAACAAGAAATGGCACCATTCCCTGGGCAAGATGTCTTGGATCTTATAAAGCTGGGTGGTAGCAGCAGGGACTAATCAGTGCAGTGTGACCGGCTGCCTGAAGTTCCTGTGTGGCTGTGAACTTCCCCGAAGCAAAGCATGGTGACTTGGGAGCTAAAATAAACCCCGCTCTTAATTCGCTCTGGTCAGCATATTTTGTCACACAGCAACAGAAAGGAAATGAAGATAACCACATACAGGACATTCCTGAAAACAGCAGAAGGGCAAGAGGGCACGCACAAGAGACGAATAACTGGGAAAGGGCACCAGGCCCATGATGCTAAGTTGCTGAACTATGTATGGCAAAAATGTGACAATGTAAAATTAGTCCACTTGTAAAAGGCTGAGTTAAATATAGGGCCTGCTAAAGGGGCACTGCGAATAACATCCCATCAGTCACTGGCACGTCTGTCAGTTTCAACTGCAAGGAAACACCACCTACAAACAGCTCTGTGTTCCCAGAAGATGCCGTGTCACCTGCTTCCCCTCCCCCTGCTGAACAGACCAGATGAGCTGCCGCTGTGGAGTCCACAGTTTCACAAGGCCCTGCAGCCCGCAAGGTCAAGTCCGCAGACCCTCCTAAGACTTGCTCGACCTCTCACTAGTCCCGTGCAGCTGTGATAGGAAAAGCAACCTTAGTTGTCTGAACAAGCAGACCTGGGGCGTCAGCACAGTGGAAGAGCACTTGCCAAGTGAGTCCATGGATTGAAAGCTGAAGTACCACAGCGAAAGAAGAAAGCGAAGAGGGAGGGACAGGCAGGAGGGGAGGAGAGGGCAAAGAAGAGAAGGAGAAGAAAAGGAGAGGGAGAAGGAGACAGCAGCCCCTCAGTATCACCAGAGACCAATGAGTCACCTATTTCCACATTTTATTTACAAATACATAATAACTCATAATGCTGCTCTGAAAAGTGAATTTATTTTTGAAATTTTTGGTAACACATTGTAATTTTCAATAGGTTCCTCAAGTCTAGTAATAAAAAACTTAAATTCTAATTCCTAGATACTTGCGTTAATTAAAAGAATTAATAGAATTTTTGCAAAGAAGGCAACAAACTTCCAAAGCTAGAAAAGGGGCAATTCCAGTGCCACAAACCTCAAAACCTGACAAACACATGGATGCCTCAGCAACTTGTCCTGTTGCTTCAACAAAATGCCTGGCAAGCGCAGCTTAGGGAACACGGGTTTATTTTGGACACACACTTCAGAGGTTCGGCTTATTACAGCGGGAGTCCCAGTACCCGGAGGCTCTGGGCAGCTGGCCACCTTCCGCCCACAGTCGGGCAGCAGCGTTCAGCTGCAGCTGTAGCACAGCGGAAGAGCATGAGTGTGCATGATTAGATTCAGTCCTCAGTGCTGAAGAAAAGGGAGCAGGAAGGACGATGAGTGACCACGCTTACCGTACTTTCTTTTTAGTCAGTCTGGGAGCCTAACCTATGTTGTGGTTCGACACACATCTACTGGGGGTACTTCACCTCAACTAACCCGATCTAAGACTCCCTCACAGATAAAGCCTGGCGCTTTAGTGACTGAGGGTCCCGTCACGTTGGCAGCATAAACTATCGGAGGTCTATCCCTTACCAACTTGCCACCTACGTATCTCTGTTGGGCAGTAACTGTCTGTTCCTTGTCCCTGAAGTCTCATGGGCTTCTCAGTACAGAGTGCATCCATTCCAGCTTCGAAGGTCTACACAGGCTTTAGCAGTTTCAACATCATTTACAAGTCCAAAGTCTTCTGATGCCGGACTCAGTGCCTTAGCCGTGAACTGTAAAGTCACAGTGAGTTCTAATATCTGCAGGCACAGACTACCTGCCCCCATTCCATCAGAGAAAAACGGGAGCATAGGGAGAAAAGATCAACATAGCGATCAAAAGGGCAAGGCCAGAGACCAACAGGACAAACACCACCTCCCGCTGTCCCTCGCCCAGCTTCCGAAGCCCTTGATGGAGCAGTCCAGGCTGTGCAGGACTTAGCGGCCCTTTTCTCTCCCAGCTCTGCTGCCTGCAGCACCCAGAGCCTTGGTCTTAAGTCAGCTTCACTCTTACAGTCAGGCTTTCCTGTCTTCTCTTCCCTGCACTGGGGTTACAAAAACATGCCACCGTACAGTTTTGTTTCATTTTGTTTTAGTGTGGATTCTGGGAACTGAATGCAGGAGCTCATGTTTGTACAGCACCTCTGTCCCGTGTGTGACACCTCCTCGGCCTGCTGCTTTGTGTCTTAGGTATCATCATAACGGCCAGCTCAGTTAGCAGTCTTGTATTGTGAAGAGACTTGATGACCAAGGCAACGCTATGACAGAAAGCCTTTAATTAGCGGGGGATGGGGGGCTTACAGACTCATAGAATTCGCCTCTGATCGCCTTGGTGGGAAGCAGACAGGCCTGAGCTGAGAGCAGGCACAGAAAGAGATCCTGGGCCTGGCAGGGCTTGTGAAAGCTCAAAGCCCACCCCCAGTGACACACCTCCCCAACAAAGCCACGCCTGCTCCAACAAGGCCACACCTTCGTGAAAATATGGGAGCCATTCTCGCTCAAGCGGCCACAGCCTCCTATCCGTGTCTGTGCGCCTCTAAAACGGGTTTCGATTAATACACATGTCTACGCACGCCGAGAATCCGTTTCAGCTAATGAAGGTGGTTCAGGGAAACAAAAACGATGTGGAGAACGAATGTACGTCACATTTCCGCATATGTGACCATCACTGACTCAAGTGCAGGGAGCGAGTAGGGCGCTGGATAAGCGCGGAGATTGCCGCCCTCCCCCCCCCAGGCCTGGCACTGCAGACAGATGTGCGAAGTCCTTGGTGATAATTACCCAGCTACCCGTGAGAGTCACTGGCTCAGCTTGGAGGGACTCATTTTGCCAAGACAGCAACATATATCT
The DNA here is from genome assembly GCF_907164565.1 of Psammomys obesus. NCBI lineage: Eukaryota > Metazoa > Chordata > Mammalia > Rodentia > Muridae > Psammomys > Psammomys obesus. The sequence continues at coordinate 8,094,694 of NW_026596244.1, read as the reverse complement.
ATCTGCTTGGGTTTTCTAACCTTCTTGCTATTGGGCTCTCTTTTCAGGAGACAACCACGGGTGGTCTGAACAACTCGACAAGTTTTTTGCCAATTACTACAAAGTGACCTGGGCAAATCCCTCCGAGGCAGAGACTCCGGAATGCTGTAAGTAGCCGAGGCAGCTGAGGGCCCCCTTTGATGAGTTCATGGTAAGACACCATGCCTTTACATCTCCGATACAACGTTTTGTTTTTTTGAAAGTCAATTATATTTTTTTAGCTACAAACATTTTGAGAAAGGAAGCCTTAATTTGGAATTCTGTCTTTAAGTGTACCAGGAATCAATCAAATCAGGTATTGCAAACAAAATCAGCCTCAGTCGTCAGGGTTGCTATCTTATATAATGTTCTTACTGCCATCACAGGCGATATTTTTTCTTTTCTTAAAATTTTTATTTTGTTTTTTTATTTTCTTTTTTCGGGGGAGAGGAGAGGTTACAGCAGTAGAGGGTGGATATGGAAGGGCCGGGAAGTGAGTGGGACTGGGGTGCAGAATGTGAAATTCCCAAAGAACAGAGAGAGAGAGAGAGAGAGAGAGAGAGAGAGAGAGAGACA
>NW_026596244.1:8092829-8094000 GCF_907164565.1 Psammomys obesus | reverse complement strand
GGGAAGGGAAGGGAAGGGAAGGGAAGGGAAGGGAAGGGAAGGGAAGGGAAGGGAAGGGAAAGGAAGGGAAAACTCTGCAGCAAAGGAAATGGAGGAGCAGAGCAGCTGCGCAGTCCTGACGTCTACAGGGGAGCAAAGCTCCTGGGGCTGGAGCCGCAGGTCTTGGAAAGCCTTGTTCACTGCAGCTTGCTGGCACAGTCCCTGCTAAATGCTTGCAGCTACTGCACGGGCTGTGGAAAGGAGAAAGCCTGGAGAGTAGCTTCATCATGTTTTAGGTCAGAAATACTTTCTAAAATAATTCCCTGTAAATAAATTTTGTCTAGCTAACAAATTCTGCAAATATACATGTGTGCTTTGGACGTCTGATTTTCAAAACTACATTCATAAACCGGGGGTTGGGGGCAGAGACTCTTGCTGTGCCCTTTTCCTTCCTGTTCTACCACAAATTGAAAGTCTACTTTTCGAATTGATAATTTTTTTGCCTTCACTATTCAAACGAGATTAAAAGGCCACCGGCATCCCCAAATAAAGGTGTTCACATCCCTCCCTCGAGCCTTGCAGCTGCGCAGCAACCTGTGTCGGCACCACAGTGGCCTCCCAAAGGAGGGACCAAATAATCTGATCTTCAGAAAGCCAAGTACACTGGCAGTGTAGCTCTGTGGTAGAGCACCTGCCTAGCATGTATGAGGCTCTGAGTTCAACTCCCAATATTGCTGAAAGGAAAAAATTAATCTAAAACCATTTTGAAAAAAATTTAAAAGTCATAGCATTGTTATCAATATAATACAAAAATATAAACTAGGTGTATTATCATTAAATGTAATTTTATTTTTATTCTATATTCGTTTTTATTATATTTTAATTTAATTTTAATCTCACTACTCAAAAAATTGAATCGAATCTTATATTTATCACATTCCAAAAATATTTTATTGATTCAAAATTAATGTATAGTTATTAACAGAACTAAATCATTAACACATTAGCAAGTTATAAAAGGCAGAAGTTAAATGGCAAATGAAAAGGTAATAGCAAAGAAAGCATTCTGTAAGAAAATGCTCAGATTGAGCTAATGCAGCACAGCTGCACCTACGTCAAACATAAAAAGCTCAATGGTATAAAGGTGTCACGGCAGCCGAGAACCCTAGGCGGCAGGTCTGACATCCAAGGC
>NW_026596244.1:7979559-8092819 GCF_907164565.1 Psammomys obesus | reverse complement strand
AAGGGGCAGGAGAGACAGAGGCAGACAGAAAGACAGAGGGAGAGACAGAGAGAGATCTTGCTGAAGAGAATTCAGTAGCATCACCTAAAGCTCAGAGCATGGAAATCAAGGAGAGAAATGCCAGCTTACAGAACTCACAGGTTTTAAAGCAAAAACAAATAAGGGAGGGGAGGGGAGACAGAATCAGCAACAGAACCCCGTTTTTCTTACTCTGTCGCTGTGGAAAGATTTGCCACAAGTGTAATTACTCCAGAGACATGGATCAACATCAACAAAGAGGTAATGTTTTCTCAGTGCTTAGAGGACATGAAAAGCTAGATTTTTAATTAGACTTCTTTAGAGAGAGTGAGGATCTTCAGTTAGTTCATGAAATAACAGTGCAGGATAAAAATTTTGGGGTGAAACTTAACTTAAGGTTCCTGCTGTATCACTTTTCTCATGACAGATTCTTGTTAGAAATTAACCCAAAACAGTTTAAAATAACAAAACAAAACAAAGACAACATTTTTGGAAACTTGAAAGAATGTGAAAATTTCACATTTTAAAGTCACATCTGCAGAGAAATGGCATGGACAGCATCAGAGGTAGGATGGTCAATTTGTGATGAAAGCTTAACTTTGAAGGATTTGAGAGAGAAATGTTTTGCTCATTGGCTACAAGCATTAACCTGCTAATGCAGTAACCTTTTTTTAAAAAACCAAGTTGAAATTCTTACATGAATAATTTTTAATACAATTTTAAATTAGCAGGATGGCTTTGAACCCACAGTCCTTCTGCCTCTGCCCCCCAAATGCTGGATCTGTCACAGGTGTGCGTCACCACTTTCTGCCAAACAGGTACAACTTGGGGACATGACAGAGTTCAGGAGTTATTCAAAAGGTACTTTTAAATAGTCTCTTCCTGTCATACATAGGGTGAATAATGCCCAGAGGTTCATTTGCAGGATAACTGCTTTTCTGTGCATTCCGGTTCACTGATATTGGGTGTTGGAATGATGAAGAATGGGCTGTAAGCTTCCGGCCATCTTGTGGGGCTGGAACTTCTTAGGGGTGTGATTCAATACACCTAGACCTGCAGTTCGCGTAGCGAAGCAGTCTAATGGCGTTTGTGCTCTGAATAACTGATACGGTGTGGTTTGTGCTTGCCGTGGAATGGTCCCTGCCAAGAAGGCGTTCCCTCAGCGTTTACCTACCCCTGGTGCTGGGGACCACCTAGCAGCATCTACAGCTCTAAGTATGTACTGCCCGGTGTACAGAGGGAACCACTTCTAACTGCTGTCAGTCAGGAACGAGTGCATCCCTGTCTACAACTTCCTCAAAGAAACCACCAGTGTGATGTTTTGCATATGGCAGCTTACCTTACACAATAATATCTCATGGAAAGCTGCAGGACGAGCAGAAGCTGCTTCAAGACGTTGCCCTCAAGCCCCCACCCTGAGTTACACAGGAAACCCTTTCAAAAAATATGAAACCTCATCATTACCCAGGGCTTAGGTCTCCTTTCTTGCTTGCTTCTGGATAAAATGATTTGGTCTTCCACCAAAGGCTTTATTTATTACTTTTAATACGTATTCTCAAACAGAAGCTTTCAAATGGACATTAAGCACCCCCTCCACCTCCCTTCCTCTACAAACACACACACACACACACACACACACACACACACACACAAACTCCCTTTGGTGAGAGAAGCAGAAGATTTCATTCATTTCGAAACAAATGTATATCAATCCTCTATTTAAAAAAAAAACACTGGGGCAGAGCTCCTGCTCCAGCTTAGCTCACTAGTCCATCACACTATTCAACGCATTTCATCATGGCCTACATCTAGAGAAGAATAGTGAAGGAGTTTGCTCAGGAAATTGCCTTCTTTCCCCAACCCATGTTAGTCAGCACTCCATTATCTTAACTAAGATCTGAGATGGCAGTGCGAAGATTTCCCAGTGGCTCACAAGCAGCTGACACTTGCTTCTCTTGCAGAGGCCTAGAGTTTGGCTCACAACCCCCTGTAACCACCAGCTGCAGAAGTCTGCTGCCCTTAGGACGCCCACGCACACACACACACTCACAGCACGCTAACACACGCACTCACGGAGGCGCAGGCACAGACATACGTGCCCATGACACACGAATAAAAAATAAATCTTTTATTTAAAAAAAGAAAAGGGGGATGGGATCTCGATGTGTGTATCTCCTAATGTTAATGCCATGCTGGCCGGGTCTTGAAGTTAAATTAGAGCGAGCTGTGGAAGCTTAATTTAAAGCATTCCCCCAAGGGCTTGGGTAAAGCATGATACACTTTCGTAGTAGGCAATATTCTCACGGCTTTGCATGTCTTTCTCTTCATTCCCCTCCCCTCCCTGGCCCCTCACTTCATTATTCCTCCCGCTTCCTCTCTGTCCAGTGGTCGGCTCTGTGCCCATGCATTGTCTGTGCCGAGATCTAGAACTTGACTGTGATGAAGCCAATTTACGAGCTGTCCCGACAGTTTCTCCCAATGTGACTGTAATGTAAGTAGCAAAGGTTGGCTGGTCCCTACGGCTGGCTAGCACTGCAGCGAAAACACAGGACGGACACTGGCCAGTACCAAGGATGCATTTTTGTTCAAAGACAGTTTCATCCCTACATCAGTTTTAATGGATTTTTCACACATGGTCTTGAATACTTATTAGATGTCACCTTAAATTACTCCATAAAAAATTCTATGAGGTGTTGACCACTCAGCATATTTTATTTAAGCAAAAGATGGGATCCATTTTAATTGCTACCAGGGTTTGGGGAGGAGGCTAAACAAACACCACCCACAACTTTCTCCTTACACAGAGTTTTTATTTGATGCTTATTCCAAGAACTGTTTTTTAGAGTTTATTACACATGAACTTTTCTTGTGCTCTTGTGTATAAAGAAAAACAAGCAAAATAAATTGGATGAAATATTCCCAGAACTTCACATTTAAATTAACTTCTAAATCACATTTTGACGCAGACATATTGCTGTTGCGGTCTTTGCCTACACAATTGAAGTCTATGTATAGAAAAGAAAAGACGTCTTGTAAAAAGTGCCCTACTGGGCTTAGCATTTTTGGTGCTAAGTTTCTAGTCATGGTTATTTGACTCAACCAGACTTCGGCAGCACACATACACATATTTTGGTCCACATTTTTTTTTTTTAAGAACTCAATGGAGTAGCAGCATCAGTATGTTTTTATTGAGTTGATTGGTTCTGGGTTTTGTTTGTGTGGATTTTCATTCATGTGTTTTAATATCTTGTGACTCTGGCTTTTTAGTTCACACAGACACAGTAAGAGTAAGCCATGAGTACACAGGTGTCGGCAAGTCTTGGCTTTCTCAAACAACCTACACAACTCAGATGTTGGGCACCCAGATAAAGGAGCCACAACACAGCCCGCCAAGTTCACAGAATCTGGGTGCCGCCCAGCGGATATCAGTCTGGGAACATAAACAGAGAACCTGGGTAAAATGATCCACAGAAGCCTGCCTTCCAAAGGAAGTAACATTGCCTGGACACAGGAAGCACCCTCAGTGTCCTTCCTTTTCACCTTCCATGGTTTACCATAGGAATTAGTCCTGCTAGAGAAAAAAGTAATGAGTCCCCCAAAGAAACTGAGGCAGTCCTAGAAAGAGTTTCTTTGAATTTATTTCTAAATCGAGAGAAAGATAATTATCACCCACAAAGCTTCCATCAAGTTACTGGAAATTCCAAATGAAAGCCTGATACAGGCAGCCTCATTTATTTCATTTTCCCACAAGTAATATGGGAAATCATTTGCCAACAATCCAACTAATCTTTGAAAGAAAAGATCCTAGAAATAACTCTAAAGGAGCAGAGATGGGAGAAACAGAGTGAATAATGCAGCTAAATTATGATTCAATTTAGAAAGACATTCTCTGGCCGCATATGTGTACCATACATGCACACATAGATAAACATCCACCAGCTTCAGTACGGGAAGGGAAGGAGAGAGGAGGGGGGCAGAGAGAGTCAAAAGCTAAACCTGAGACCGTATCCTCCAAGACTACGTGTGAAGAGTGTGCGCAGTGACTTCAGGGCGCCCAACCTGGCCCACAGATCGACACAAGAACAAGGAGGCCAGGTCTCAGCACGTGGGAACCATCAAGACTTCAGTGTGAGCTGTTATTTCAGTTTAACATTAACATTAGTGGCTATTCAGCAGATGTTTGGAGGTGTCAGACAATGCTCAGAAGTTTACATATACAACATTTGGCTATTTTTTTTGTAAAAAGAGAAAGAGAGAGTGAGTGGAAGGAAGGAAGGAAAGAAGGAAGAGTATTATTAAGCTAGGAGTTTAACCCAATAATATCGCCCTCGTTTAACATGCATGGGGCTCTGAATTCACATTCACATACACACGCACACACACACTGCAATTTTGAGCATATATATATACCAATAGATATAGCTATACAGCACTGTCTTGCACTTCTGACTACGCTGCTTGATTCCAGGGGTCCATATAAACTCTTCTGTGCCGATCCCTGGCTCAACTGTATACCTTGTTCAGCCTGTTTGTTCCGTTCCAGAGGGGAAAGGGAAAAAAAGCTGTAGGCTTTAGTGTAAAGACATTACAAGCCTGAGTTCTTCCAGATTTTGCATTGCAACTATTATAGAAAAATGTCAGAAGTGGCCTAAATCATATGTAAGTAAAGTATCAAGGAAGCTAATCATCCATTGAGTATTTATTGAAGTCAAGACTTTTTGAAAGTGTTTCATATAAATGCTAAAAAATGAGATAGGCAAACACAGGTAGCTATGAATATGTGTGCATTGTTCTAGCTAAATAAATGTTAACTTTGTTTGAGAGCTGACTTTCAAATCCCTGCACTTAATCACTAAAAAGCAGAGCTCTGCCTTGATTTTTTTTTCTCCCCATGACATACATACACTATATATGAGTGTGTTGTGAAGAACCAAACAGGACATCAAAATTTAAAGTATAAGGACTTCTTAAATGATGAAAGTATTTGGGTTATTTCTAATCAATGAAAATAACATATACTCCTCTTAATTTAGAAAGAAATTGTCTAGAAGCCCTAGACCTGTGTTGTTAAGGCTCTAGCTTTACAAGAGAGATTTCTTGCAAGTTCTTAAAGGAGCCTCCCTCCCCATATGGCAGTCCACTCCACTCAAGGCTGGCTCCCCCCTGCTTGGGAGTTCTTCTAGAATCTCACTTGTACCTCTTCTTAAGGGTATAAGTGTGCTTCCTTGCCCCAGTCGTTGGAGTCCTAACTTTCTCTTACGAAGAGGGAAAATGTCATCATCTCCGTGTTTTTCTAGATATCATCCAAAATTACCAACACACTGAAATAATCCCTAAAAAAAATCACTTTGAAATGAATATATACATAAACACAATAAGAATAGGACAACGGAATGCCTTCTTATGCCTGGGGAATAACTCTGAGAGAATCCTCTAATTTATAGGCCATCCAAACAGAGTGTGAGATTTAGGGTGGAGATACTGCTTTACTTACAAAAGCACATGGTATGAGTTTAATAGACATTTATTGAGAGAGTGGATAAATGAATGACTAGATGAGTGGATGAATGAACAGATGGATGAATGAGTGAGCACTCTTAAGAGCACACCAAACATCCGTCTAGGTTATTAAACCAAATTCAAATATTTCACAAGTTATCTTTCCACCAAAGCACCAAAAGACTGGAAGACAGAGTTTTGTTTGGAAACTAAGTCACAATGCTGGTGGGTCAGGCAGTCTCAGTAAGCTAGGACAAAGAAGAAAGAAGGTTTAGTGATGGCTCACCACACAGAGCAACTTGGAGAAAGCATAGCTAGTTGGGCTTTCTGAGTCACTCATTTAAAATACATCATTAAAGCAGTCAATGGTGCATCCAGCTGGGAATCCAGCTCTAGCTCGTCAGTGCTATGATTAGAAGCAAGACAGTAAAGTAAAGGGCCGCTCAGGCTGAACCATGTGTGTGTTTCAGGTCGCTGCAGTGGAACTTCATAAGGACGCTCCCTCCCAATGGCTTCAGGAAGTACCACGAGCTCCAAAAGCTGTAAGGAAAACTTTTAACTCTGGGCTTACCACAAACCTTCAGTTTTGTGTGCCTGTTTCTTGTTACTTCTGTAGAGAACAGCATCGTACCACATGTTTTTTATTTGTTTTATAAATCAGTTTGTTCACTTTGCATCCCAGCTGTAGCCCCCTTCTTCATCTCCTCCCAATCCCACTCTCCCTCCCTCATCTCTCCCATGTCCCTCCCCAAGTCCACTGGTAGAGGAGGGCCTCCTCCTCCATTTGACCCTAGCCTATCTGGTCTCATCTCCCACCTGGAGAAATTATTTATCCCTTGGCTGGAGACTTGCAGGTAAGATTTCTAAGTATTTCTAGCAGACATTCTATTTTCTTTTTAATCTCAGCTAACTATCCCTACACAAACTGGAGCACATGCGCTGTGGGTCCTCTACCATATTCCACAGAACAGAAATATGCATTTCTGCCTCCTCCTGCTCAATGCTCATTTCAGTCTCAGAAAAAGATGTGCCAAGCTTTGGGCCAGCATGGTGGCTCTGTGTGTATTAGTCATATCAGTCAGTGTTCTCTAGACTAACAGATTTATTTGTTAGAATACATTAAAATAAATTTCTTAAAATTAGATTTATTAGAATAAAACTACCCAGTACAGGAAGCAAGCCTGATGATGTGAACATAGACCCTTAAAGGAGAGTCTCAGAAAGACTCCCAAAGGTTGTCCTCTGATCCCTACATATGCTGTATGGTGTGTGTGTGTGTGTGTGTGTGTGTGTGTGTGTGTGTGTGTGTATACAAATGCAAATAAACAAGTACAAGAAGAAGAAGAAGAGGAAAAGGAAGAAGAAGAAGAAGAAGAAGAAGAAGAAGAAGAAGAAGAAGAAGAAGAAGAAGAAACAGTGACTGCCGAGATGAGCTAGTTGAGAGTCAGTATCCCTTTTTCAGAAGACTGGAGTTCAGATCCCAGCCCAAGTTAGTCACTCACAACTGTCTGTATCTCTAGTTCCAGGGGATCCAACACCTCTAGCCCCCAGGGGACTCACTCGAATGCACATATGAACATAAACACATATGCACAATTAAAAATAAAATCAACCCTTTAAAAGAATCTTAAAGGTGTGGATCTTTGACAAGATCCACTATCACTATTAAATAGTGGGCTGGGAGGTCGCTTTGAGGTAGAACACTTGCTCAGGAAGTGCGAGACACTGGCTTTAGCCCCCAGTGCCACAGGTTTAAAAAAAAAAAAAAGGTTTAAATTGTGAAGAATGTGTCTTAGTCAATGTGCTATTGCTGTGGAGACACCATGACCACAGCGACTCTTATAAAGGAAAGCATATAGCCATAGCCAGAGCATATAGCAGTTCAGAGTTTTATTCCATTCTCATCATGGAAGCATGGAAGCATGCTGACAGACATGGTGCTGGAGAAGGAGCTGAGAGTTCTACATCCAGATAGGCAGCAGGAAAGGAGAGAGGTTGGGCCTGGCTTGAGCATTTGAAAACTCAAAGCCTACCCCAGTGACACAGTTCCTCCAACAAGGCCACACCTACTCCTGCAAGGCCACACCTCCTGCAATCAAGCCACAGCTCCTAATCCTCCTAATCACCATCTCTAACGACCTACCATTCAAATATATGAGCCTATCGGGGCCATTCCTATTCAAACCACCACAGAATTTCTCCACGTTAGCGAGTTTATTTCAGCAAATTCACTCTCTGTCTTGGCCTTGATTAGGCTTGGTGTGCTGGCCTCTCTCCAGGTGGGCCTCATGAATGTGCTCTCACAATCCGAAATAACCAAGGAGTCACTATATGTCAACCCGATGACTAAGTCATAAATAAGTATTGAGTCATTGGGCTTAGATCCTCTGTCCCTGAAGCATACTATCAAGAAAGCATCTTTGAACTTCTCACTTCATTTTCATAGATGCCTTGATTTCATTTTGGCGTATTAATCCACACATGTATTTTCTTAAGAGAATAGATGGAGTTGGAATAAACATGCTGCCGTCACCAGCATATCCCAGTTACCAAGAGTGCAATGCCTGGGCCAAGCTGGACCTGGAGAGGGGTGAGGCCAGTGCAGAGGCAGGAAGGGATGGCATTTTCTTACCCTGTCCATCCTCTGGGCTTAAGAGCTCATTTCTAAAGTCATGTCAGAAAAAAATGTGGACTTGATTGACACACACATCTGCTAATGAAGAGTTCGGCTGGGTTTGTACTCAACAATATACATCGGGTTGGCCGGTAAGAGGATGTGCTGGCGCCTCACAGCCCTCGGGCGGCAGAAGCCTCAGTCCTGGCCTACCTCCTCCTCCTGCAAGGACCATCTCCAAGCAGAACACCCGTGAGTCTGCTCCTGGCAGTTCTCCTGGAGGGTTGTCTGTGGATGAGATTTCAGGGTGCACATTAGAAGGTCCCAACACAAAGTGGATGGCAGACCAGCAGCTGAGCCAGGTTCTTCACTCCATAGGAGTCTCTGAGACAGTGGAAATGTGGAGAGAATCAAGCACTCGCCCATCTGAGGGATGCTGGGTGGGAGCAGCCCCTGAAAACTCTGTCCAGGAATTGCTGGAACTCCTTCTGGGAAAAGTTTTTAAAGAAGAAAAAGTGGACCCAGGACCAACCACACTCCACGGACCAAGTAGGAGCTATTCCAGTAAAAGACCTTACTCTAGGGAAGGGTCACGCAGCCAGCCTAAGACAGCGGGAGCAAGCAGTGCCCGGGTACGCTCCAGTTGCTCCTAACGAAGACCCACTATTCCCAAGAAAAGAACCAGGACATGAAAGACACCGAGAGAAGAGGTGGGGTCAGGATCAGCACTGTCAAGAAAGGCATCTGTCTATAGGAAGAGGTTGATGGGTTTACATCACCTCCCTTGATCAGGACTGAAGGACAGAGGACTGCAAACCCCTCACCACCTCCTAACACTCAGGAGATGCCTCTGCCTTCAGGATTAACGACACGAGGCAGCTCTCCCAACCCCACACCTCCTCTTGCCAAGGGAAAGAATCTAAGTGATGCGTCAAACAGCACCTTTGGGCTACGCCTTGCCGTGGGTGGGGCGGTTGTACAAGGTAGCAGTTGATTCCGTTTTGAGCACAGAAGCAGAGGCCTCGGTGTTGTGGTTCGAACCTGCGGTATCGTCTACGGGCTCAGCGGCTTGAGCACTTGGTCGCCAGCAGACGGCGCTGCTGTGGGCGGTTATGGCGCTTCAGGAGGTGGAGCCTCCCTGGAGGAGATGGGCGCCGGGCGTGTGGTAGCCCACGCCCGTTTCCGTTCCCCCTCAGCCATCTTGACTGAAAGTTCAGCGGACCAGCAGCCGCCCGCCCCTCCTACCACATCTTACCTGACTTATTGGGCTGCATCCCCCAAACTGCGAGCCGGAACCAGCGCTTCCTCCCTCGGGTAGTTAAAAGGAAGTGACGTGATTGCGGGGGCCCGCGCGCCGCAGGCAGGTGGGACCTCGACTTGGCACAGTCGCCAAGAGCTGATGGCGTCCACCCAGGTCCATCCGTGCGTCAGATCGAGTGCCCCCTCTCCTCAGCCTGGCAGCTGAGCTCCGCGCTTCAGCCCGCCTAACGCAGGCCTTACTACAGTTCCTCATGACCCCACGTTCATAGCCATCATCGCAAGGGAAATACCTGAGAGGCCACCCCGACGGGGTCGTGACCCACAAGTCGATGTGTAAAGAGCGGTGTTATAAACTACAGCCCACACACACACACACACACACACACACACACACACACACACACACATCTTGCAAGTTTGTTCTTCCTAAGCTCTGATGTGGTGAAAAGACACAAATGTGTCCATCAGGGTTTCTGACACCGAGTGCTCAGGGCAGACATTAAGTCTTCAGTTTCCTCCTCTGATAGAAAAATGAAAAGAAAGGCATACGATTGTTTGTCTTCCTGATCGGTTCAACTGTGTAATAAACTGGATGTTATTTAAAATTATACTAATCGATGGAAACAGAGCAAACCCAAATGAAAAATTAGCTACTACATAAAGAAAAACCATTCTAAAATGCCAGGGATCTTGAAGGAAAACGTATTTCATGTTTGAAAATAAAACTCAAATGACAAACCATTTTTTCAGAATTTGCCAGTTTAAAAAAAAAAAAATGGCTTTTCACAGCAACTCATAGAATCCTCAGGAGTCCAAAAGCGCTTCCTGATCTCTAGCACCACCTTGTGGCCACATATTTAAATTGCGCCGGTAACAGTTCTTTCCGTCGTTTTATTTTTTATTTTTCGAGACAGGGTTTCTCTGTGTAGCCTTGGCTGTCTTGGACTGATTTTGCTGGAATTAAAGGATGCTATTTTCTCAAATCTCGATTTTGGGAGATAGCCCTGTCTGACAGAACCTAAACTTGCTTGATTTGACCAAAGAATTTGGGTAATAGTCTTTACTCTCCTTCTACCATCTACCTGGGATAGTTTGGCTTGCTGAGCCATCTTGCTGGTCTCCATGAGGTTTCTCACGGGCTCAGTGATCATGGATCCACGGATTATGGATCCATAGATCGAATGACTCTAAAGGAAAATTTTCATTTCTCTTATTTCATTTTTCTGAGGCAGGTTTAGCCCCGGCTAGCCTGGAATTTGCTATGCTGATTAAGCTGACCTTGAACTCAGAGGTCCACCTGCTTCAGGCTGAGTGCCGAGATTAAATTGCCATATGGGGCGATTTTAAACTTTGTTGTTGTTGTTTTTTCAAGACAGGGTTTCAGTGTGTAGCCCTGGCTGTCCTGGAACTCGCTCTGTAGACCAGGCTGGCCTCGAACTCAGAGAGCTGCCTGCCTCTGCCTCCTAAGCGCTGGAATTAAATGCACTGCCCCGACTTTAATTTCTTGTGGAAAGTAAACAATCCCACGAGGTCCTGCACACTGGTGCTGTGAGTCTCTGCGGGGTGCAAATGGCGGGTCATAATGGAGCGGCAACCTCGCAAAGCAACTTCCACCACAGCGCCTGCGATTCTGCTTCATCTGGAAACAGGCAGCCTGGCAGGGACCGTCGGTAACAGTTCTACAGCATTCATATACAATAAACATTTTCTTGCTTTTGTTTTAAAGATTTCTTTATTTTTATTTTATGGATGCTTTACCTTCACGTCCGTCTGTGCAGCATGCGCATGCCTGATGCCTGTGTGTGCCAGAAGAAAACTTCGGATTTCAGGGACCCGGAGTTAACAGATGGTTGTGAGCCACCATATGAGAGCTGGGAATGGATCCTGAGTCAGCTGGAGGAGCAGCCAGGGCCCTAAACCATTGAGCCACTGCTCCAGCTCCCGCTCTGTATGTAAACTCGGATGGCCTAGAGCTAAGAGAAATCCTCCTGCCTTGGTGCCCAAAGTACTCAGACTACAGGCATAAGCCTTCATTCCTGATTCTTGAGTTAATTCGTGCAAATTACTCCACGAAACAATGATCCAAAGAACCTAGCAACAAAACACTATACCTGGTTTCCAGAGGCACACCTTGACTCCACACACAGACCTTGCAATCTGCTGCTTACTAGACACTCAGAAACACTTGAAAACATGTCACTTCATCTTCAAGTCTCCGTGTGTACCAGGGGGAAAAAGATGTGTTACCCTCCACACGACTGGGCCACAGAATGTCATGTGAAACAATCGATTCCGTAACTGCGTTTTTTCAGTTAGAGTCAGGGGAATACCTTTGAATCAAATATCACACTAACTGAAGTTCATTTCCGTCGATTTCTCTCGTATTGCTCCTAACAATTCATATACAAATGTAAGACGTTCTCCAGAACAGTGGCGACCCAGAATCCAAGCCAGGGGCAGCCTGCCTTCTTTGCTTCGTCATCCTTCAGGACCACAGGGCTGTGGTGCCTCACGCAGGTGTGCTGAATGGGCGAGCTGAGCCCTGGGTTTCTTCTAATACGCAGTCCAACTGAAGCCAAACTTCCAGGGTGACTGGAGGTCACTGTAAGCCTGCATTTTGTCCTGGTGTTCCTCCTTCACTGGCCACTTGAACCCTTTACAGGCTGTCTCGAAGGCTTTTGTGATTAAGAGTGTCAGGTTAGTCAAACCAAATTTGATTTGTTAAGATTTGGGGTTTCGATGAGATATGGTTTGTGCCGGTATGGTTTGTGGTGTCGTATGTCACATACGTTTCTTGCCTGGTTCTGCGTGAGCGCTTAGAAATCTGGATGCGTGTAACATGACATTTTAAAAGCCTAGCTTTCAGGCCTATGTGATGATCAGTGAGTGCTTTTCTCTGCATCCGTCATTGTCTGGAAAACCCTAGACAGCGACTTTAACTTCTATCTGTGTGCCTTTACAACTACAAAATTTTATAATAGTCCTTTTACTAATTGAGAATTTCATGCACTATATTTTATCATATTCCTCCCACTGTTCTCCCAGATCCGCCCTACCTCTTCACACCTCCCAGCTCTGTGTCCTCTTTCTTTTGTGTTGTGTTGTGTTGTGTTTTGTTTTGTTTTTTTAAGTGACCTGCTGAGTCCAATTGGTGTTTCCCAAGTGGGTGGGGGCGGAGGGAGGCATTCGCTGGAGTACAGTGGAGTATACCAGGTATAGTGTCATAGAGGCGTTCACAGTTAACCTACCAGGGCCCACACTGTGAGAGAAAACTGGCTCTCCCCCTTCTAGAAGCCGTGTACTGCCAGTAGCTCATCAGTCAGTGGTAAGTGCTCAGGCTCCCCTCGCCTTCCCTGCCAGGCTAGAAGACTGACTGCTGTGAGCTCAGGGGTGGAGCAGTCCTGTCAGGTTCCAAAGATGCTGTTTCCCAACCTCCTCCTCCGCCATGGTCCCTGAGCCTTGGGGGGGGGCAGGGGAGGTGACGCAGACCCCCAGTTAGCTGAGCACTCCTCTGCAGTGCTCTCTGCACTTTGACCAACTGTAAGTTATCCACTGCACAAAGAAACTTTTCTCATGAGGCCTGAGAGCTGCACAATCTATGAATAGAAATACTCGCTTAGACGGCAGCTTGATACTATTTCCATTTATTGCTTCAACTTGCAAGTAAAAACTGGCCCTGGCTAGCAAGAATTTAACAGCAAAATGCCGGTTTGGGCCAGTTATTCTGCTGTGTCTCCCTTTCCTCTCAAGTCATTTTCTAACTTCAGTAAAAACCACTGATGAGATTGACCATCTCAGCCATGGGAGGGACGAGGCCGGCAGCACAGGCGTGCTCCACCACCACAGCAGCTTCTATCTTCCCGGCTGGCTCTTTACCTTTCGAAGCTAACAGCGTTTCATTGTTTTCTCTTTGACTACTGTTGGTCACAGGTGCTTGCAGAACAACAAGATTCGCTCTGTATCCATCTCTGCCTTCAGAGGACTGCACAGCCTCACTAAACTGTAAGTACAGGGGGACTAAATGGGCTGTTCCCTGGACCAACCCAATGGCAACATCCGGTCAGGCTAACCCAGCCCAGTCCAAACCAGCTCTCCTGCTCAGTGCAGTGTCAGGGCGCCTGCCTGTAAGCAGTGCTAAAGGGACAGTGTGACAGGGGGCTGGGAGCAAGGCTTCCAGAGCACACTGATTTTTACCTGCTGGGTGAGTGGCCTTGGACACTTGCTCTAACAGTGCCCACCGCAGGGCTGTTGTGGAAACAAATGAAAAATTCACAGGAAACATAGGCATCCCTGGATGCAGAAGATGAACTCATTGTACCTTGCCCATAGCAGCAGGAGTGACCACTGAAGGAACTTAGTCAAAGTGAGAGACCAAGCCATGTAGAGAAGAAAGGGGGTTCACACTTTCCAGAGGATTCTGCTTGTTCTTCTTTTCATGCTGCGGGCGAAAGCTGCATCTTGTGCAGCTAAGCACACACTGGGGATCACCCCAACCCCACAGATGTATGTTCACAAGTTTTTGAGACAGAGTTTCACTATGTATCTGCCTCACTTGGAACTCATTATGTAGACCAGGGTGGCCTTGAACTCACAGTGATTTGCCTGCCTCCTAAGAGCTGGGATTAAAGTCATGCACACCAGGACTGAGTTCTTTTACAATGTTTACTACTGCCTTATACATGCTTACCATTTGGTAAAGTTAAAAGAGCAAAGCTTTTGGACTGTGGAATCTGCTTTTTCTCATGTTTCACTTTGGCGTTCCTCCTTGTAGTGTGTATCAGAATTTACTTTTTCAAAGCTGTGTAATATTCCATCGTGTGTGTGTGTGTGTGTGTGTGTGTGTGTGTGTGTATATATATATATATATATATATATATATATATATATATATATACACACACCATATTCCATTTACTTAGCCGTCTGTCCATCGGCACTTGAGGATTTCCATCTTTTCCTGTTGAGATAACACAGCTATTATCCAGGCTGCACATCTGTCTGAGTTCCTGGGTTCAGTTCAACTGGGTGTGCTAAGCCAGGAAGTATACTTGCTGTTCATGTGCTGATCCTACTTTTTTTTTTTTTTTCCTTTTGGAAACTACCGTACTTCTGCAGCCACGTCACTTGTTTTAGTTCTTTACCCTCCCAAACTTCCTGTTCTTTCTCAGTCTTAAAAAAAAGAGAAAGAATAAAAAACACGAAGTCCAATTAGTGTTTGCCAGCTACTGCTGACGTGCGGGCTGCCCTGAAGTGTGGCTCGTGTACCCAGTGTCACTCCACTGAAGAAGACTGATTTTTCCTTTTGCCAGCAGGCATCAATTTCAAATAGCTTCTTGGCCAGCGGTGAGGCTGGGTGCCCATGTCCACTCCCGCATGCTGAGATTTTGTCTGGCGTGCACTTGTGCAGATCTTGTGCCTGCTGTTCTCTCAAAATCAGCCTCCACCTCTGGCTCCTGCAGTCTTGTCACCCCCTCTTCCATGTAGACCCCAGAGCAACCCAGTCAGAGCGGAGTGTTCCAGAGTCTCCCACTCTCTGCACACTGTCTAGTTGTAGACCTTTGGATCTACATCCCCTGCAAGACGCTTCTCTGATGAGGGATGAGCAGGCACCGATCTGTGGGTATAGCACCTCATTGGGGTCGTTGCACTGCTAGGTTTATTTAGCGGAGTAACTGTAGTAGGTTTTCTCACAGGCCCATCAGCTACCTCATCTCAGGTTCTCAGCCTCACTAATGGTATCAAGTGTGGGGTCGCTTCTCATGGAGTGGGCCTTAAATCCAATCAAAAAAAAAAAATGACTGGCTGCTTCCCTAAGATTTGTGCCATTACTGCTTCAAAGGGACTATCTCAAAGTAAGGTTGTTATCACAGCTGTCGAGGTTCATAGCTGAGTGAGATTGAGGACTATTTTCTCTTTCCATAGCATGTGTAGAAACTTCTCACACTATGAATGCCAGCCAGTAGGGGTGAAATTTCCAGTTGTGTACCAGCTAGATGTCTCCGTGTTCTATGCAATTAATGTGATATCTTCAGCGATAGGGTCTTCGTGTCAAGTTGTGGAGGCTAAGTATTAGCATTGCCAACAGCCTGTGGTGTTTGTGATGTCTATGGAATCTCTGTGGCCAAAGTCCCCCCAAGATGTAACTCATCTGTGGCACAAGGGATGCGTGGGGGGGGGGGAAGGAGCTTGATTTATAGTTGGGGTATTGTCTTCCTCTATCATACGGTAACTCCATTCAAATTCTCATGTATACATCTTTGAAAGTTCCTACAGTATACATTTCCACGTGGGTTTTCAAAATGGCTTTAGTGTTAGTTACTCCTCCCCACACTCCCTCCTGTAACTTGAAATCTACTCCTACCCTTCTCCATCTCCACCCCTTCATGTCTCCTTCATGTCTCCTGCTCCAATGTCTCCTTTATAACAGTATCTTCTACATCCCTTTCTTAGAGGATGCACCATTTTAGTCTCCCACCCTCACCTTCGCCCACACTCATTCTTTCCTGACTTGAGGGGTTTGTTTTGATACTAATGGTTGTGAGGCTGTGTTTCGTGGTACTTAAGAGAAAGGAAAAGGAAAGTCACTTTTTTGCCTTTTAAGTTTTATGCATATGGATATTTTTGTTTGTATGTCTTTTTGTGTACCAAGTGTACTCAGTACCTGAGAATGCCAGAAAAGAGTATCAGATCCCCTAGATTGGAGTTACAGGCAGGGTTGTGAACTGCCATGGAGATGCAGAGCCTCAAAACCAGGTCCTCTGGAAGAGCAGCAAATGCTCCTAACCACTGAGCCATCTCTCCAGCCCATGGAAAACTTTTTTTTAATAGATTTTCAAAGTTCCGCTGCACTCAGCCACATCCTTACCAAGCAGCCACCACAGGCGAACATATCTGAAGCTCGGGTGAATAAACGATCCCTGCATGATCATTCTTTCCGGTTGAGCTGGGTTTTCTTCTTTTCAGTTTTTATTATATTCTTACGGGGGCAGAGGAGATGGTGCACCGGCAGGGCAAGTGTGGAGGTCTAAGAACCATTTCCGTTTTCACTTTCTAATGTATGGTCCTGAAGGTTAAACTCAGGTCACCAGGTTTTGAAGCAGACACATTGACCTGCTGAGCCTGCTCACCAATCCTGTCTATTTCTATTTTATCCTATCCCATTCTTTTTCTTCACCCAACAAATCTGTTTCTACCATGTTTATGGTCTGTAGCAGCAAATGGTGAGAACGAGTCAAGAACACCCAGCAACTGAAACAAATGGAAGCTCACAGGTTTGGACATCTACTCTTGTCACCTGAGCCCCTCCCCCTTCCATTCATTCTGAGCCCACTGCCCTTGTCTCAGTAGCATCGTGCTCATTCTCACCTGGTTCCACTTTCCTCTCCATGGGTGTATTTGAAACTTTCTGGACAGCATCAGCTGGGTTTCATGATTGAGCTATGGGAGACATTCTTGAAAGTCAGAACAGAGCTAGAAAAGGTGTTTCACAAGTTCCATCTCTTCTCATTTGTCCCTTGGACTATTGTGTGACTGTTAGCGATTCCACATTATCTCTTCTTTTCTTAGCTATCACTAAGTATATGCCTTTATTCATGCATAGAAGTGTTCATTTCATCTTTCATTGGGCAAGTCTTCAAGCAGACATTTCTGGGACATAGAACAGTGGGTCAGACATGCTGTCTTCAAGGAGCTGCTTGCTACCCCAGAAACTTGGGGCTCTCTGAGCTGCTCTCAAGGCCATGAAGTGTTGTTTTTTTAAAAACAAAATCCCAAACATTTGATTTTACCATCAAAAACACAGGAGTCAGATGCTGAGGTGAAGACCTGCTAACTCAGAGAGACAGAGAAAACACCCAGATGACCTTTCTACTCAGCTGACATCCCAGAAGGAAAAATTCCTTCCTACTCAGCTCACACTGTCCTAAATTCCCTTCAAGTCAATGCCCCTCCTTTCTACTTTTAGTGCGTCTCTCTATCCATCCTCCGGACTTCCTCTCATTCTCTATCATTTTTCCCATATTCACTTCCTGTCAATCTGGTTGTTTGATCCACCGCTTGACCTAGGGTTAACTTTATTTAAACTGTTTACAGAAAGCTCTTGCATTAAAGTAAAGGTGTGTGCTAGGGCTGAGCCACACCACAAATACCACAAATATCCTGCACCAATCAAGCCTCTCACTCTCCAAAGAGAAAGCAATGCCACGGTATCAGTACTAAAAGCGAAACCTGTGCCGCTCACGCCAGCTCTGCCATCAGCCGGTTGCACTTTGCTCACTGTCACAGACACCTGACAGAAGCAACTTAAAAGGAGGGATATTCATCATGGTGTGTGGTTTCAGAAGTCCATCACTGCGAGCTGCATGGTGTGACCTCATCTCTGGGAAGTCTCCACTAACCTGTAGTTAATCCTCTGTGGAAGACCCTTCACAGACAGTATATTTTACTTCTCTCCTACCTGCTTCTCAAGCCAATCAAGCTGACGGCCAAGTTCAATGGCACCGGTACTCTGTGAGAAGTCATTATTTCTAGTCCAGAGCAACGTGGAGTGGCTCTGAGAAATGAAGAGGACTGGGCCGTACAGATGTGCGTGAGGTGCCAGGATGGATCAATAGCCTTGTACTTGAAGGGATAGGCACTGATTCCTGAGAGAGCCCTGAGGTGTTCGTAGATGTGCTAAAGCTATTTCTTAGTCCTTCCCTGCCTGCCTGCACCCAGGCCTGCAGAGAAGGAAGTGGTGTAACATAGGGGACAAATGAGTGAAAGTCAAACCTGACCAAAAAAGGCAGTTTCCTGGCAGAAGAATCTGTGCCGGTGTCAGCTGCAAGGTATGAGAAAAATCAAAGAAAAGGAGAAAAACTTTTTTAATGGGAAGCTGCAAGTGCTAGAGTGCTCGCCTAGCATACACAAAGCCCTGGTTTTGACCCCCACCACCACTTAAAGCCAGGTATGGTGGTACACTCCTGCCGTCCCTGCACTTGGGAGGCAGGCAGAGGTGGATCAGAAGTTCAAAGCAAGTCTCAGAAGTTGGCGGCCAGCCTTGCCTAGATGAGGCTGAAAAAAAGCCTCTCGAAAGGAAAATAATGGAGAGGTGTTCCATTTACCTGGGCAAGTGGAACTTAAACAAGTGCTTGCAAATGAATCCTAGGCAGAGATGTGAGCAGAAACAGTGTTCTAAGCACATATGCAGAGTGTAGACAGCACGACCTGTCTCACATGTGACTACAGCCCTATGAGGGAGGATACTATGCACATTTTAGAAATGAAGGAGCTGGAGCTCAGTGGAAGCAATTGTTCGCCCAGGGCCTCACTGTTCACAGTGAATAGAAGAAGCAGAAACCAAACATTAATAACAGCCTCAATGCAAAAAGAGACTGAACTACAAACAGAGAAGGCAAACGGCGATCAATACAATGTAACAGCAATGGCTTGTTTTTCAGGGAGAGAGGTGAAGGTGGGCAGGCCCAGAGGCTCAAACTCATTACTAAACCATGCACAGACTCTCCCGGCTCCTGAGTTCACCTCAGGGTCCTGTCCTGATGAGGTGCACTGAATTCCCTCATAACCCCTCAGTGTCTTACTCTCTTGTAGTCAGTGCTCTTGTGCTCTATTTCCTCTGCCTACACGAGCTCCTGCCAGTCCTTTGCTTTGTGAAGACCATGTCTTCACCCAAGCTGTGTAGCTGGCATTTGCCACTTTGTGGGTTCCCTTTTCTTCCACCCTTCTCTGCCCTTTTTCCTCCCTTTCATTTCTCCCTGACATTAGATATGAGAGAATAAAAGGACAGAGAGGTAAGGGGGCAATGTTACCATTAGACCATTAGATCCCCTGGGGACAAAGCCTTTGACCCATGACCACAGCTTGATACCTAGCTGATGACAGCAGGGTAGGTCATTCAAAAAGTAGGCCGATTCACTAGCTAACTATGAGAAATTAAAAGCTAGAAATGACATAATAAATGATAAAGGCCCTTGACAGTTCAAAGGCAGGAAGTGGCACGGTGAGCATGGTATAGGAAACAGGGCGATGGCCGTCGCTACGTTCCTTCTTGTAAAACAACAAAAACAATAAACTCACTGCTGTTGTGTCTCCTTTCCAGGTACCTCAGCCACAACAGAATAACCTTC
This sequence comes from Psammomys obesus, assembly GCF_907164565.1. NCBI lineage: Eukaryota > Metazoa > Chordata > Mammalia > Rodentia > Muridae > Psammomys > Psammomys obesus. Next base: position 8,073,304 of record NW_026596244.1, on the reverse strand, counting down.
CTGAAGCCAGGAGTTTTTGAAGATCTCCACAGGCTGGAATGGCTGTATGTTTCATTGTGCGGTGTTGCCTTGTATCGGTTTTAATGTTCCAAGCATACACACATAACTCTGCTCTGTTCTTATGGACAGGATAATTGAAGACAACCACCTCAGTCGAATTTCCCCACTCACATTTTACGGACTACATTCTCTTATTCTCTTGTAAGTACCCAATTAAAACAAACAGGTAGGTGAGACAGAGGTGCTTGCCACCAAGCCTGACTATCAGAGTTCAAGCCCCAGGACCTCCATGGTAGAAAGGTGGACTCCTGCAAGCTGTCAACTCTACACACAAACTGTTGCATTCTGTTGTGAAGAGACACCATGACCACAGCAACTCTTATAAAAGAGAACATTTAATGGGGCTGGCTCACAGTGTCGGAGGTTTAGTCCACTATTTATGGCGGGGAGCATGGCGGCATGCAGGCAGACAGGTGGTAGCTGAGAGTTCTACATCTTGATCTACAGGCGGCAGACTGAGAGCTGGCTTGAGTTGACCACAAAGCCCTCCCCCATTGTGACACACTTCCTCCAACGAGGTCACACTCCCTAGTAGGGCCCCTAACTATGGGTCAAGCATTCAAGCACTTGGGGACATTCCTATTCAAACCACCACACATACACACACACACACACACACACACACACACACACACACCAATAAATAAGTAAATCAATGTAATAGAAAATTTGAAGCATTCCAACTGAAGAGACAGGAGTAAAAAATTAAAACTTTAAGCAGAGTAGTATTACGTTTGTAATTATTCGAGCCTTAAAAAAAAGCTTTCTCTACTAACAACCTCCTTGACCAAATTCCTAAGGCTACTTACAGGTCTGCCCGTTTTGTGATGATGCTCTGCCGGCCCACCAAAACTGAGCACAGGGTCACCGTTCTTCGGTGCGCAAGTATTCTGAAGCATGTCTCTCCCACGCAGCAGCCTCAGCAAGGGAGAAGCCTGCTGCCGAGGTCGGCTCCTTTGCCCGGCCTGCTGCTGACAGGCACCAGCTTTTGTTCAGAGACTAGCATTGCTGTTCCCTGCGGGAGAACTCGTGCATGGGAGTGTTCTTGCCACCAGAGCGGTTCCATGCCGCAGGGCGCAGGGCGTGCAGAGAGAAGATGGTGGGGAAGACTGGTAGCGCGAGGTTCTCACGGGTCCTGAGCAGTAACGATGACACTGTGTTTGCCTAGAGACAGAAAAGGACCAGAAAACGTGATTTTCGTGATTTCTTTCCTTTTTTAGAGTGCTGATGAATAATGTCCTCACCCATTTGCCTGACAAGCCCCTCTGTCAGCACATGCCCCGGCTGCACTGGCTGTAAGTCAGTCTCTCTCTCTCTTTCATTCTCTCTCTCTCTGCTACATTTTCTGAATTTGACTAACTCATTTTGGACACCCAGGGTCTTCTGTGCCAGGTAGCTGATGCACCAAGTTTCCTAGCATTATTTTATTATTGCATTTCTATATTGAACACCCTCATTGACTAACTTCTCTAAACTTTCAACAAAGTGCAATACCTGAAAGAGAACAATGTTTTGGAACCAGGAAGAAGGAGGGCGGAAGTGACGTCACATGGTCAGTCACACTTGCTCTTCTCCTGTCAAGCCAGTCTCCTATTAAGCTGATGCAGAAGCTAAGCGGTTTTTAGTTTTATCCCTGAACTCTGAGTGGCGAGAATGTGCTGCTTTGCACTACTCATGACAGAATGGGGCAGTGGCATGTTCTGAAAGGGCCCCTTGTGTGTTCTGTGTAATGTGTGGGCTCAGTGGCTTTGCATAGCCATAGGTTTCACTCCACAAGTAAGAGTGCAATAAGCCAGCAAATTTGCCCGCTCAGAATATAGGGTTTGGCCTGGTGTGGTGGCTCCCGCCTATAATCTTAGGAGGCTAAAGCAAGAGGCTGAGGAAGGAGGAACACCACAAGTTCAAGGCAGCCTGGGGTACAGAGTGAGGCCCTGATAGAAAAAACAAAAAACAAAAACAAAAAAACTATAGGGTTTTGTTTGCTTATTTGTTTGCTTGGCTAGTTTTGGTACTTTTATTTAGTTTGTTTGTTTTTAAGAAATGACCGTGATGAGCTCTAGCTTGAGAATAACCAAGAAAACTGGGGAAACTGGGATCTTTCCCCTAACTGCTGAGTGCAGAGTACACCCTCTTCCCTCTGCCTCTCCACACCCCCCACACACCCCCCGCCCCAGGACTCAAACCTCACAGACAGTCAGACAGTTGCTGGAAAAACCCCAAGGACATAGATGCAGGCAGTCCTTGGCACATTCACACAGACCACTGCTGGAAAAGCCCCCAAGCACACAGGTGGGGGCAGGCGATCCTTGGAGAAACTGCAGAGTGGGCAGCTTAACCCTGAGTAACCTGGCCCAAAGCACATAGCTAGACCCAGAATACCCACCAATAAAAAATTGCCCTGTTGCTATTTCCAAAGTTGCCTATAAAAACCCTAAGCTATTGTTCCTTGGGTAGCGTCTCTTATCGTGCAGGAGACCGAAACATGCTGGTTTCAATAAACCTCTTGCTGTTTGCTTCGACACTGGTCTCCGTGCCTCACTCGAGTACCTTCCTCAGTAATGTACGACTCCCCCGTGTCTTACAACCAAAATTACTATTTAAAAGTTTAATCAACAAACTGCCTGCCAGAACCAGGAAAACTCCCCATTTACCTCTTGTTTTGGAAATTTTCAGAAACTGATCGTTTCATATCCAGGCTTACAGCAAAGATAATGAGAAACACTGTTCTTGTGTGTAGGGTGTGACAACTGTCAACCTTATTGTAACACAAGGGGAAAGGGCAAGAAAGGAGACAGGTTTAGCACGTGCTGGTTCAGAACCCCTGGCGGGAACGAGCAGTTCACAAGCCGCCTCTGAGTCCGGAGGCGCCTTCGAGTCACAGAACGGCTCTTTCTGTACCTAGTGGACATAAAAAGAAAGCCATAAAGCCGTAAAGAGAAAGAGCACATTGACTTAATGGCCTTCCGTGTGATTGGGGTTGGTTCAAGAGGATATTCTAACAGCCCTTGCAATTCTGACTTAGTAATTAAATAGGACCAAGCAGTTCTTACAGAAGCAATCAACGATCAAAACTGTGCTGGTCCATAGCATGATGGCTGAGGGCTTACTTCCGGCAAAGGGTCCTGGGTTGAATCCCAAGCACCCGAAAAAGAAAAATGTGAATTGAGACTTTTTAAAAAGATGGGGGAGAAGTGGGGTTCATTATGTAGCCCAGGCTGTCCTTGAACCACTGGCTGGACTCCACCTTCCCCAGGCTCCTCGGTGCTGAGATTACAGGTGGAAACTGCTGCAGGCAACGAGAATACTTTGATAGGGCACGGAGCACGGCCACCTGGTGGTAGGTTCATGAGTAACCATTAGCAATAAAATAAAAGGAACATGTCTGACCCTGAGAACAGACCAAAAGCTCGAACCAAGGCAAGAGTAAAGAAACAGTACCCTAAGCATTTAGCAGCCGCTTTCCTAGAACCAAAACTTCCTCCAGAAGGGCGACTGCTCTTCACCCTACGGCTGACTTGAAATGTGTTCCTCCTGTGTTACTCTCCACCATAAATACAACTTCTTCAATGTACTCAATATTTAGATCATAAATTCCTGATCATCCTTCATTCTATAGAATTGTTTGGGTTTTGCTATTCTGGGTTTGCTATTCTGGGTTTGCTATTCTGGGTTTGCTATTCTGGGTTTGCTATTCTGGGTTTGCTATTCTGGGTTTGCTATTCTGGGTTTTTTGTTTTTTCTTATGACATTGAGAATGGTTCTTGCAGGTCTGTGAAGATCGTGTTGATATTTTGATGGGAATTGCACTGAATCTGTACGTTGCTTTTGGTAAAATGACCACTTTTACTATGTTACTTCTACCAAGCCATGAGCATAGGAGATCTTCCCATCTTCTAAAATCTTCTTCTGTTTCTTTCTTCAGAGACTTGCCATTGTTGTCATACAGGTCTATGGCTTGCTTGGTTAGAGTCTCATCCAGCTATTTTATAGTATGTGGGTATTGTGAAGGGTGTTGTTTCCCTACTTTCTTTCACAGCCAGTTTGTCATTTGTACACAGGAGGGCTACTGATTTTTTTTTTTTTAGTTAATTGTGGATAGAGTCACTTTGCTAAAGGTGTTTATTAGCTGTAGGAATTCTCTGGTAGAATTTTAAGGCTCACTCATGTATACGATCATATCATCTCTTAATATCGACACTTTGACTTCTTCCTTTCCAGTTTTTATCTCCTGTTCTCCTTTGGTTGTCTCATTGTTCTGGCTAGGACTTCCAGTACTATGTTGAAGAGAGTACTATGTTGTAGAGAGAGTGGGCAGCCTTGTCTTATTCCTGATTTCAGTGGTGCTGCTACAAGCTTCTCTCTATTTAATTTGATGTTGGCACTAAGCTTGCTGAACATTGCCTTTACTATGTTTAGGTATGTGCCTTGTATCCCTGATCTTTCCAAGACTTTTCTCATGAAGGGATGTTGGATTTTGTCAAATGTTTTTTTTTGTTTTGTTTTGTTGTTGTTGTTGTTGGCATCTAATGAGATGATTATGTGGGTTTTTTTCTTTCGATTTGTTTATATGATGGCTTATGTTGATGGATTTTTGCATGTTGAACCAGCTCCACATGCCCAGGATAGATTTTGCTCTATCACTGTCAGCTTCAGTGCAGTTTCCAAAGCAATGCTGACAGTGCCCCGGGTGTTGGCGGGATGCTGGCTTTTCTCTGGTGCTTTCTGGGGTTTCCTTGAAGGTTTTCCTAACTCTCCCACACTTCTATCCTGCATGAAGCACTGTTGCTTCTGAGTAACTTCATGCCGCCTGGCAACCGTTAGAGTGACTGTGTGATGCTCTCAGACCTCAGTAAGGGCAGTGTTCAGGGCAGTATGCTCCTAAACGAAGCCAGTGTGTTCTGCTCTGCAAGCGTCTACCTTACACCTCCTGCTGAGGTCGAGGAAGAAGGGCGATGTGAGGACAGCTGCAGCTGGGGATGTAGCTCAGAGCAGAGCACTAAGTCCTGCGTGTGCAAAGCCTTGCATTTGACCCTCAACAGTGGGAGGGTAAGGTAAGTTTTTGATGCTGTGTCTAGAATTCTAGTGACATCAGCTCTGTGCAGCACAAGCATGCAAGGGGGACGTGTCGGCAGCCCCCCAGCTTGAGGTGGAGAACAAGGGCAGCCAGTATGACAGACCGAAAAGCCACATACGGTGGCTCCTGGCAGTGGCAGGCTGTTGGGAACCTTTTCTAGCACTATTAAAGTTAGGAAGACAGGAAATAAATACTGTCTTCTGGAAACCTTTGTCTCCAGAAAACCACAACTGCAGAAAACAACTGATCGTGGTATGCCCAGCTCCTATAGATACATCTGCAACACAACTTCTGCAGCAATGGCACTATATCACGAGTGGGGGGAGGGGCACACAGCCTTCTGGCCACCTAGGCAACAGTTGAGCAATGATAGCACTAATACACACATGAAGTCTTAGGGGGAAACCTCACCGGGCCCCACCCTAGAAAAAGAAGTACAGGCAACTAATGACTTCTGAGAGGGAGAAGCAGTCTTCCCCGGTGACGAACACCTAACTGGTTACCAATACCAAGTGGTCAGGTCTAATCATACACCTACAAACAACACTACACAGACTCAGCAGGTTGGACTTATATATTCATTTATAGATATGTGTGTATGTAGGAATAATAATAATAATAATAAAGAGAACAGCAATTTGAGAAGTAAGGAAGGATAGAAGAGATTATAGGAAGAAAAGGAAAGGGAGATGGCGTAATAATTAAAATTATTATTATTATTATTAGTTTTTAAAGACAAGCTTTCTCTATGCAGCTCTGGCTGTTCTGGTCACTCTGTAGACCAGGCTGGCCTCAAACTCAGAGATCACCTGCCTGTGCCTCTCTAGTGCTGGGATTAAAGACGTGTGTCACCACTGCCTGGCAAAATTTTAAATTGTTAAGATAAATAAGTGAATGTATGTTGTCTGCATAGCCATAGCCTCTGCAGCCTAATCAGATCCTCTAACTTCGTTCCTGCTTATGGAAACACCTTACACCTCTGGACAACTGTTAAGTATGCTTGACTACTAAACAACCGTTAATAAATCGGATATTTTCCACAAGAACTGTTTTTTTTTAATTTTTTGGAATAATAATATCCATGTCATTGTTAGTACATGATAAAGATGTTACTCAAAACATTTTTACTCCTTGGTACTGGGAACTGAACCTAGGACCTCACATCATTTTTACTGTTGATATAGAAGACAGACAATAATACTACATGTTTATAGCATAGATATGCTGTATATGTAAATTCAGCTGCTATACAAATGACTGGAAACAAATGTGAAGAAAAGACATTTTATTAGATAACAAGTAATTCTTAGCCAATTTATTTCTCTCTATGAATTTAATTTGATTGCATTTTATTTTTATATTCTAGGGACTTTGAAGGCAACCGTATCCATGGTTTAAGAAATTTGACTTTTATTTCCTGCAATAATTTAACTGTTTTGTAAGTACTATGTTTTTTTTTAAGTATTGTTGACTCTCTTTACAACGCAAATGAATCCTTTATGTGGGCAGAATCCAGCATGGGTACGTTCAGGGGCAGTAAAGTGTGGCTCCTTTGCCAGTCACTGAAAAAAGATCTATTAATTTGAAATAGATCAAGAAAGGATATGAGGATAGAAATGGAAGGGAGAAATGATCTAACTCTGATCTCAAGAATAAAATAAAAATAAAAATAAACAGGTCAATACTTTTAATCATAGCACTCCAGAGGCATGTCTCAATGAGTCTGAGGCTAGCCTGGTGTACACAGTGATTTCCAGGCCAGCCAGACATAGATAGATAGATAGATAGATAGATAGATAGATAGATAGATAGATAGATAGATAGATCCTGCTAAATATAAATACATAACCTGCTCCTGACTATCACCTATTCAGTCACCTATACGTACGTTCCAAGAAAGACCATTTGGTATTGCCATTGACTTTTAAACTTCTATATGGAAAAAAAAAAAACTCATTTGGGTTCCTCCTGGTAGGAACTAGTGGTCGTTAACTGATTTTCAGTTGATTCTTATACACATTGATGTTATTGCTGATAAAAAGTTGTTGTACTGAGGTTAGAACCCTCAAGAGTAAGCTGAACAATGAGAAAATTTTCTAATAAAACTAGGAGAGTTGCCCAAAGCTACAAAAGCACAAATCACATCACAGAAACAAAAGAAAGATTGAAAAGCAATGACTTCTCCAATACCAAAACTCTACTGAATCAAAGATATAAAAATGCACAAAACATCAGGTGACCATTTCAAGGGCTTGGTAGTAAAAGTTCTCAGTGACCTCACAGAGGGTAGAAACAAGCAGATGAATTAAATCTAGGATTTAGAGAGGAAAGTCATCAGAACAGAGGGGAAAAAACGTGGTATAGGATGAGAAAGTTAACACTGTATAGAAAAACATAAACGTATGAAAGAAAACCTCAGCAAAAGAAATTAAGATTTTTTTCAAAAAGAACAAATAGAAATGTTAGACCCAAAAAACTCAGTGAATCAATATAACTCTGCAGAAGCATCACCAGGAACTTGACCAAGCAAAACAAAAATGAAAACAAACAAACAAAAACTTCTGGGTATAGAGGACAAGATCAGGAAATATTACATTTAAATAACGATAAGAAAAAATAGTCAGCACAGCCACAATGTCCAAGAACTCTGGGATATAATCAAGAGCCCAAACCTAAGAATCCACAGGATAGAAAAAGAAGCTGACAATAACTAATTGCATAGTCAATCTATTCCATAAAATTATAGCAAATCTAGACCAAGAATGGACATCCAAAAACAATTGTCATTTAAAAGTCCAAACAGGCATGAACAGAGAAAAACCTCTCCACAACATATTATGGTCAAGATGTCCAAAACAAACAAACAAACTACAAAGCAGTTTGCAGATACGGCTGAGCAGAACATTGCGCTTGCAGAGGACTTGAGTTCTGGTTACCAGCATCTTTATGGGGCAGCTCACAACCACCTGTAAGTCCAGCTTCAGGCCATCCCGGTCACTCTCCCAGCCTCTACAGGTATTCACATGCCCATTCACATACTAATACAAGAGACACCCACACATGCATATAAATAAAACATTTTAACCAAATAAATTAACGGTCACAAATTCTGGTAGGAATGTGAGCAAGAGGAATGCTATGTACTTTTGGTGGGATTATACAATGATATAGTCACTGTAGAGTCAGGATGAAGATCCCTCAACAGTCTGAAAATAGAACTACCATATGACCCAGACACATGGCTTGCGAATTTATTCCAAAAAGACTCTTAAGTAGACACAAAGATACTTGCACATCCATGTTTATCGCTGTAGTTGTCACAGTAGCTAGTGGGAAAAGCCTACATATCCATCTAGATAAATGGTTAAAGAACATGATACATATGGAATTTTATCTAGCAATTGTGGCATTTGTGAGAAAAATTAATTCAATGGGATATTATGTTAAGTGAAAAAAGCCAGATTCATAAAGACAAATACTATGTGTTTTTTCTCCTAAATAGAATCTTATTTGCATTTGTGAAGTGTGTGTGTATGTGTGTATGTGTGTGTGAGGGTGTGTGAGTGCTATGAAAGTAGAAAGTGGACTATGAGAAGGAGGAAGGGATCTTCAGGGGATGGGGAAAGATAGTAATAGCACACATGTGATATCAAAGCAAAAGAAAGGACCACGTGGGTAAAGGAAAGGAACCAGAAGGAGTGAAGCACGTAATATGGAGGAGGACAGAGCAGTCAAGGTATAAATAAAATTAAGTATTATGGCATATATGTATATATCTTATATATCATATAAGCTAATGAGTCCCATTATCTTATATGCTGAGCTATAAAAAAAAAAAAAGAGTAGATTCAAAAACAATTGGAAGCCCTTTAAAATTTCCCAAATTCGTCATTTATGCTGATGGATAACACAGAGACCTGTGAAAATGCAATTAGGGTGTGGATCAGCAGTACAGCAAGTGCTCAACATGTGTGAGGTTTAGATTCAACCCTCATCACACACACACACACACACACACACACACACACACACACACACACACAGTCAAGAGCAAGTGCTATACGCTATACTCTGGTTCATATTATTTTCTAAATACTCATATTCTGAAAAACTAATGAGAGGTTGAGTTGGTCACTCAGACCAAAAAATTAGGCAGCTCCATCCTAATTCCATGCACTAGCAAGTAAGCGCTCTGCAGTGCACGGAGCCTTTTGTTAGGTAGACACACTTCACAGACTTAGGAGGTAACTCTAAAGCAATTCCTGTGCTCATAACTGCCAGATACTCAGTTTTTGTTCGGAAGAGGCTCCTCCAATTACAAATTTTAATCATATTTTTTTATTTCTCTGTTAAAGATTTAAAGAATTTAATAACTAACAAACTAAAGCCAGGCTTGGTGGCACATGCCTGTAGTTGCAGCCCCAAGAATCTTATGCAGAAAGATCATGGGTTTGAAGCCATCCAGGGCTGCATGGTTGAGACTGTGGTTTCCAAATAAATAAACTAGATAATCAACCGTGCTATTCAAAATTTCCTGAAATAAAAATGCACTCTATATTCATGACGTTTATGATATATTTCAGGAGTTACAGTTGGTAACACATGTTATAATTATGTCAACGTGTTAACATGGACTTTTCTCCTTACTTTCAGGGTAATGAGGAAAAACAAAATTAATCACTTAAGTGAACATGCATTTACACACCTCCAGAAACTAGATGAATTGTAAGTATAACTAAATGGGTATTAAGATTCCCTTTTTCCAGTTTTACTTCATATTAGTTATATATTTAAGAAATATGAATTTTCTCTTTCCAAACAGTACTTATATGCGCCATGGTCATAAAACAATTCAGACAGCTTACAAAAGCAAATGCAAAATAAAGTATAAAATAAATAATTGACGTAAGTTAGATAAAGGAAACGCAGCTTCAGACTAAGAATAAGACCAGGGTAAAGTTAATAGATGAAACACAACCTACACTGTTCAATTTCATTTGCTCCAAGGAGGCAGCCTATCTGCCCTTACATTTCCCAGAGCGTTCAGTGGAAGAAACCACAAGACTGACAGACACCGTTCCCCTGGAGCTGACGTGAGCCTGGACCCATAAGGAAATAAAGCACTGCCGTGGATAAGATTCCCATTCACAGTAGAGGAAGAGAGAGGGGATCTGACACGCTGACCGCTGCGAGCGTTTGTACTCACTCTCGTGCACTAAGCCACACACAGACACATATAATGAGTTCCAGAACAGCCAAGGCTATACAGAGAAACCTTGTCTCAAAAAACCAAAATCATCATCATCATCATCAAAATTGGTTAAGCAACTGACACGTGACCACGTCTTTCCTCCTGCCTGTCCTCCTGGAGGGGGTAGGAGAAGTTATGTTTTCCTCTGTAGCTCACAATCTTATAAATCAAGCTCACTGGGACTTTTCCTTCTTTAAAAGAAGCTGGAGCCTTTCTCACATTGAAGGGTCAGAGCCTGTGCTTCGGAAAGGCCCTTATACCTGAGGAGAGGTCATGTTAGCCATCCCCTCTGCACATATATGTCCTGCCCAGGAGAATATGAGCCTGAGCTTCTCTCTGAAAGAAACTTGAACCCCAAATGACATACTTTGAGGTAATCTTAAAAAACCTGGACAAAAGAAAAATCAGGGCTTCAAATCAAGTCATAAATAAAAGGAAAAAGAGGGAAGAGTAAGGATGAAGGGACATCATGCATACAGTAAATGGAAATTTTAGTCTGTCAAAGCCACATTAAATACCATCAATGATCTGTCTTCAAGAAAATATGGAGTAGAACTTTTAAAAGATGAGGGAGCAGCTTTTTAGGTCGATGCTGGCTTTGAACACACTGTGTAGCTGGGGATGTCCATGAGCTTCTAATCCCCCTGCCTCTACTTCCACATATTGGGATTATAGGTGTATACTACCATGCCTGATTCAGGTTAAAGTATTTTTATGCCTCCCTATTTCGCTCCCTCTTTTAAACCTTCTTGACTTTATGGGCCTGGAGGCAGCGCTCAGGTGTAGGACACATGCTGAGCAGGAAAAGGTCTGTGAGTTCAAATCCCCACACCAAGGAGACACCTTTTGGTATTTAATCCAACTCAGCAATGGCACTATTGGACAGTTGTAAATGTTTTTTTTTTTTTAATGGACTTTCTACCAGTGAATGAAGTCTCTGGAAAACAATATGACATGCTTGCAATTGTTTCCCTAGGGATTTAGGAAGTAATAAGATTGAAAGTCTTCCACCGAACGTATTCAAGGATCTGAAGGAGCTCTCACAATTGTAAGACATTAAGTTCCCACTTGGTTTCTTTATCTTGTTTTCTAATTGTGGTAAAATAGACACAGCATTGAGCTGCCCTTCTGTTACATTGGAATCTTCCATATCGTTGCTCAGCTCTCACCAACATCCACCTCCACGGTTGTTTAGTCCAAAGCTGAAACCCTGGGACCATCAAGCTCTAACTCCACACTCCTGCCCAGCCCTGGCAACCACCATCCTACTTGCTCTCTCCAGGTCATAGTCACCATTTTGTGACTGCCTTACTTCTCTCACCATGCCCACAAGATGCATCAATATTGTGGCATGTGTCAGAACTCCGTTGGATGTAGGGCTGATACTAAAATCCCATCCACTGTGTAGAATCATCCTCCAGTGGGTGGACACTTGGGCTGCTTCCAGCTTTTGGCTAGGAACGATGCTACTATGAACACAAGTGCACAGATTCCTGTCTGGGTGTCTGTTAAGTTATTCTGGTTCTATGCTCCTTCTCAACACACAGCAAACTTATATATACCTACTGAAGGCATCATAAAGCAGAACTGTTCCTTTTAAAGGTCATTTAATTCACTTACCCTATCAACTATTGTAACTTAGGATCCAATGCATTGCAGAGCATCAGTTTTGTATTCTTGAGCTTCTATGGCTGGCTGAGAGCTGAAACACACACTGTATCATATGACACTGCACTTATTTGGTCTGTGCAAGCCCTAACTTTGTTGTTCCTTTTTTCAAGACTGCTTTTGCCTCACTCAGGATGATCTTTTCTAGTTCCATCCATTTGCCTGCAAATTTCATGATGTCCTTGTTTTGAATAGCTGAATAGTATTCCATTGTGTAAATGTACCACAACTTCTGTATCCATTCCTCTGTTGAGGGACATCTGGGTTGTTTCCAGATTCTAGCTATTACAAATAAAGCTGCTATGAACATAGTTGAGCAAATGTTCTTGTTGTATACTTGAGCATATTTTGGATATATGCCTACGAGTGGTATAACTGGATCTTGAGGTAGCACTACTCCTAATTTTCTGAGAAATTGCTAGATTGATTTCCAACATGGTTGTACAAGCTTACATTCCCACCAGCAATGGAGGAGGGTTCCCCTTTCTCCACAACCTCTCCAGCATGTGTTGTCACTTGGGTTTTTGATCTTAGCCATTCTGATGAGTGGAAGATGGAATCTCAGAGTCATTTTGATTTGCATTTCCCTGATGACCAAGAACGTTGAACATTTATTTGAGCATTTCTCCACCATTCCATAATGATCTGTTGAGAATTCTCCGTTTAGCTCTGTACCCCACTTTTAATTGGATTATTTGGTTTGTTGGTGTTTACTTTCTTGCGCTCTTGCCATTTGGGCTCCTTTGATGCCTTAAATGAATACATGGACATTAATATGGACTGAGGTTTCCAATGCCATGACAAAGAATATCTTTCTTTTCACTGCTGTTGATCTAGCCCATTTTCTGCTACCATACCAGAATACTACAGCCTGGCTAAATTATAAACAATAGAATTTTATGTGGCTCACTGTTTTTGAGGTTAAGAAGTCCAAAAGTCAAAGTCAAGTCTAGTGAGTTTCAATGTCATCCTTAGCTACACCCTGGCTCTAATAAATAAATTAGCATTTTTAATGAATGGTAATTCTGAGAGTGCTTTGTATATATATTGGCCACTTGTGTGTCTTCTTTTGAGAAATGTCCTCGCAGGTTCTTTGTCTGTTTCTTAATCAGATTGTTTTTTTACTATCGCATTGAGTTCCCTCTGTCTTTTAGCTATTACACCATTTCCTGATGTACACTGTGCAGAGGTAGGGAGCTGCCTCAGTGGTAGAGTGTGTGCTTACTGTCCCTAGAACAAAACAAAGAAGTGGAGGAAGACAGAGAAAAATGGAGAGAGTGCTTTTGCAATCATTTTTTACACGTTGTAGGCTTCTTTTATGGTATGAAAAGGCTTTTGAGTTTAACGTGGTTCTCTGTGGCTCTTGTCACTTTTACTGTCTGTATTTTGGAAATCACATCCAAAAGAAATCATTTGCAGGCCAGTGTCATGGAGGTCTTCCTCTATGGTCTCGGGTCTTACATTTAAATTTTCCAACATATTTTGAGTTGTACTATATTTTTTGATAAATGTCTCAAATTCATTCAAAGTCAAAAAATATATTCTCTTTGCCCAAGCAATGTTTAGGAATAACTTATTCCTTCTCTTTTAATTTAAAAAAAAAACAGGAATATTTCGTATAACCCAATACAGAAAATTCAAGTAAATCAATTCGATTGTCTCGCCAAACTCAAGTCTCTGTAAGTATATGCTATGCGGTTTTACTTCAATACTAATAGTATACAAGCTCTCAATTTCTTATTTATAGCTCCACAAAAATATATGAGTCCTTAATGGACTGTAGACTGATAGGAGTTACTTCCATATCATGCGTTAATAAGCTAAAAAGTAAATGATTATGAACCTCTATGTCTGTCTGTGTCACCAGGATTAAGATACTGACTTGTGCATTTCTGCTCTCTGAACATGTGGGGCATATTGATTGCACCGTCGACACTGGCTACTTAAGATTTACTATAGGCATCTGTCCTAGTTTGCTTTTCTGTTGCTGTAATAAAACACTGACCAAAAACAACTTGGGGTGAAAGGGTCTATTTGGCCTACAGGTTACAGTCAGTCCATCATTGAGGAAAGCCAAGGTGGAATCTAAAGGCTTGAGGCAGAAACCATGAAGAAATGCTGTTACTGGCTTGCTGGTCCTTCAAGATCAGTCATTAACCAAGAAAAGGCTCCCATAGATATGACCACTAGCCAAAATATTGGAGACAGTTTTCCCAGTTGAGTTTCCCTCTTCCAAGGGTGTCAGTTGACAACAAAGACTAGCATCCTTTCCCTAAAATGGAACTTTCTAGACTATGTAAATCATCACACACACACACACACCACAAAGACAAAAGACAAAAGTTCTGTTAATGTCTAATTGACTTTAAAAGATAAGGCTATGTTCATCTTATTTAACTATTTTGCAGTAAAGTAGCAATTTATTTTTTTTAAAAAAAAGTATGACTTAAAAGGCATTAGAAAAAATTAAAGATGTCAGAATAAGATTGTATGCACTTATTCTACAAATGTTTGCTGACAGACATTGTATTGGGAACTGTGAAGACTTTGAAGGAAAGAGACGCTTGTCCATAAATTGGGGAGGTGTCTAGGTAGGCAGAGTCTGAGCATTTCGTCTAGAATAATGGTAACTAAAGGCACTTTAGTACACTTTCTTTCACAAAAATAACTGTTTTCTTGTGCTGTGGATGGCGCGTGTTCTTTTGACTGTTACTTGGTATTTTTAGCAGCCTAGAAGGAATTGAAATTTCAAATATCCAACGAAGGATGTTTAGACCTCTCATGAACCTCTCTCACATGTAAGTAGATATTTTCTTGCTGCTGACCTTGGTTTTAATCTTTGTGTCCCCATATAATACAGCCAAACTAAATGTAAGTAAACTATTTAAAATTTGTACTAATTTGCTTCTGTATGTTTAGTATTTGTTTCCCTCTTCCAAACTGTATGTTGCAATGTTAAGGCCTTGAAAATATGATTAACTCCTTCAGGCACAGCCTTCGTGAACAGTATTAGTGCCCCTGTAAAAGAGAATTGAAAACCAGGGTGGTTTTCATGAATAGTATTAGTGCCCTGTAAAAGTGAATTGAAAACCACCTTTAATCCCAGCAACTGGGAGGCAGAGATAGGTGGATCTCTGAGTTGGAAACCAGACTGGTCTACATGGAAAGTTACAAATTAGTCATGGCTTCATAGTGAAATCCTGTCTCAAAACAAAAATGAGGGGCTAGAGAGATGGCTCAGAGTTTAAGAGCATTAGTTGCTCTTCCAGAGGTCTCGAGTTCAATTCCCAGCAACCATATGCTGGCTCATAACCATCTATTATGACATCTGGTGCCCTCTTCTGGCATGCCACATACACGCAGCCAGAACACTATATAATAAATAAAATAAATAAATAAATAAATAAATATTTTAAAAATAAAATAAATTTGAGAAAGACTAGAGCTAGTACATCGAAGCCCTAGGTTTAATGGATTCCCAGCAAGAGGGAGGAAGAAAGGAGAGGGGAGGGCATGCTGGGTAGGGAGACAGCTCAGTTGGGGAGCGTCCTATGACAGCACAAGGACCTGAGTTGACCAGCACCCATGTAAGCTTATAACCCTGTGAGCCTATGATCAAACTGCTGGAGGTGGCCAGAGATAAAAGGGCTTGCTGGGTGACCAGCTGAGCTCTGGTTTCAATGAGAAGTTTTGTCTCAAGGGAATAAAGTGGAAAATAAAAGAGAAAAACTTCCTAACTTCTCTTTGGGTCTCCACCATGAATGCATACACAAAAGAGGGAATAAGAAAATTGAAAGTATCAAACATTAGGAAAGGAAAGAAGAAAGGGAGTGGGGGAAAGGGGAGAAGAAGGGGAAAAGAAAGAAGGGAGGGAGGGACAAAGGGAGGAAGAAAGGAAGGAAAAAAGGAAGGAAGGAAGGGAAGAGGGTAGGAAGGAAAAAAGAAAGGGAGGGAGGAAGGAAAGGAGGAAGGGGGAGAGCCTCGCTTGCACCATCCGCCTGTGAGGGCACAGTAGAAATGTGCCAGGCAGCAGCACTCCACCAGGGTACCTAAGCTGCTGGCGCCTTGACCTTGGACTTCCCAACGTAGAGAACCGAGAAATGAATGTTTATTGTTTAAACTCCCAGGCTATGAGATTTGTCAGCAGCCTAGATGATCTCAGACCATCTAGTAGTCAATAATTAACTTTTAAAGACTGACATCAGTTATACAGATTTTTAGTTTTCCACACTCTGATAACATTTTATGGGAAGAAGGTCAAATACCAAAAGCCCCAGATGTAAGAAGGGTCTACTCAGTCTTACGAAACACACATCTCTAATAATACTCACAGGTGCTAATTTTTACCCAACAAGATAGCAATGTGTACCATTTGTGTAAGTGCCACCAGATGAGGATATAAGAGTGTATGTAAGTAATATAAAAAAATTACAAATAGGGCTGGGGAGATGGCTCAGCAGGTGAAAACGCCTGAGCCTAGATCCCTGGAGCCAAAGTAGAAGACAGAACAAGTGGGGCTGTGATCTCAGCACTCCTTAGGGGGGGCTAGGACATAGGCGCAAGCTTGGCAGCCAGGCATCCTGGAATATGAAATGCAGCAACAAACAACAAGAGAGATTCTGCCTCAAAAACAAGGTGGAGGGTCAAGACCAACACCTGAAGCCATTCTCCAACACACACACAAATGCTGTGGCACACATGAGTCTTCACTCAATCAGATATTTACACACATTTCACACAACACACACATTGGTTTGTAGCCATTATTAATTTTTCATTTTAAATGTTTGTATATAATATGGATATGTAATATAAAATTATATATAATATCTAAACACATATTTCAAAATGATATAAAAATAATTGCTACAAATTAATGAAGGTGGGAGAAGTCTTCTCCAGAAAAAAATTGTCCCTAATGTCAGAGAATGACTGGAGTAAGTGCATGGATGAAATGGTGACCTTTGTAAATTCTATGCAGTGTGTCTGGTTTTGTATTGATCATATGCCTTATAATTATTTTGAGTTGATTAGCATAGCAAGCACTGCCCCTCTCTTCACACTATGCTAATTTTCAGTAATTTAGAAGTGTCTTGTCAGCCACTCTGTAATCTTCCTTGCACTGTAAGTCTAACACAGGACATTGTTTCTGCTTGCCATGATTCCTCAGAGGCAGAGCTTTTATTAGCTTCCTTGATTGTTCAAAACAAAACAGTCTGACCAACAAGAACTGAGTTTGTTGAAAGAAACCAGTGTAGCTCACAAAATCTAGAAGTAACTAAGAGAAGAGCCTGAATTGGGCAGGATTCATGGGAAGAAGAGTTGAACAGTGGTCTTACCCAAGCCCTGCTGAAATAAGCCATTCACATGCCATCGACAAGGCTCAGGGTTCCTCTTGGGTTATTTGCTAGAGGAGGGCTTCCATCAAGCCTCCACCATGATTCCGTGGCTGATGCTTCCCTCTGAAGAAATAAAGGCACATTATTGCTAACAGATGACTCTATGCTAAGAAGCCAAATTAGCAAACAAGTAACTGCTGAGGTTCTGTTCATGACAGCAGTTTAGCCTCAGACTCTTAAGCACGAAGAAACAGCACAGCCACCCTTATACCCTGCTCAACCCATCGTAGCTCACAGAGAAACGTAAAAAAAACAGATGCACATATCAGCAACTGCCCTCGCCTTTGGCAAGACACAAAATAGCCAATCCACCTTATATCGCTTACTACTGTAACTGTTTATACTATAGAGATAATTGCTGGTTTTCACCATCACTCTTTGCCTGTGAGGCAGATTGATGCAGTCTGAAGTCCAATCTCTAGTATTACTAGGAAATTTCCTATCACATAATTTTCCCCCATTGAAGATTTATCTCCTATTCTGATGATGCTATCACTGGTTTCATGGTGTTCACTAGAGAACTTGTTCCTCATGTCTAAACGTACCCAGTAAGTGGCACTCGTGTTGCTGCTGACACACAGTAATTCTTGTTTATCCAGGTGATGTCTTTATCAAATGAAAAAATTCGTTTGACATTTAATTCTTAATCGTGTTTCAAATTCTAGTGTGGGCAATAGACGTGGTTAGTAGTTATTGCTAATAACTTAATGTGATGTTATGTTATAACTTCTGTAACAGAAAAACCATGGAAGCAGCAAAGAGAAAGAATTTAATTTCCCCCCCTGGGAGCCAAGCAGTAAGCCCAGCTGTGGCAAAGCTATGGTTATAAGGGCTTCGTAACCATGTGTTTGTACCAGTGGCAATCAACCTCCCTAACGCTGCAACTCTTTTTAACAGTTCTCATGTTGTGGTGACCCCCAACCATACGATTATTTTCGTTGCTGCTTCATAATTGTATTTTTGCTGCTGTTACAAATTGGAATGTGAGTATCTGTGTTTTCTGACGGTCTCAGGAGACCCCTGTGAAAGCGTCATTCAGCCCTCAAAAGGGTTGCAATCCACAGGTCGAGAACCACTGGTTTCTATGACTGAATTCTGGAAACAGCCATTGAAAGCTTCTATGGCTAATCTCTTGCTCACAAGCTAACCATTTGTGCATACGCTAAAACATGTCTAACACACATTCTTTATGCCTGCTTGTAGTTCGGACCCACACAGTCTTTTACTGTAAAGTCAAATGAATAAGAATTAAATTTTGAACTTCAGAATCATGAGTGATTGGCTAAGGAAATGTTTTCTATTCCACTGTATCTTACATGAAAACACTTTCTACAGAGAAAATGTTGGAAAAATGTTGAAGAAAAATATCAGTGATAACACTGACTTAAGTATATGCAACTTTGTTTCCTCTTTGTACATCAGATATTTTAAGAAGTTTCAGTACTGTGGATATGCACCACATGTGCGCAGCTGTAAGCCCAACACAGATGGGATTTCTTCTCTTGAGAACCTCTTGGCAAGCATCATTCAGAGAGTCTTTGTCTGGGTTGTATCTGCAATTACCTGCTTTGGAAACATATTTGTTATTTGTATGCGACCGTACATCAGGTCTGAGAACAAGCTGCATGCCATGTCGATCATTTCTCTCTGCTGTGAGTATTTCCTGGTTACAGAGGAACTAGGCTTGAAATGTGCACAATTGTTGCTATTAGAAAATAAATTTTGTGGGGCTGGAGCGATGGCTCCACGGCTAAGAGCACTGCTCATCTAGAGGACCAAAGTTGGGTTCCTAGCACCCACAGGTGGTGGCTTACAGCACCTCATAACTTCAGCTCCAGGGACTGCCACATCTCTGGGCTCCAGAGGCATCTGCAAACACGCGCACACACCCATGTACAAATTCAGGTGCACACGCACATAACAAAAATAAGAATAAAATAGTCCAAAAGAGACAGACAGAGAGAGAGGAAAAGGCTGAGAGATGAATCAGCAGTTAAGAGCACAGTTAATTCTCACAGAGGACGCAGGTTCAGGTCAAGCACCCACATGGTAGTTTACAGCTATCCAGTTCCACTTCTGAGGGCTCCTTCACCCTCTTCTGACCTCTGTCCACACCAGGCACCCACATTATACACCTTCTTACATGGAAACATACTTATACAATAAATAAATCTTAAAAGAAAATTTAAGAGAGAAAATAAGTTCCATGAGTCTTAGAATTATGAGATTTAAAATCTTCCTTCTTTTTGTTTATATGGTATTTCTGTATTTTCTACAATAAAAAATAAATCACTTTAGTCGTAAGAAAATTAGTTTTTAAACTAAAAAATTTAAGGGTAAGATAAATGGCTTAGCAGCTAAGAGTGACTATTTTACAACTGCGTGTAATTCCAGTTCCATGGGATCTAGTGCTTTCATCCAGCCTCTACACATGTGGGAACACACGTGCGTGCGTGCACACACAGACCACACCACACCACACAAATAACAACAACAACAACAATAATAATGATAATAAAGTTCAGTCATCTTACACGGGTTAAGGAGGCTTCCCTCACAAGAATTTTCTCATGAAGGGCGTGGCTCACAAGGCATCTTCCCTTATAACGCCAGGGCTGGAGAGATAGCTCAGAAGAGGAAGCACTGCTTTTGTAGAGGACCCAGGTTTGGTTCTCAGCACCCGAAATCATGCCGCTCACAACCACATGTAACTACAGTTGCAGGGGTTTCAACACCCTTTGGCCTCATGCACCTGTACACATGCGGAGTACAGAAACTGATAACATAGGCATACATGAACCAGTGCACACATGCCTCAACACACACACACACACACACACACACACACACACACACACACACACAAATGGTAGAATAAAGAAATCTTTTTTTCAATCTGAATGATTTTACTACAAATGAAGTTGTTGCCTTACACATATGAGCTCACAAAGACTGGAGCAGCAAGCACAGGGCCTGCACAAGTCTGCACCAGGCCCTCTGTGTATATTACAGCTATTAGCTTAGTGTTTTTATGGAACTCTCACAGTCCTGTATTTTAAGGGCTGTGAGAATGAGTGGGTCTCAGACTCTTGTGTCTGTTCTTGGTACTCTTTTCCTCCTGCTTGGTCGCCATGCTCAACTTCAATATGATAGTTTTTGCTTCATCTTATTATGTTTTATTTTGTCATGTTTGATTGTTAGAAGCCTGTTCTTTACTAATGAAAGACAGAAAGGCAGTGGTTCCAGAGGAGAAGAGAGAAGGAGAGGAACTGGGAGGAATAGAGGGAAGGGAAACTATAATCAGGATATATTGTATGAGAAAAGAATCTATTTTCAATAAAAGAAAAAAAGAAAGAAGCCATTGCCTTTCATGGTTACATTTTAACACCCAGAGCTGCTTTTGTGGTTTGGCTTAAGTTGTTCAACTGTGACACGTGACTGTAAAGTATTGTGTTAAATGAGAACCACAAAGACAAATGAATGAAAAACCACACTTCGCAAAGGATGAAGCCTGGGTCCCAAAGCAGAGGATGCACCTGTAGCCCCTGAGGCAAGTCAGGAAGTCCTCCACAAGATGCCCACCACCGCATGAGTGGCTGCATTTGTATTCCAGACACTGCTCAAGGGCTGGGTTCTAATTTCTTTTCATTGCAAGCTGTTGTTGGTTATAAAGTTGGTGTTGAGCTATATAATGTTTATTATATGTCCTATAATTATTACAGCAGTGTTATTTAACCCACTATCGCAATTAGATTTTATAACACCTGTTGGATTTTATAATTGTCTTATTTACCTTGGGCTGGGCAGATATTTCTGCCTATGCTGTCTCAATATCCTCACCACCCACCTCCCAGCCCCCATCCAATGCCATCCACCTTAACCATCCGTATTTGGGCTACCTTCCATCCATAATCGTATCAACACTTGTTTCTATTCTTCATCTGGGCCTTTCCTTGACATTACTGGAGTCCTTCCTCCCTGCCCATGTGATTCTTTCTCCACACTGACCCATCCTCTTTTTCTGTCTGTCTATTCTTTCCCGTGATTCTCCAGTTCCCAACACCTGGGAACCTTAACCAGGCCTACCTCATTCTTCCCTGCCCAGGTTTTAGGTCTTTTAAGCAACCAATTAGGAATAATGTTGTAGGCAGGTTTACACAACAAGGAAGAGGCAGTAAGCAGATCTTGAGGGCCAGTAAGTAGCATCAAAATATAAGCATCAGACCAACCCCAACAGCAAGCTGTGTGAGAAACAAAACTCACAAAATGTTTACAACTTTAAAGGTCAGCTTCAAAATTCTGAGTCAATTTCAATTTCTCTATGCAATGCTAGAAGATAACTATATTGTTAAAACAAATATTAGAATCATTGTTCAAGAAGAAAAATTCGTGGAGTCTTACTGAGTACATTAGACACATTTCAGACTAAACCCTGTGCAGAGGTAGTTAGCTGGCCAACACAAAGCTCAATGGTCTTTGTAGACTTTCGTCTCATACTGCTCTGTTTTGGCTTTTTTTTTTTTTTTTTTTTTTTTGGTCTTATTGTTCTTTTACTTGTATTTTTGGGTTGGATTTTAGTTTTGTGTGTGTTTCTTGGTTGTTTGTTTGTTTGAAAGAAATATCATGGAGTTGATGGATGGGGGTTAGGATCTGGGAGGAATTGAGGGAGGGGAAAGCATAATTAGAATAATTAGAATCTATGGTATAAAAGTTTTTTAATTAAAAAGAAAAAAGACTTCAAGGAGCTGGAGAGGTGTCTCAAGGGTAAGAGCAATGATGCTCTTCCAGAGGACCCTAGTTCAATTCCCATAACCCACATGGCAGCCCACAACTGTCCATATCTCCAGTTCTAGGGAATCCAATGTCCTCACACAGATATTCATGCAAGCAAAATACCAATTCACATAAAAAATTAACATGGAATCATTTTTTAAAAAGGACTTCAAAAAAATAAAATCAGCCTTACGACTCTAAAATTCTAAAATCACATCTATGATTTCAAAAAAAATCTGGTTTTGCTTGAAAAAAAAAATGTCAGAGCACACGATACGTATCTATGAAAATGTCATAATGACCAAAACATTGAAATTCTCAAAAAACTAGTTAAAATATTATTGTAATAAAAAGAAAATTCAATAATGAAAACTATTAGTTTATATAATAAATGCCACTAATTAAAAGAGCATTTAAAAGGTAAAAAGATTAAGAAGTCTGCACATTGAGTGCTAATTAATTTTGACTATAAGAACCTAAAAGGGAATAGAAAACTATAATAGGAGAGAGAGAGTCAAGAAAAATCATGCTGGTTAGGTGAGCTCGGGTCACCAGCGCTTCTAAATTGTGCTGGCTGCAAAGCTGTTCATAATTATGCGTATCTCCTAACTGTATAGGCTTCAAAACTTGTAGCCATTACTTCACCAACTAAAGGTCTGAGTTAAGTGTCTCCAGATTTGGGGTGATACTTATCTGGCTGAATTGGAAGAGCTGGACCAAATAATGACCCCCCTCCCCCATCTAAGTCCCTAACTGAATCTATAGCATAACCAATTTCACTGACTGCTTTCATACGGCCAAAGGGTTGACGCCAGATGAGACCAAAACAGAGGGCGTTTTACAGACCGGCATTGTAAATACAGAGAGGTAATCACATAGTTAACTGTAGCTTTCTCTTTTTAACGTTTTTATTTTATTTTAAAGCTCGGGTATGTATATGTGTGTTTCTAAGGAGGGCAGAGGCGTCAGATCCTCTGGGGCTGGAGTTACAGGTGGTTGTGAGTTAGTGCCGGGGCTGGGAACACAGATGAACATAGGTCATCTGCAAGAGCCGTCCCCGCTCCTAACGGCTTTGCCGTCTCTCCCACCCCTCCCAAGTCTCCTGAGAGAGTAGTTACAAAGCCAGTGGATTAATGGGTCCTCGTCCAAGTTAGGGATTACTTGGTATTTGGGTTTGAAGCCAGGGCTTCATTCATGCTGCGCGTGCACTCTACTGCCGAGCTGCATAACCAACCCGTGAATCTTAAGAGAACAAAATGTCTTCATAGCATAGAAACAGGGATCATTTAAAATGTTCTGTGTAAAGAACACTATAAGAATATACTAGTAAGAATACTACGTGTTTCCCTGAACCTGTAAACCTGACCCTTGTAGGTGCCGACTGCCTAATGGGAGTATATTTATTCGTGATCGGAGCCTTTGACCTCAAGTTTCGGGGAGAATACAACAAGCATGCGCAACCGTGGATGGAGAGTGTCCATTGCCAGTTTATGGGGTCTTTGGCCATTCTGTCCACAGAAGTATCGGTTTTACTTTTAACATTCCTGACATTGGAAAAATACGTCTGCATTGTGTATCCTTTTCGGTGTTTAAGGCCTCGAAAATGTAGAACTATCACGGTTCTGGTTTTCATTTGGATTTTTGGGTTTGTAGTGGCCTTTGCTCCACTCAGCAACAAGGAATTTTTCAAAAACTACTATGGCACCAATGGTGTATGCTTTCCTCTTCATTCGGAAGACACGGGAAGTACTGGAGCCCAGATTTATTCAGTGGTCATCTTTCTTGGTAAGAAACCTTGCATTGCAAGCCTTCCTGCGTTCAGCTCTTGCCGGAGGAAGAGTATGAAACTCTTCTCACAGTATGAGACTCATTTATGCTGTCCGTTGTTCACCAGCATCGGACCTTCTAACTCAGCGCTTCTCAACCTTTCTAATGCTGCGATCCTCGGCCACAAATTATTTTCAGTGCTACTTTGTAACTGTGATTTTGCTGCTGTTATAAATCATAATGTCAATATCCGTGTTTTGTTCAATGGTCTTAGGCCACACCTGTTAGTCATTCGAACCCCAGGGGGTCGCGACCGGCGCGCGCTGAGAGCTGTTGTTCTAATGCCTGTCCAAGGCTGCGCTTGTAGATAGATAAATTTGGTTTTGTTGTGGAATGGTTTTCTTTCTTCGTCTATTCTGGTTGAAAGTTGTGCTGGCTGTGGCAATCTGGGACGGCATCTGTGGTTGTAAAACATCCATCTAGGCCCTTTCGGCTCTCAGTCTCCAGTGAGAGGCATCAGGGGTTACTCTAATAGACCCGCCTTTACATGATAGCTGCTCTTTTTTCCTTCCAGCTTTTAATATTTTTTTGTTCTGTTTAATGTTTTGATTGTGTGTCACGGGAATCTCTTTTCTGGGTCAGTCTATTTAGTGTTCTGTACGCTTCTTATACCTTGACAGGCCCTTCCTTCTTAAGGTTAGAGAAATCGCCTGTAATTTTGTTGAAAAGTATTTTCTGTGCCTTTGACCTGGGTATCTTCTTTCTCTATTCTTATTACTCATAGATTTGGTCTTTTCATAGTCTCCAATTTTCTGGATGTTTTGTGCTTGGATTTTCTATATTTAACATTTTCTTTGCTTGGGGTATTCATTTCTTCTACCTGTCTTCAATGTCCTAAGTTTCTTCTTCCAGCTCTTGTACTCTGTTGGTGAGGTTTATCTCTGGGGTTTTTGTTTGATGTCCTAAAGTTTTTCATTTTCAGTTTTACCTCGGTTGGGTTTTCTTCAGTGATTCTATTGTTACTTTCATGTCTTGAACCATTTTCATCATTTTATTCCACTGTTAGTTTGTGTTTTCACACTTAGATTTATTCATGCCCTCTTTGAGGTCCTTGAGCATATTTATAAGAGCTATTTTGAAATCCTTGTTTTTGCTGCACCTACATTGCCTTTTTTCAAACTACTGTAGTGGGGCTACTGGTTTCTGGTGAAGACATATCACCATATGCTGTTAATGACTGTGATCTTTGCTCTGGCATCTAGCCATCTGGGTTTGGGGTAATTCTGATTCTGTGTGTTGATACCAGATCTTGTCTTCGTTGAATGAGTGTTCCATTCCTTGGCATCTGTTGCCACCCCTGAGTCTTAGGAGGGTGTGATGGCCGTGGGTTGCCTAGTAAGGAGAGCTTTTGATTCCCTGCCAGGTGTGGCCACTGGCAGTCTGGGTTGAATGCGTTTCTAGTTATTAGGAGCTGACATGAAGGAATGTCATGGGCTGTAAGGGAGGTGGGCTGGAATGGTCTACAGGAGAGAGAAAAGACAGATCTGCTGCAAGGTTTGTTGGAGTTTCCAGATGGTGGGGTCAGAGAGGACAGACAGGTCCTTGTAGGTGACCTGCTGCATGGCTGGGGACGAGGCAGGGGACAAGGCTGGGCAACTGGAAGTGAAGCACAGGAAGGAGAATGGAAGACTGCCTGGTTCTCACTGGTCAGCTTGTTCCCAGGTAGCAATTGCCTCTGGGAATTGATGGCTGACACTCAGGGATGGGGTGAGGGAGGTAGCCTGCGTCTAGAGGATTTATATACTCCCCCCAGATGGAGGAAGAGAGGAAGGACAGGACCCTTTGAGTGGTCTGAGACAGAGATGGGGACAAGACTGTGTAACTGAAAATGGAGGTCAGGTAGGAGATCTGGAACATATTTGTGATCTGAGGCAGGAGAATTGTAGGTTGGTATCCAGCCTAGGCTATCTGAACTGAAGGCTAGTCTGAACTCCAAAGTAACGCTTTGTTACAGAATAGATAGATAGATAGATAGATAGATAGATAGATAGATAGATAGATAGATAGATAAATGAATGAATAAATGCCACTTTACGGGCTTCGTGGGCCTTAATAGTAACGCCTAAGGCATGTTATCTGTTTGTCTTAAAACAGTGCTAACATACACTATTAATATTGTTCATGGTCTAAACAGGTATTAACCTTGTGGCATTTATCATCATTGTGTTCTCCTATGGAAGCATGTTTTACAGTGTTCATCAAAGCACCATAACAGCAACTGAAATTCAGAAGCAAGTGAAACGGGAGATGGTCCTCGCCAAGCGCTTCTTCCTTATTGTGTTGACTGATGCATTATGCTGGATTCCCATTTTTATTCTGAAATTTCTTTCTCTGCTTCAGGTAGAAATACCAGGTACAATCTTTTCCAGGGAAGAATAAATCTGTGCAGCATTATTCTAAGAAAGACAAATAATACTCTTAACAATAACTCCTTTCAAGAATTAGTAGGCAAGCTGGGGGTGGGGGTGGCGCATGCCTGAAATCCCAGCACTCAGGGAGGCAGAGGCAGGCAAATCTCTGTGAGTTTGAGGCCAGCCTGGTATACAGAGCAAGTCCAGGACAGCCAGGGCTACACAGAGAAACCCCATCTTAAAAAACCAGAAACAAAACAAAAAAAGAAGAAGAAGAATTATTAGTCAGAGCAGGGTGGACTCTGGCTGTAACACTGATGAAGCGCTCACTGAGAGACTGTTGAGCTCTTTCCAGGAACGCCTAGTGCCAAAATTATCATGAAAACAAAGTACAATGACCAAAATAAATGGTGTGCAGTGCTTGAATCAGTTGCCTGCTTAAAATGACCATGAAGAAAAACAAGCCAAAGTAGTTGCCAAATCATAAATTCCTTTTTCTTTAGAATGTAAGAAATGCTTTTCCCTACAATACATATGACTATTATGCCAGAGTCTGACACAACAGAAAACAACACAGAGTTTTAAAATAATGTATATGACTTGCATCACAGCGGCTGTTATGTTGAGAGAGAAAAGATATGTTGGCAAGAAAGAGAAATTTGACATTTTGTGCATTGATAGTAGGATTTGAACGTGATATGGCTACCGTAGAAAAGTGTGTCGGCAATTGCAAAATATTAGACATGGAATTGCCGTACAGTCCAGCCACTCCACAACTGGATAAATGTACCTGAAAGCCAGAACTAAAACAGGTATCAGCACACCTATGTGGACAGCAGCATAGGAAGGGAGGAGCAGGGTGGTCTACAGATGGATGGACGAAGCACACAAACATCCATGCGATCATTACTCAGGCGTGTAGAGAAAGGAAGCTTATAGAGAAAAGAAGCTCTTTGAAACATTTTTTACATTTATCTATTTTGTGTGTGTACATGTGTGCACACGTATGCTATGACACACGTGGAAGTCAGGGGACAATCTGCTGGAGTCAATTCCCCCCTTTCACCACATACATTCTGCCATCAGACTCAGGTCGTCAGGCTTGGCAGCAAGAACCTCGACCCGCTGAGCTTCTCATGCAGTCCTTAGAAGGACCTTTCTAGCAGGTGCTGCATTCGTTACACACGAACCCTGAAGGTGTTGTGTTGAATAAATAACCTGACACAAAAAGGCCACATGTTTTGATTCGTCTCACATGAGGCCCCTGGAATAGGCAGAACTTAGACTAGCGGCTGCTAGCGGCTGGAAAGGGAAGTAGAAGGCATTGTTGAAAAGGCTGTTTTCCTTGGGAAGACATTCCGAGGCTGGTGGGAGGGATGCTCCACAGTGGAGGCGTGCTTGGTGCCACAGGGCTCCACGTTTAAACAGCCTAAACTGTAAACAGATATGCCATGCACATTTAATCACAAAAAGGTACAAGCATCCCCTACCGACTGCACATTTTTACATTTATGTTTGCATAACTGAGTTTTGTCTGATCCCACAGGTGATGATAATAGAATCTGACAAGTTATGAAGAATAAAGACAATGGCATCAGTTACATCATAACAAAAACTGAGTGTTCGGTAGCTCTATATTTGCGCAAAGGTGATTTTTAAGATAGTTTTAGAAGGTTGCAGAGATGGCCCAGCAGTTAAAAGCATTAGCTGTTCTTCCAGGGGACGGAAGTTCAGTTCCCAGTGCCCACATCGGGAGACCTGCAACCACCTGCAGTGCCAGCTCCTGAGCATCTGACCCCTCTCCTCACCTCCTTGGGTACCCACACACACGTGGCATAGACACAGACAGATACAGACACAGACAAAAAAAAGATTAATTTAGTCACATGTTTGCGGATTTTATTTTGTCCTGCTTTGCCTTGCTTTATTTTGGGGGTACTTGCTTGTTTGTGATACTAGGGATTGAACCTAGAGCCACATAATATTAGGCAAGTACTCTACCACCCAGTTCTATCTCTAGACCTTCCCCACTTTTTATCTTGAGGCACAGTCATGCTAAGTTACTCTAGAATAGACCTGTACTTGTCTTGGCCTCTATTTTGTTGTTGTTGTTTTAGTTTTGGTTTTGGGGTTTTCAAGACAGGGTTTCTCTGTATAGCCCTCAATGTCCTGGAACCAGCTATGTAGACCAGGCTGACGCCAAACTCACAGAGATCCTCCTGCCTTTGACTCAAGTGCTGGGGTTAAAGGTTAAAGGCATGTGCCGCCGCCACCTGGCTTGTCTCAGTTCTTGGGGTTTTAGGTCTGTGTCACTATCTACTCCAAGACATTTCCCTGGAATATATATATGGTCAAAAGCCTGAAAATGTTGCATTCTGGGGAGATGGCTCAGTTTATAAGATGCTTGCCACACAAGCAGGAGTTTGAGTTCCCCAACAACCACATAAAAAGCAAAGTGTGCGATAGCACACCCCAGCATTGGGAGGAGACAGAGACCAGGGAGTCCCGGGATTCACTGGCCAGCCAGCCTAGCCCATTTGGTGAGTTCCAGGCTCACTGAGAGGTACTGTCTCAAAAAGTAATGTGGAGAACAATGGGAAAAGACACGTAGCAGTGACCTCTGGCCTCCACGTGCATGCACACACATGCACACAGTACCTGAATGTAACACACACGCGCACATGTGTGCAAACCTTAACATATGTGCTTATTTTTAGAACAAATAGGCCTTGAAACCAGTCGAGTGTTTGTGTAGCATGTACAAAGCCCTAGGTTCAATCCTAGCCATGCCATAAAGAGAATCAGAAGAACATCAAATAAAGAACAAAAAGAAATCTGTTGGAGCTAAATCTGCACGTTCTGAGAAATGCAACATGTGCCTCCTAATAGTCAAAGTGTTTGCAAATGGTGATAAATGCTAAACAACAGGCTTTTTCTTTAAATGGTCCAGAATGATATGTCATAACTTTGTATTAATACTCCCGATAGTGTTCTTTTGTCAGCACTCTGATGCATTCAGAAAAAGCCTCCCAGCAAGAGCCCATGCCCTCACAGTACTGGCATCCCTTTAAACACTGACAGGAGGACATCCTGAAAATAATGGAGACTTGGTGCTTAATTATGTCACACTAAAGAAAAGGGGGTGCTGAAGTTGGAAGACACAAGAGATGCTTACAACATTTGCCAATACTCAGATTTCTCATCTTTCCTCTTCCAGATACTATTACCTCTTGGGTGGTGATTTTCATTCTGCCCATCAACAGTGCTTTGAATCCAATTATCTATACGTTGACCACCAGACCTTTCAAGGAGATGATGCATCAACTCTGGTACAATTACAGACAAAGAAGATCTGTTGACAGCAAAGGGACTCAGAAGGCATATGCTCCATCATTCATCTGGGTGGAAACGTGGCCCTTGCGGGAGATGTCCACTGAGTTCATGAAGCCGGCAGCGCTCACAGACCCCTGTGATCTGTCACTGGGTTCTCAATCATCTAGACTCAATTCTTATTCATAACTGGCTCTGAAAATCATTCATTCTCAGAGAATACTGTGAAGTGCTTCTTGAGGGGTTTGCTAATCTGGAGTAAATACTACAAAATGTATAACTTATGGCTAAGACAAGTTAGCGGCAGGAGGTGGGGGACGGTAGCCGGTGCTCATACAAAGAGAAGTAATTATTCTGACAGTGTGTGCATGCATAGTACATATTTGCATAGGGAATGAGGGGAAATGTATACCAGCATGCATCTGTGCACACTGCATGGAGGTGAGTGCTGGGCACACACAATGCAGAGCCTTTTGCAGTCTATATATTGTGTTTATCTACTAACACCACAAATTCTACCCAGTGCTCCTAGATTTCTCGGTTGTGCCTATCAGCAAGCGTAAGAGCCACAGGCATTTTTAAATCAAGGTCTATAGTTTTATAATACTCACATATGATGGCATCAGATAAAATGTGTGGGGTCAATGAGATGCTCAGTGAATAAAAGTGATTACTATGCAGTGTGCTGATCTGAGCTCAATATCTGGAAGCTATGTATAGGGGAAGGAGAGAATAGACTCCAGGAAAATGTCCTCTGACCGATACCTGTGCACCATGGAATGCATGTGCACGCACGCACACCATACACACACACACACACACACACACACACACACACACACACACACACTTTAAATACGGTTGTTTGTGAAATAGAAACATTCTGTTTAAAGAATACTCTGTACTGCTCTTTGAGTCTCCACATTTGAGAGTCAACATAATATATTTATTGAAAGGAAGGAAGCCTCGCTGCCAGGTAGACAAACCTGTAGTCCTATCCTTGTGGAGGAAGAAGCAGAGGGATCACAAGTTCAAGGCCAGCCTTATTTACATAGAAAGACCCTGTCTCTAACAGGCAAAAATAGAGCTTGGGATATGGTTCAGCTGATAAACTACTTGCTGCTGTGCACACACTGAGTTTGGATCTCAGGCACCTATATAAAAACCCAGCAAGTATGTGGGAGAGCATACTTGCACCCCCCATGCAGGGGAGACAAGAGAATGGAGGGCCCCCAACACTTGTTGACCAGCTATTGAGGAAGACCGTCAATGTCAACCTCTGACTTCCACACATGTATGTTCACTCATATACACATCTGTACACACAGCACAGAGAGAGGCACAAGAGAGAGCCACACTTTGTTATAAACTCAGAACCATCCTTCTTCTGTCATATACACATCTGTACACACAGCACAGAGAGGCATGAGACAGACAGCCACATTGGTTATAAACTCAGAACCATCCTTTTCTTGTCACTCCTTCCTCAGGCTTTGTTTTTTTGTTTTGTTTTGTTTTGGTTTGGTTTGGTTTTTGGCTTTGCTTAAAGTGAGTGCCATCATGAGGATGCAAAAGAAGACAGTAGGTAGGAATATTTCAAAGGAGTAAGCCAAGAAAGCAGGAATGAGAAAATTTAGATCAATGAAATTGAATTCAGAGTCAAGAAATAAACCTTCATGTTTCAATCAATTGATTGTTTAAAAGGGTGACAAGACACATGGAACCTAACAACATTAAATCAAGAGGATATAAACAATTCCTATTTACAAGCAGAAAAGAAAACCTGAAAGAAACGCTAACACCAATGCTACTCAAGCCATCCCTCAAATGGAAAGCGAAAGGACACTAGCAACCCCACTCCATGACCCCGCACAGCCCTGATCAACATCAGAGAAGAGCACAACGAAAGAAGAAAAACTATTGATCAATGCCCTGATGAACAAAGATGACCATAAGATTCTCAATAAACACTCACAAATCAATGTCCAGAGCAGACTGGGAAGGTCACACACCATGACCAAATTTGTTTCATCCAAAGATGCAAGTTTGTTGGCCCATCACACACAGATCAATAAATTAAATATAACACAAAAGTAGAAAAGAGCAGGTATCATATGATTACTTCAAGAGACATACAAAAAAGAGCCTTTGGCAAAATTCAACTGCCTTCATGATAAAAGCCCTGTAGAAACTAAAAAAATGAGGAACAAAAGCCAGCCTAATAAAGGTGATATAAAACAAAGCTGTAGCTGACTAAGCTAAACAGGGAATGAATGAAGGCCTTTCCTCTGGAGTGGAGAATGAAATATTAGAGGGTCTGTAGGGGCCCCCACAACTATCATGGGCAGCCTGGGAACCAACCACATGAAGAATGAAACTCCATTCAGCACCAATTTTTCAGGTGCCAGGTCAGAACTTCCAGAGTCTGACCTCAGAGTTTATTTTTCTTACACATTTAAGCAGAGTAAAACTCTGGGAAGTAGTTTCCATGTGATAATTATCACAACAAAGCTTTAGGCATAGCTACATAGAAACTCCCTAACAAGGTAGCAAAGCACCTGTGACCTTTACAATAAGAATGAATTCTATTGACAGAGAACAGTGCTCAGGGCAAGGGCCTAAGGAGGAAGGATTTGTGATAAGCATTAACGATGGATGCTATTCAGAGATGATGCAAGTATATGGGGCCTCTTTCATACACTGGGTTCTATTCACTGAAAGACAAGGCTCAGAATTCAGGCCTCAGCAATGCTCAGGATATTGGGGAGGATATTCAAAAAGGCTGGCTCCATAGAATAGCAAAAAGTTCATCAGGTTGTCAGACAACATCCATTCCAGCTTTCCAGGTGACCAACTGTCAGCCATTTTCTTCCTTTGAAGATAATAGGCCTGTGTGTTTAACAGGTTTGGTTCCTCAATTCTTTCTTTACGCTGTGCCTCCTACAAGTGCCCACTTACATAACTCTTATTTAGTATACAGTTCTTAGCTTGAGAAATAGAAAGAAATAAAATGGATACAAGTATGACAGAGAGAAATTCATATATCCCTATTACAGACAACCCAAACCTATATTTAAAGCACACTAAAGATTTCATCAGAAAGCTCCTAGATCTCAACATTTTCCCTGTAGTGTTACTAAAAAATAGAACTACGATGTGATCTAGATAATCAATTCATGAGTGTACAGCCAAAGTGTTTGGTGTTAGCATACCAGAGATACTTGTATATCCATCTTTATTGTAATGTCCAGCCCTGGTGCTCAAAAAAGGTAACTGGGGTAGATGTTATGCAGATATTAGCACTACTTTTAGCTAATTCTCCAAACACACGTGTATGTGTATACATGTAAAAGCATACACAGTGGTAAGAGATAATTACAAAGAACTGACTCATCATTCTGGAGGCCAGCAGTCTTCAGGCTACAGAGCTGGTGTCTTGGTTCAAGTCTGAAGGCTGACAGGTTACTGCAAAATCAAAATCAGTGTCCCCTCCAAAGGCTGACACAACCCTCTTGAGGCCCTTTGCCTCTGTTCAGCCTTTTGTTTGGACAAGGCTCACCACCTTACCTTGAAAATGGTTTGCTTAATGTTTGAAACTTCACCCCAGCCTGGCATACACCTTGAATAGCTGCATCTGGGGGCAGGAGCAGCAGCAGGAGTCCATGACCAGCCGTGGGTACACACAGAATTTGAAGCTACCCCAGGACACATGAGATAAACATAAAAAACAATCTCAAGGGTTGGGGTTAGTAATATACACAAGTCCCTAGGTTTGATCCCAGCCTCAGACATGAATATACACAAAAAGGGGTACGAACCCTTAATGTTCTCCATACCCTCACTGAAAAAACCCAGAATGCTGGGCCAAATATCTGAGCACCCATGGCACTGCCACAGGGGTAACATGGGAGACCTGAACTTCAGCATGTCTCTCCAAGCTGGCAGGTACAAACAAGCACTAATCATCTGATGTCACAGGGTACTGAGCATCCTGTCACCATCTCTGAGTAAGGCTGGCCTGCATGGGTGGATGTGCTCCACATTCGTCCCTGCTGCCCAAAGAGGCCTGAAAGGCGTGACAGGTCATCTGGAACCCGAGCTCCAGATGGCTGTGAGACACCACGGGGCTGCTGGAAACCAAACCTGGATCCTCTTGCCAGAGCAGCCAGTGCTCTTAACCAGCGAACCACCTCTTGAGCCCTGGGAAACGGTTTCATCTCAGCTTCCATTACCTGCTCCGTGAGCAGGTTCCCTTTCCTCAGAGCAGATAGATAAGTTGACGTAATAATGTTCCCAAGTCCAAGTGCCTGATCCACAGTTCACTTCGCATCAAGACTATTACATTTTCCTCTGAAATTTGTAATGAGCTGCGTGCCAAGTCAAAGCTTCTTGCCAGATAATGGTGGTGCATGCCTTTAATCCCAGCACTCAGGTGGATCTCTGTGAATTCAAGGCCAGCCTGGTCTACAGGGCTAGTTCCAAGACAACCAGGTTACACAGAGAACCTGTCTCAAAAAACACCAGATAGTATGTCTTTAAGAAAATGATTATTGGGCCTAGAGAGATGGCTCAGCAGTTAAGGGTATTAACTGTTATTCCAGAGTACCTGGGTTCAAATCCCAGCACCACATGGCAGCTCCCAACTGTCTATAACTCCAAGATCTGACATTCCCACATAGATATACATGCAGGCAAAAACACCAGTACACGTAAAATAAAGGTAAATAAATTTAAAAAAATTATTATCCTCAAGCTTTCTCACAGAATAAAACACAAGTATATAAAAGGGGATAATTTTAACCCCAGCATTTGGGAAGTGAAGGAAAGGTAGGAATTCAGGGTCATTTTCAGCTATGTAGCAACTTCGAGCTCAGTCTAGCCTACATTAAAAGACCATGTCTCAAAATCAAAATACTTTAAGTATGAGAAATATCAAACACAAATTTAGGGCCTAAGGAGTACCTGCTTAGCACACACAAGGCCCTGGGCTCAGGTGGCAGCATGACGTGGGGTAGCAGAGGGACAAATCAACAACTATGTAAAACCATATAAGCAAAAATCAACACTTCTGAGACAGTGGCTATGGCAAGAAAAACAAGGGGATGGGTTTAGGAGGTGGCAAAGTAAAGTTCCCGTGAGTCTAACACTGGAGGGGGGAGGACACCTGGAAAAATACAAAATACAAACATTAACCCTGCGTGGGAGGGACACACGGCAATCTTAAGTCAGTCACCTTTCCTGCATGGTTGAACTTCCGCACAAAGTTTTAAATAATGAGTCCAAAGAGACAGAAATTGACTTGTAATACATTTATTCTTATACATTTAAAAATTACAATTTTCAGAATATAAGCTTTTCTCTTACACAGAAATAAGCATCTCTTTGGTACAGAAATCACACCATACATGTTGTATGATCTCAAAAAAAAAGTCACTACCTATGACTATGTCCAAACTAATCTTTGCCCATCCATTTGCCCCCTATCACAGCTCCCCTGTGAGACTTTAGAACAGAATTCTACCACATCAATGTATCTACACAGACATCACATCAAAGACACCTAAATGTCCCATATATCACAGCAGTACATGGCTTAATGACAGATGGCACAACTTTCATAAAATACAGTACAGGTAAAGCAGAACCTTAACACTAAGGTCAACTGATGGAAACCCATTGAAACAGTTAAATGTGATACACTGGAAACAAAGTAACTTTAGAATTACATAAATAACTTGCACAAAAGCGCCACTGTAACAGCTAGCAAACAGCCATACATTCGATTGGCTATTGCAAAGACAGCAATCAGACATATAGAACACCAACAATAAGAGAAATATTAACTATGAAAGCGGTTAACTACAAAAATAGACAAAAGCATGTATTCTATAAACAGTTTTCATTTTACGAAGAAAAACTTTTTAAAAATGGAACTATAGAGTGGGAAGAACCTATTTTAAAAGTCACCATCAAATATAAAGCCTCTACTGGGTTCAGTGCTGCACACCTGTAGTCCTGGCACTGAACAGACTAAGAGCCTGGCCTTCACAGGGAGACTGTCTCAAGACAGAAAAATAAGAAGCCAAATTCCCATTAAAAAATACAATACTTTCCTTCAAGCCAAAGAAGTTTAGATTCATACAGTTTTCTTGGAGAAACAGTCTTTATCCTGAAACACAGCAAGCACAGCAGCTTTTAACTATAGTCAAGTCCTATCCGAGGACAGTGATGCTGTGTGGCGTGGCCTTGGGTACCGGGATGAGGGCGTAAGTAAAGCCCTATCACTGGTTTCAGAGTGGGTGTCCTGTGGAGCTGGACCCTCCCCTGAAATCACCAACTCCAGGCTCAGCCATTTTTGTCATCATCTCACAAAACAAATAAGGATCTGGTTGCACGGAGGCACCATTGTAATCAATTATTTACTGGTGGGCGTGGCTTTCACCAAGAAGTCTACAAAAGTTTCAAGGGCACAAAGTATTTAAGGTAAATACTGTCCTATCAAAGAAAACACACACGCAAACAAAAAAGGTCTTCAGTATTCTGCTTTCACAAAAGTCCAAAATATCAAGGAAAATTTCATTCTTAGTATAAATGTCTGGAGACAGATGGCTTCATAAATGTGGTCCATGTGCAAATATCTTATGTGTGAGTCATTAAGCAACTGCGCCTGCCAGTCAGTTGTCGGGTTTCAAAGAATCGTAACCTTCTTTTAGGAGGTCCCGCCACGTTTTAAGGAATCGCGCATTTTCTGTACATTTCAGAGCAAGCTCTTCCACTTGAGCTGATACCGCAGATGTGGCTTCAAGGAGTTTAGTTAATGAAAAAGCCGCCTGAAATTTAATGAAGGGAAGAGAAGTCAAACAGGGGTTTGTGGTAGTAGGGACAGAGCCCAGGGCCTTCTCTGCTAGGCTACACCCCGACCACACACGTTCATTTTTTAAGTTCTCATCTCACTTCATAGTCTAACAATAATTTAAGACCTTCCATCAAATGCCCATGTTTTTCTTTAAAAGAAACAAATTTTCCAACAAAAACACTTCTTTTTTCTTGAGCCCATGGTGGGCACACAGCTCTACCCCAGCTACACTCATAGCCTCTAAAAAAATTTTTTTTTCATTATGTATCTTTGAGGAAACATACCTGCCACAAAAATACTCATTACATATGACAAGTCAGTATTTTTAGTGAAAAACACACCCAGGCAACTTAGAAACCCCTTGACTAAAAAGTGGCAGGACCATCTAAAAGACTTCCTCATAAACCACTCTGGCTGACAGTTAGGTAAGGAAAGCACCGTTCCACTATATTTACCTGTCAATATATTTTCTTGGACTACAAAAAATGTGAAATCAAAGAACTGATACTCTGAACTGATGGAACATCTAAAAATCTCACACAGCTATGATAAACTCAATTTTAAATCAAATGTTTTCTTAAAAAAAAAATCAAATGTTTTGCTCACCAAAAATATAAAATAGCACTTTCTGGATATCACATCAGTACTTATTCTGCATTTCATTTGTAACCAGTATTGTTTGGGGAGGAAGAGGGACAAAAAACAAAAAACACGGGACCAGCACTTCAGTCTTCTTCTTTTTTAAAAGCAACAACAAAAACTTATCATTCAGTTCTAGTTTCCAAGTTTCACTGCAGTCATTCCACAATGCTCTCCCCCCCGGGAAGGTTATCCCGATACAAACTTCATTCCTCTCTCCCTCAAGAATTCTTAAAAAGTGACGCTGTGACCCTCCAACCCCCTCAGTGGTGTGTGTGTGTGTTGGGGTCAGAAGGTAATTTCTGGGAATTCGGGATTGAACAGAAACTTTACGGAATGTTTTGCACTGCTGGAATCAGGGAGGCGTCCTGTCTGATCCATCAGTGAAACCAATGATCTCAGTGGCTGGCTGTGATTAGCCCTGGTCCACGCAAGTCCAACAGAAAGCAAATCTGCGACACACAATAGCATCACCAGCTGGTCCTGGGCTGGTGGCCAACTACAAGAGCAGGCTCAAGTCCCTCGGAAAGCTCCAACGGGCAGGGAGGCTCCAACCGCCCAGAGTGTCTTAGGGGTGCGAGTGACCGCAAGCAGGTGGGGAAGGAAAGGAAGGTGCGGGAGGAGAGAGCCTAGGCTAGCCCTCGATTCCCCGGCTAAGAATCTCAGGGGGGAGCGAGCACCCTTGCTGCAAGCAGCTCCGGGGCCCACAGCGGTGACCTGGCCGCGGCGACACTCACGTCTCCGATCTGCAGCTCCACTTGCTCCAGCGGGTCCACCGTTGGGCCGTGGTTCCGACTCGGACCCCGCCAGCCCAAACTCACTGGCATGCTGAGGGAGGACGAAGAGGCGCCTGAAGAAGGAGACGAGGGAGGCGGCGGCGGCGGCGAAGAAGCCCGAAACTCTTCAGGGTCAGCCATGGGAGCTGGACCGAGGCAGCTGGACCTGAGCAGCTGGACCGGACCGGGCAACCGAACCCGCACCAACTGCCTTTCAACAGCTCGCGCCCAAAGCCCACAGGCTCCGCCTCCCCCCACACGGAGTCCCGCCCCATCTTCTCGAAGATCGCAGTCCTGGACCGCCAGGACTTTTCATTTTTCCAGACAGCCAATCACATACCAAGCCAGTCGTCAGCCTGCTTCTGCGCGAGCCTCCAGTCCCGAACGGGAGACTCGGGAGCTGAGCACTACAGCTCCCAGAATGCCAAGCGAATCATGCTTTCAATGCGCGTGCGCGCAAGCGAGGGCTTGTGGGCCTCTTCCGCACACTGCGTTTCAGGATCAGGAGGAAGACTGGGAGATGGAGTCTTCTGCCTTTTCCTCGCTCGTACGTGACCCGGAAACCTTACTGGCCATCGCGTCCTCTGTGGCGCCGGCGCAAAGCAGAAGAGGGGCGGGCACGCCCCAAGCAAGGGCAGTCGGCGGAGCTCCGAGGCTGACAGGCTGAGCAGTAGGGGCTTCTTGGCAGGTGATGGCGCCCCTCGTGGCCTAGAAGTCCATCGTCCTCGGCCAGCCGCGGACAGGCCTCTCTCCATTGTGTCTGGTCAAGTCTTCGGTTTACTTTGAACATGTTGGTGCGACCATCCAAGCTCTCGTGCCCTGGTGAGATGGAACTCCTGGTGGGGACAGACGGAGCAAGGTGGATAAGTTGGGGCAAACCCGACTGGGCCACCCCTGGGGTACTGCAAGCACCTCTCTCCTTGTCTGTTTTCTTAGGATAAACCAGGGCAAAGGTCAGTGCTGTCAGTGCCTGTTGGTGGACCCTAGCTTCCAGTCCTTGAGGTTGCCCCAGTTGGCAGAATTAACATCTAGGTTAAAGGTCATGAGCGGAAGAACATTGTCAACACTGCCCACTCGGTGGACTCTTCCCAAATTCCCGCCCTAATCTTTAGTCCAAGGCTCAGGTATTATCTGCTGCCTTATTAGGAACGGGAAAGAAAGAAAAAATTGTGTGGGTTTTCTCCTTGGCTGTGACCTGACTTTCATCTCTGTAGCCATCCTAGTCCAGTCTTAATTGAAGCCTGAGCTGTCATATCGTAGTAATTCATGTGCTGCCCATGTCACATGAGTCGGAAATTTTTCTGCATAGGCCCTTCTGTTAGGGTGTTTCCTAAAGCAATTGGATGATATTTTTTAAATTTTTACTTAAAAACAGCCCCTAATCAAACAGAAGATTAGAGCTCTTGAATTCTGTTGTAACTGGCTTAATATAAATCTTTACTGAAGTTAGGATTTGGCTGTGGAATATTTAAACAAGTGTATGTATACTTGTTTAAACAATATGTTGCAAATTCAAACCAAGCATGTATCACACACTGGCTTTGAGGGCCAGTGTATCAGCTAGTGTCTTTAATTTAGATGCAGTCTTGGGTCCAGTCAGCGACTTTTCTTTGGATGCTAATATGTTACATTTTCATAACTCAGTGTCATCACTAGTAGTGACAACTAAGTGGACATGAGTGTGTACTTTCTGTAGTCTGTCAATGTTCAGTGGACTCTGTGACTTCTCTACTGTAACTCTGTCTCCAGGCCTAAATGTTCAGATGGCTCATGAGAGATCATGCTCCTGTTAGCAAAGGAATTAATGCTAGGCCTTTTTCAGGTTCCCTGGTGGAAATCAGGGTTCCAATGTCCTCACACAAATTACTTCAAGTAATAAAATTAAAGTTTGTCATATTCCACTCAATAATTTTCAGAAGTAAATGATAACTTGTATATGCTAAACTAAAGTTTAGTTTATGAAGTGTATAATACTCTTTTTTAATGATGATACTATGTTTAAACTCAAACTGAATTTTCCTACAATATTTATAGATATCTTTTTTTTTTTTTTTTTTCAAGATTTACGGTATGGAAAGATTTAATCTTGATCTTTAAAAACTGCCCTGGAACTGGCTCTGTAGACCAACTGGCCTCAAACTCACAGACATCTACCTGCCTCTGCCTCTTGAGTCCTGGGATTTAAAGGCATGACCCACTACCGCTGGGCAATGTTGTAATACTTAGTGTGTATTACAAATAGAGAAAATTCGTCTCTCTACCTCTTTAAAATTATCAAAAGCTAATGTATAGTACTTAGAAGTCATTAGAAGTCTACTACAAATGTTTTCTCCCCCTTTATTCATATTTGTTGTCTTGATGCCAAGTATTACTTTAGAAACTATTTTGTTGAAATATTTAAAAAATATTAATCATGGAGTTGGTACTACAAGACAAAATTGTTTATGCCAGGTTTATTTTTGTTCAAAGATGTTTCCTTTCTATTTAATGAGAAGAAAAAAAATTTACCATGGCCTCAGTTCCCATGACTTAAGTTAAAATTGCAAATCAATTACTAGTCTCAGAGTCTGACAGGTATTCGAAGAGACTGTGTGAGTTTATATTTGTCTGCTGTGAACAAGGACTGTAGCTAATCCACAGATCTCAGAATGTTATGGGAGATAAGATATGATAGTTTTGTTTGGAAAAGGTTCTCGGGCAGCACAGGTTGGTTTTGATCTGTTACGTAGCTGAAGATAACCTTGAACTTCTGATCCTCCCAGTGTGCATCACCACACCTGGCTTGTGTGGTGAGGGGGATCCAACTAGGCACTCTACCAACTGAGCCACATCACCAGCCAAGACATAATGTTAAAATGGAAAATGTTTAACCGTTCGTGTGTCTAGGAAAGTGTAAATTACATACTGAAAATGAAATTCTTTGTCTTTAGTATTTACTTTTAACAGCCAATAAAAAAAAGTTTCTTCATTTGCAGATGTTTCATAAGATAAGGTGCAAGTTAGAAAAGGCTTTATTATTGTGACAGAAATTAAACAAATTCACAGGCTTCTATGTATATAACCATTAAAATTGTTACTAGGAAGGTCCTGATCAACTTAACAAACATGTATTGTTTGTTTTTGTTTTTGAAACAAGAGTCTCTCTATGTAGCCCTAGCTGGACTGGAACTCTTCTGTGTAGACCAGGCTGGCCTTGTAGTCACAGAGCTCCACCTGCCTCTGCCTCTGCCTCCATGTGCTGGGATTACAGGCATGTGTCACCATTCCTATCTGAATAGTTGTGGCTCTTGTATTTCAATCTTTGATCTACCTATCACTATATTCTTTATTTAACTTTTTATTTTGAACTTGCTCTAGGCTTTCAGATGAGTTGCAGAGCAAATACAGAATTCCCATGTGTCTTTTCTCAAGCTTAACATTGTACATAATCATGGTGATTATCAAGACTGAGAAATTAACATTGACAAGATGTTATTACACTACAAAGTTATTCAGTGTTCCCATTTTCTGGCCCAGGATCTAGTCCATGTTGCTTTTTGTTAACATACCCTTGTCTATTTTAATGTGACAGTTCCTCTGCTTCTTGTCTTTCGTGATCTTGCTGCTTTAATGTGTTGCCAAGCTTTTATTAAATGCCTCTCAGTCTAAATTTGCTTGTTGGTTTTTCATGATTTCCTGATTAGACTGAGATATAAGGATTTTTGAGAGTATTTACCACATAGGCAAAGAATCTTTCTCTTTATACCAGAACAATGACGTGATATCGGTATGTTGCTGGTAATATTTAAATGAATATTTGATCACTTAATTCAAATTATATGTACTA
The DNA here is from genome assembly GCF_907164565.1 of Psammomys obesus. Classification (NCBI taxonomy): domain Eukaryota; kingdom Metazoa; phylum Chordata; class Mammalia; order Rodentia; family Muridae; genus Psammomys; species Psammomys obesus. The sequence continues at coordinate 8,031,474 of NW_026596244.1, read as the reverse complement.
TATTTTTCTGCTATAAAGTTAATTTTTTTCTCTTTTAATCTTCTACTTATTAAAAATTAGTTAAGTTCAGTCCATACTTAGAAGGGGAAGAATGAAAGAATTTGCGGATGTATAATCACGGTCTTAAGTACTCTGAGTTTTTCTGTAAAAGTCTTTGATTAAGCTTGCTATAGTGCTGTACACCTTTAATCCCAGCATTTGGAAGGTAGAAGCAGGTAGATCTCTGTAGTTCAGCATTGTCTACAGCCAGCCTGGGCTGTGTCTCAAACAAACAAACAAAACCTGGATTGAATGGAATTCATTTTGACACAAAGAACAGGCTATATATTCTTTCCAACTGTTTTTTTTTTTTTCTGTTTTTGTGTCATTTAATGAGTAACTATCTTCCCTGCATGTATTCAATCTCTGAGCCATTCATTAGACTATCTCTTGTTTTAAAAGTTTTGAAATTTTGCTTCATGTGCAAAAGCTAGCTTTAGCATTCATGTAAGAAAAAACATATTACATGTCCATTTGTGTCATTCAGTAACAACGTTCTTTCAACTTAGAGACTTTTCAATATGTGACAGACAAAAACCTAATTTTTAAAAAGATACTGTTCATACATTTTATGCAGCATACCAGTGGTTTCAAGCCTTAAAAATTAAGAAGTGCCTATGTGTGTGTGCTCCAAGATGTTCTTCAACTTCTGCTGTACCTCAGATTACCACCCACTACACTGTTCATCCCCGGGAAAAAGACAAAAGATGGGAAGGTAGGTAATAATTTTCATAAAAATCTTGAGACTTTCCTAGATACTTCGTATTATCTTTCTGGTATGAATATTTTAATGATAATTTAAAGGCACTGAATATATCTTTATCAAATGTGTTACATATTACTGTTTAGATAATTAAAACCTTTTTGTAGTTGCTTTATTCATTTGTTTCTTTCTTAGAACAGGGCTTCATGTAGTGGCCTGACCTTGAACTCCTGAATGTAACAGAGAATGACCCTGAACTCATGATTCTCCTGCTCTTACTTCCCAAGTGTTGAGATTTTAAGTGTGCACCGCCATGACTTATAAATTTATAATAATAAATTTCAAAACCAAAAAGTTACTTTATGAGAACCAAGATAAGAAACGTACTGAAATAGAACCAAAACTGAAATTCATCAAATAATATTATAATTATTATGCAGAACCCAGAGAGAATATCTATAAATTATACTCTAAAGCATAGTGAGAACACTAATATACATATTAAAGTATCCTAAACGAGCATATGACTTATGTAGTTATCAGGTCCTATTAATCCCAGAATTGTGCTTTATTTTTAACATGTTTCCTCCCCCAGGAGTGAATATGGAGAGATTTGCAGAAGAAGCAGATGTGGTAATAGTTGGTGCCGGCCCTGCGGGGCTCTCTGCAGCTATTCGTCTAAAGCAGCTGGCTGCTGAACATAAAAAGGACATCCGTGTGTGTCTGGTGGAGAAAGCTGCTCAGATAGGAGCTCATACTCTCTCAGGGGCTTGCCTTGATCCAGCTGCCTTTAAAGAGCTCTTCCCAGACTGGAAGGAGAAGGGGGTAGGATGAGTTGATTCTTACACAAGGTCTAAACTTTGCTGTCTCTACTTCCAAATTAGTGAAATAAAGAAAGCCCTCCACATGTAAATCTCAGTTGTTTGGTATTAAATATATATACTTAGGTATTTTTTAATTTAAAGAAAACCAAGAAAGGGGGCATGAGGCTTTAGTTCAGTGTTGTAGCATGCACAAGCCCTGGGTTCAGTCTCCAGCACCACACACAAATGAGCAAAAGCAGGAAGGCTAGGTATAGTTGAACACTCTTGTGCTCTTACCATGGAGGAAGCAGGCTGATGAACTCAAGGCCAGCTTGGCTGCATAGCAAGACCCAATCTAAAATAAGAAGGAAGTAACAGAATTATAACTTGAGATAGAAACTCATATTTTTAAATTTTTATATTTTATGTGTATGAGAGTTTTGCCTGAATATATGCATGTGTACCACTTGTGTGCCTGGTGCCTGTGGAAGTCAGAAGATGGCTTCTGTTCCCCAGGAACTGGAGTTACAGATAGTTGAGAGCCACCAACTGGGTGCTAGGAATCAAACCCAGATCCTCTGTGCCAGCTCTCCAGCCCTTAACTCCCATTTTTATATACTGTTGTCTATATGTTACATTTGTATACTGAACTTATGAGAAGCCATGATCTTGAGAATTCCATTGAACATTTTACCTAATAAAATACAACACTTGTTTCTTAGTTTGCTCCTAATAAAGTATTATGTAGGCTTTTCTGGGGCAATGTAATATCTAAAGCCAAAAAGGAAATCTTTTTAAAATTTTTTTAGATTTGTTGTTTTGTGAGTATTTGCCTGCATGTTAAGTGTATGCACCATGAATGTGCCGAGTGCTCACAGAGGTTAGAAGAGGGTATTGGATCCCCTTGGAGTTGGAATTACAGATAGTTGTGGGTGCTAGGAATTGAACTCTGGTCCTCTGTAAGAGCTAGTAGTCTTGACCACTGAGAGTAACCTCTCTACCACCTAAAATCTAATTTTCTAAAGAAATAATCAACATGGTCTCCTCTAAACCCAGCAGAAAAAGCTACAGGTATGGCATGTCTCAAGAGGCTTAAAAGAGGTTGCTTACTCAATTTTAGGCTTCATTGTTCTCAAAAGTAATATGAAATTGGTTAAAATCTTACTTTCAGCTTTTTCTTCTGTAGGATGAGTTATATTTGTCCTGCCTCCAAGGTTAGAATATTTGTGAATAAAGGTCAAATAAATATATGTTATTTGTACTTATTCTTTATGGAAATAAACTAAAATCTGAAACTTTTTTTGTGCTATCCTTCCCAAAAGAGCATGCTTAAAAATTAAAAAAATTAGAAAAAAAAAACACTTCAGAGGAATTAATTCTGTCTTCAGTATATCAGAAACCAGTGTCAATGGACTGACAGAGTGTGAGTTCTAATGCCAGAGCTCTTTATTGCCGTAACATCCTTACATACATACATACACACACACACACACACACACACACACATAGCTGTCAGTCCACTACACACATGTTAATTGTCTTTACTCTAAAAGGACAACTTTTCTAAATTTTTTTTCCAACAAGGTAGGCAATTTCAACTTGAAGCCAACACCTAGGCTCTACTCTCAGAGAGACAGGAAGCATGATATACACAGTTCAAATATGTCTCAAGAGGCCTCTGGAAAAGAGGTTGGTAGGACAAAACTACCAAGAGGTGTAGGTTAGCTTTTAAGGTTTCCATCTTAAGGTTGGAGAGATGGCTCAGCGGTTAAGAGCACTGGTTACTCTTCCAGAGGATGAAAGTTCTATTCATAGCACCCATTTGACAGCTAACAACTGTCTGTATCTCCAGTTCCAGGGGATCCAAAGCCACCTTCTGGCTTCTGTGGACTCTGGCCACACATACAGTACACAGCTGTACATGCAGGCAAAACACCCTCAGTGTTTAAAAAAAAAAAAAATCTATCTGTTTCAAACGGATATAAGATTTAGTTACAAGGTTTTCAAAGGAAAGGCTGAAAGAAAAGTGAAAAGGAGAGTTCGTTTTCCTTTCTCTCTCTAAAGTTTTTTAAACCAATATTCACCCCTACAAATACAACTAAAAACATTTCCTTCCTGTTTTCATTTGTTCCTAGGCTCCACTTAATACTCCTGTAACAGAAGACAGATTTGCTATTTTAACAAAGAAACATAGAATTCCTGTGCCAATTCTTCCAGGTAGAGTATGGCATAGTCATAAAAAATGGCTTGCATAGCTATAAGAAGCTGCATTTCAGTTGGGAAGTGTCCTCCTTTGCAGATGAGAAAACAGAAGCCTGAGAGTAGGGTATGTGAAGGACATGCCCAGAGATATCCAGCCAATGAGAAAGCCAGATGAGGATGCAGTTCTTTTGTCTTCTAGTTTAGAAGAGCCTTGAAAGCCAGCCAGAAAATTTTAATCCCAGGCTTTAATATTGATTTTATTTTAATAAACTTGGAACTTTAACCAAACTTCTTTTAAGTGACATGTCATAGCCATAAAGACAATGTGTATATTTATGCAGCAGTACACACTGGTTAGATTTTTTTAATTAAGCATATTGGATTATTGAGATGCCTTAGCAGTAAAATGTCAGATTTTAAATTGCATTAAACATTTGCAGGTCTTCCTATGAACAATCATGGCAATTACATTGTCCGCCTAGGACACCTAGTGAGCTGGATGGGAGAACAGGCCGAGGCTCTTGGAGTTGAAGTGTACCCTGGATATGCTGCTGCTGAGGTTTGTACAGTTTTGTTTTGTTTTTTAATAGCTACAGGAAACAATCTCTTTTTCTTACAAAAGTAAACCAATAATTTTAGAGGTAAATCATTCATAAACATCATAGGATGTTTAGAATTGCAGGATTGAGGGAAATACTAAAATTTCTAATCCAAAGAGGAATTACGATTCTTTGTTGCCCCCATCATGTGATTGAACACTTTGGGGATGTGAACTCCTTCAGTGTGGACTCCTGGCCATTTCTTGATTTACTCAGTAATTATCTGCTGTGTGTGCTTTACAGAACAAGTCTCTGCCCTCTTCCCATATCACCCTTCTTGCTCTTTTCCACTCTCTTCTTTCCACACCTTTACTCATCTGGAGGCTTTTGTTTCCCAGGCTAAATATTCTTATTTCTTTCAACTGACATGCTGTGTAATTTGTTTGCCCTCAGTATTGTTGCCCTCCACTGAGCACATTCCTTTTCATCCCTTCTCAAAAGTAGTACCCATGATGAATAAACTCGTTCAAGCCTTGTGTAGATTATTCTTCATTCTAGAAATTTCTTCTGTCAGTTCCCACAAAGCAATAGTTTTTGGCAGCCATTTAAAATTGTTGACTCTAGAAATAAAATTGTATATATATATTTAGCCAGGTGGCACAAACCTGTAATCTCAGCACTCAGGGAGACATTTGAGGCCACTTGGTCTACATCAGGCTAGCCAGGCCTACATAATGAGGCCCTGTCTCAGGAGCAGAAAGAAGGGGGTTGGAAAGACAATGGCTCAGAGTGAAAAGCACTGCTGCTTCTCCAGAGGATCCAGATATAGTTCCAGCACCTACATGGCAGCACTCATAACTGTGTGAAGTCCAAGAGATCTGCCACTCTCTACTGGCCTCTGAAGGCCTAGTATGCACGTAGTGCACAGATGTACATTCGGGCAAAACACTCACATACATAGAAAAATTGTAAAGAAATTAGCCTGGAAAAAGTAGTGAAAGAAGAGAAGGAGAAAGGAGAAATCCTTTGTGTCAGAGAAAATTCATTTTTCTTACAAATCAAAGCCAAGTAAAAGACATAGGTCTCTGCATTGTCTTCGCTGCTAGAAATTTCTGTTTCTCAAGCCTACTCATGTGCATTTGGGCTTTTAGAATCAGTGTGGGATTTTCCATTGCTTCTTGTTAAGTGTTCTTGGCTGGGCTCCAGAGTCACAGGTGGGTGATTTGTCAAGTACCTGGTATCCTGGTACATGTAAGTATTTACATAAGTGTGTACATACTTACGGTCTCTTTATTGTTTCTCTTCACTTCTTTCCTGACCATTGTTAGTAGGCATTGTTTGGTTTAGTGCTCTGAACCAGATCTCAGTTCTCTTTTTACCCCTTCTCCATTGCTATTTACCTTTGCTTTCCTACAGTGTCAATTCACTTTGTACTTGGCTATCCAGAGAGCATTTTCCTCTAGAGCAAACAGAAATGAGGATGCCAGAATAGTGTAATTTCTCATCTTCATGACTGTGTTTTTTACTTCTCACACTCCCTTCTTACTTCAAAAATAAACTGCAGTCATCATCATTTCAAATATGTCAGTCAGAATGAATGCTGAGGTAATAATAAATTTGCTTTTGTCATTTTTAGGTCCTTTATCATGAAGATGGTAGTGTAAAAGGAATCGCCACTAACGATGTAGGAATACAGAAGGATGGTGCACCAAAGGTATACCATTAACAAGTATGTGCTGAACAAGAACTAGGAAGACATGGTACACATCTGCAATCCCAGTACTTAAGACACTAAGGCTGGAGTTCAAGGCCAGCCTACTCTACAGATAAGACCCTTTCTCAACAAAGATCCAACTCAAGCTCAATATTTAGGTCTTCTTATAAACTGCACAGCATGTCGGTTTTAGACTATAATTGATAATAATGGGGTTTTTTGCAGTTGTTAAAAAAAAACAGGCAAGTTTGAGCTCAATACAAATATTAAACATTTAAGAATAATTTTTAAAAAGCAAAACATGAGTCAGATACATATAAAAACAAACATGTGAAAGACTTCGATTTCATTTACTCAATGAAAGACTCAGTAAGTTGTTACAGCCAGTACAGTCATAGGCATTGGCACTCCCAGAACATCATTCCTGTGGACAAGGATCATCCACTTAATATTAGCAGCAGCGATCTTTGGGAAATTTAAAACTGGCGGCCTTCCTCTGATTCACAGTGTCAGTCTGACAAAGGGAACACAGATGTGTGTTAGCTGCAGCTGCTAGGATGCAGGGTACATACTACAGAACCTGAAAAGTTGCTTAGACGCATAGGTGCCCTAGTTAGATTAATAGTTTAACTATGAGGTTAAACAGGCATAACTAGCCTCAAGCATGGCAGCACATACCTGTAATTCTAGCATTTGGGAGACTGAGGCAGAAAGAAGGATGCCTGAGAGTTTGAGACCAGCCTGGGCTATGGATGACACCTTAAAAAAAAAAAAAAAACAAGATTGAAAAAGAATGTTTTATGTAAGCCCAAACAGATTGGAGCTACAAAAGAAAAGAATTACAGAACTCTCGACAGTAAGGTTCCGTTCCTATTATAACAATTAATGCAAATTCCTGTCTTGCTACAGTGTCTGCCTGTGTTTATTACCTAAACTACCAATTATAGATGCTTACTTTCCTGAGGACAGAAGTCATAGATGCTACACTAGGCCTGCATGACTGTTTGCTTATTGATATTTAACCCCTTTCTTCCGTTCCTGAACACAATTATGAATCTAGTCTACTCCAGCATGTTTTTCTGCTTAGAAAGCAAGTGGCAGAGGCACACAAGCCACTTAGTTATAAATTTGTTAAAAAATTTCCATATAACAAATAATAAGTAACATTACAACATCACAGCGAAGGTCACACAAATTCTACCACTTTTATATTTCATTTTTTGTCCTCATTCAGAATTTTTCATATTCTATGATTTGTATTTATAAAAAAATGTATTTTATATCTACATAAATATAATGGTAGCACATACCTATAGTCAGGAGGATAAGCTGATTCCCAAAGCTCAAAACCAGTATGGATAACATAGTGAAAGACTATGAGAGAAAAAAAAAACTCTAAAACAGCATAGAATGCAATGGAATCTACTGCCCCAAGTCTGCTAGAAAAAAAAGATTATTTCTGCTGCTGTTCCACTCACTTTTAACCTACTGTAGCTTGGTTTTCTCCTGTGACATTCTGAAACAGCTCCATTTTGTCAATCTGGTGGTCAGCTCTGTCTTCTCTTATTTGACCTCTTAGTATATGCTAATCTGTCTATATGATATATGTGACACAAATGAGCACTCTTCAAGAAAGAGAAGTTACCCATCAAAATGAAAGATGACCCAATTCTCTGAGTGTGCTAAGTAAGTACTGAGGTAGTTCATAGTACTGAGAACTCACAGCCAGCTTGGCCTTCACAGCAAGACATAAACAAAAACTTAAGGTAATCTATTTGACCTCTAAAAATGAATGCTTTATTTGTGGTACATTGCTTATAATACACATATAATGTGTGAAGAACTTCAGAGCATTACCTTGATATAATTCTGCTAATTATATGAATATATCTGTATGTACACAGGCATGCAAACTCTTAAGTAGAAAAACATCAAGAAAGATACATTTTATAAGGGACTTCCTTAATTATTGTTCTTAAGTACCTGGCATGTGCTACATGTAAAGGCAAAAAGAAAAAAAGCCTCTAATTGTATCCTGTTTTTGCATTGTTTTGAAACAGAGTCTCTGCAGTATGGCATAAAATGATCTCATAATCACAATCCTCCTGCCTTGGTCTCTTGGGGTCTGGGATTATGGGAGTACACAACATGCCTAGCTTTTATATACATATATACATACATACATACATACATGATTACTTTTTTAGAGGGAGAAAACGTTTCTTTTACAATGTTGAGCAAAAGGGAAAAGGTTAAAGTAAACAAACCAAGTAGCTTCGGAGTATGTTGAGTGCAGTCTCCTTGTACTTAAAAGAATCCTTAGATTCTTTATAGTGTTTAACCCAAAGTTTTTTCATGACTCACATGAAACCTATTGCTTTTGCTTCTGACAATAAATGGAGACTCAGGAATATATGGAGATGGAAAGCTTTTTCATTTGTAGAGAAGCTTTTAGCATGAGCATAGTTTGCTTTTGTGGACTGAAGACATTATAGAATTTAGATTATACTTATAATAGTCCTGCCGATTTTCTTTCTAATGCAAATGTCTTGTGTACCAAAATAATTGTTTAACTTATTTTAATGTGTCAAATATAGTTATTTTATTGTGGTTTTGCGTTTCAGACAACATTTGAAAGGGGACTAGAACTACATGCCAAAGTCACAGTGTTTGCAGAGGGCTGCCATGGGCACCTTGCCAAGCAGCTTTATAAGAAGTTTGACCTGAGGGCCAGCTGTGATCCCCAGACTTATGGAATTGGTTTGAAGGAGGTACCCTGGTTTACTTGTACAATTTTAATTCTAAATAATGGAATTTAATTTGTATTATCATGTAGTTTATAATACTGATTTAATTTCTGTTGGTGCTAGTTTTCAATCTTTACTTTATTTGGGGTTCCTAAAGCCTCTACCTTCCTTCAAATCTCCCAACACTAGCTAGGAGAGAAAGAAGGTTAGAGGCGAAAGGGGACATAGACCTTTTAAGACTTAATTCCGTTGCTGGGGTTCTTTAGGAAAATACCAGTCTCAGGTGTCAGGATGTCTGGCAGTTCAACAGCAGCGAATGGCAGCAGGGGAACAACAATAAGCCTTTCTCCTCAGTCCTTCTCATCAAAACTCGTTCTTTCCATCCGAGCACTCCTCCTCAGAATTCCACTAACTTCAGCTGGAAGATCACGCACCTCTCCAAGCCCACACAAAGCAGTTATTAGCTGTGGACAAGTTAAAAGCAATTCCATATCCCACACTTGGGATTAAAACAAAAACCTGTTTACATAACATAATTCAGTTTTTTAAAAAACCAAAACTTCTACAAATTAAACACTTAAAATTTTCATGAAGTTAACCTGTTCCTTATACTTAAAACTGGAATGTTTTCTGAGGTGCTAGAAAATGTTAGAGGTCAAATAATTGCATAAATGATGTCTATAGTAACCTGTAAAGTTGCAAACATTTTTCATAACATGCCCTTCTATGGCTGTGTCATGTGCTGCTTGTAGAATGGCCACCTCCTACAAACAATTACTTGCTCAAAATTATGTGAAAATATTTCATGATACGCACTCACACATTGCATATTAACCTGTAATTTAGGAACGTTAAATGTATATTTTCTTAATTATTCTGTAGTCTATTAATCCTTTAAATTTGTTTGTTTTTGTTTTTCAGTGCTAGGGATTAAACTCAGGGGCTTGGTTGTTTTAGATGAGCATTCTACCATTGAGTACTTCCCAAGCTAGTTTAAGAATTTTAAGCCAGGCATGATGGTATAGATTTGCAGAAAAGTTGAAAAGTTGTGGCCAGCCTCAGCTTTACAGCAAGGTGCTGTCTAATTAAGTAAGTAAAAAATAGATAAGTTATTTGTGTGTGTGTGGTTTTCACACTATGTAGCTTGGGCTGGCTTGGAACTAGCTGAAGACCTATCTAGGTATCATCCAGGCTGGTATTGAATTCACAGAAATCTGCCTACCTACCTCCCAAATGCTGGGTTAAAGGCTTGCACCACCCATCATGCCCAGCCTACATATAGCCAATTAGCCTTTTTTTTAAGGGGCTGCAGATGTCAGAGCGTTTGCCTAACAAGCATGATGCCCTGAGTTCCGTCTCCAGAACAGCAAAAAAAAGTACATAAACAACTTCATTATTTTGTGTATAAAAGCATACAGTGAACAATGAGTTTATTTTAAGATGGCTGAAGTAAGATAAATTAACAGATCTGAACTATGCTGCTCCATTGACTTTCCCCACTCACCCAACATTAAGCATGCTCAAGTAGCCAGTACTCCAGAAATTTCTTTTTCAGTGATCTTTCCTGTAATGCCACAAAAAAAAAAAAAAAAAAAAAAAAAGCTTAATTTGAGGTGCTAATAGGGTTGTAACTTTGTGACCCATTTCTTTATCCTGGTATAACATTGCAATCATTTGATTATAATCTCTTTGATATACAACATAAATTTTTGTGCTGCTTCTATTTGTAATCGATACTGTAAGACTTGATGGGTTTGGTTTGGTTTGGTTTGGTTTTAGTTGTGGATCATTGATGAAAAGAAGTGGAAGCCTGGCAGAGTGGATCACACTGTTGGTTGGCCCTTGGACAGACATACTTACGGAGGCTCTTTCCTTTATCATTTAAATGAGGGTGAGCCTCTAGTAGCTCTTGGCTTTGTGGTAAGTCATCTCCCATTGCAAAAGACTTCACTAGAGTAACACGCCTTTTCCATGAGAAGCTGATTTTACTGTATCAGCATGCAGAAATCTCTGTGGCCACTGTACACAAACATTTATCAGCTTACTTAGCTGTAATCCTAGGAGCAAGTGCACTCTGGGCACTGTTCTGAAGCTTTGAGGGGGTGGTCAGTCCAGTTCGCAGCCATCCTGTGCCATGAAGCATGTCCTTATCATGAGCAAATTAAACAAGTCTTATCCCAATGCCACAGTAACTCTGTCTTAGTTACTGTTCTGTTTCTGTGAAAAGACTCCATGACCAAGGCAACTCTTTAAAAAAAACTGGGGTCTTGCTTACAGAGGGTTAGCCAGTGATCATCAGTGATACTGGAGCAGTAGCTGAGCACTTTGCACCCTAATCTGAAATCAGATGGAGAAAGACTAGGTGTCCTCTGGGCTTTCAATGTCACCAAGCCCATCCCCCAGTGACACACCTCCTCCAACAAGGCCACACCTCCTAATCCTTCCCAAACAGTTTAACTTACTGGGGACCAAGCATTCAAACACATGAACCTACAGGGGCCATTCTCACTCAAACTGCCACAGAGATGGAGGTGGGATCCATGCGTGATGCTGACTGTAGAGCCTACTTCCATTATGGCATGCTGCCACTGAAAATAAAATTGGCCCCCAGTCTGAACCTACTACTTTAAAAAAAAATCACAGGCAATTTTTTTCTTCCATTGCTATAGCAATAAATTAAATCTTAAACATTCTGAACAATACAAACTGTTGGCTTTCTACATAGCAACCATGTTTCAGTGTCATGATCCTAGTTTCACATGACACATCATTAAATTTATGCAATTAGTGCGTAATTTGACACTCAGTCAGGTTTTGGTGTGTCACTTTGTGGTACTTACCCTAGTGACTTAGTCTCATCAAGAGAAAAAGGTATGGCTGTTTGTACCTCTTCCCGAATACACCACACCTTCCATCACTTTTCTTCATTTTACCTCTAGTAGTCCTGTAATATAGATTACTATCTTTTTGCTGTTGTTTTTGTTTGTTTCTCTGTATATCCCTGGCTGTCCTGGAACTCTCTCTGTATATCAGGCTGATCTGCCTCTGCCTCCCAAGCCCTGGAATTAAAGGTGTGCGCCACTACTGCCTGACCTAGATACTGTTGAGTTGGTATGAATAAAGTAGTAAGTAATCTCAACTCTATTTGTGGATACTTATTTACAAATGAGGTTAATAGAAAATTTTTTTTCTTAATTTGGACTTCGATTGCCAGAGCACAATGGTTTGTTAATGTCCTGATTTTTAGTTTTGCTAGTTATAAACACATATTATTCTTTTGCTTACTTTCTTTGCCTCTCAGTGTAGAGTTTATCTCTGCTTTAATTTTGGTTTGGTTTTAGGTTGGCCTAGACTATCAGAATCCATACTTGAGTCCATTCAGAGAGTTTCAAAGGTGGAAACATCACCCCAGCGTCCAGCCAACCCTGGAAGGTGGGAAGAGGATAGCCTACGGAGCCCGAGCACTCAATGAAGGCGGCTTTCAGGTAGCTTCCAGCACTTACTCTGAATTTGTATTTTGTAAATTAAATAACCAGTTAAGAACAAAATGATTATTTCATAGGGTGAAAATTTAAGTTTAACAAAATACTGTTTATAAAATTATACATAAACACAGTAACTAAATTACACCATAAATTTAGTTTCAATATATTGAGAGCTGGAGTGATGGCCCAGTGGTTAAAAGCACATGTTCATGCAGAGGACCCAGGTTCAGTTCACAGGATCCACATGACAGCTCAACAATGTCCACCACTCCAGTTCAGGGCATCTGACACCTTCTTTGGACCTCCTCAGACACCAGGCCCACACAGTGTGCACAGACAACAGTAAAACACTCACACACATAAAAGAAAAAAAAAAAAAAAAAAAGAATGTAATGATTTCATTGGTATGGTGGGAATAACTCAGTACTTGGTTAGCAGAGGGAGGTAGATTTCTTGAGTCTGAGGCCAGACAAGAGTTCATACTGAGACCAACATATAGATTTCTAGATATATTCATGGACCTTTTTTTTTTTTTTTTACTAGAAACCAAAAATTGTGTAATTCATGCTTTTCCCCTTTATTCCTTTACTTATACCAGGAAACTAAAAAATAATTTATCCCAACTAAATCTTCCAGGTAGCCTCTGTTAGAATAACCACCGGTTATTCTGTGTTACTACACAATTTATTGAGTATGTAGTAAACAATGAAATAAGACCTAAATGACCATGATCAAAGCTGTTAGTAATATCAAACAGGTTAAGACAATCTGAAAAAACAGCTGTAAAAGTTAGACAAAATGATCTGGAACAAGATAGCTTCTCTGACCTTCAGGATCATGCTTAAAATGTGATCACTTCTGTCTCTCAGTCTAGATTCTCAGACTGTTTTAAAAATTGAATTTGGGGCGCGGTGGCGCACAACTTTAATCTCAGCACTCCAGAAGCAAAGGCTAGCAGATCTTTGTGAGTTTGAAGCCAGACTGGTCTATAGAAGTGAGTCCAGGACAACTAAGGCTACACTGAGAAACCCTATCTTGAAAAGCCAAAAAAGAGTAACATGGGTGTACATGCATAAGGTCAGAGGACAACTTGAGGGAGTTGTTTTTCTCCTTCCACCATTTGGAGTCTGAGGATTAAACTCAAGTTATCAAGCATGACAGGAAGCCTCACCCATTAAACCATCCCAGCCACCTGTGTATGCTCCTCTGATTCCTTCTGCCCTCAGGTTTTGCTTCTTGCTTTAAAATTCTACCACTGGTGGGAACTGTGGCCACAAAGCCTTTCCCATGTGTCTTTTGCAGCTGATGGCAACTCTTTGAAGTCTTAACCATCAAACTTTTACCACTCCACCACTCTCTCAACAAAGGCCTATCTATGGCTGAACTTAGAAAGCTTCTAACAAAGAAAAACTGCAAATTAAGAAAGACCAACACTGCATTGGCTTACTTCCTTTTCAAACTAGAGTACGATGTTCCCATGCAGTCCTTATTTCAGCTCCTACTCCTTAGACAATATACTTTTGTTAGCTAAACTGAAAATATCGATACCTCTATTACATTGGTTGTTTTATCAGAAATTGAAAGTTATTTGTTTAGCCAATAAGATTTGTTTAGAGTAGCACCTAGCCATTGTAATGTATTAGAGCATAGTTCTCCACCCCTACGTGTCAGATGAATAAGATACATGAATCTTCTCAAAAATACATGTAAAGTTACAATTTGCCATCCAAATAAGAGAATGTTGTAACTAGGACACAGATACACATAAATAAAAGCATGTTATTTTAAATATATTGTTTTGATAATTCTGTCCCATAGAGGTCAGGCAAGGGATGAGGAAAAGGAAAAAAAAAAAAATAGAAAATTGGCCATACTCCAATCCTAAACTGCCCTAGCTGTGTTCCCTTGTTGCACTCCTTTTCATGTGTTTATTATTCTTCTTTTCCCTATAGCTTTAGGTTTGCAATATTTTTGTCTGCTTTGCCTCATTTGAGCTAACAAATGTATTCTGAATGTTTTCAGTCTATACCAAAACTCACTTTTCCTGGTGGCTTATTAATTGGTTGTAGTCCTGGTTTCATGAATGTTCCCAAGATCAAAGGGACCCACACGGCAATGAAAAGTGGAAGCTTGGCAGCAGAATCAATTTTTAATCAGCTAACAAGTGAAACTCTCCAATCAAATACAGCAGGTGAGAAACTCCTCCTATATGAACTCCTAATAGTCTGAAATTTAAACACTGTCATCTTATCCACATCCAAAGTATAGTACCAGTGATGTCCCCTTTTAAATTTAACGGTACTACATGTAGAATGACTCAAAAAGAGGTGTCTATGGGCTTTAGCCCATAGATACTGGGCTAGAAATAGAGAGTTTTGAAAATGGCAAAATGAGCTACCTATACTTGGTAAACACAAAGCAAAATCACATGACTCTGCTGTGGCAACTTGGTTATACCTTCAAGTACCTAAGCATGAAAGTCTAGCACATGGGCTTGGCAAGAGGTAAGAAAACCAATAAAAGTCAAAAAGATACTTTAGACAAGGCAGGCTAGGCAAGATGGAATGTAAACATTAGGTAGAATGTTCCCTTAATTTTTCATCAAGTACTGTTCCTAATGGGACCATCAGTCATATTGTAACTGTACCATGTACACATAGTACCAGATAACAGTGGAACTTAGCAAGGAATAAAAGCCCTTGAAAACTTTAACAGAAACCTATTAGTTTGTGCAAGTCCCTTAAGAATCAATTGTTCCCTTAAATGCACCATACTAGACAGAGCAACTTGCCCAGTGCTCATGAAGAGCTGGATCAATCCCTAACATCTGCACCCCAAACGGTGGGTTTCCTAGTTGTACTGTAACCAAATATGACAGGTCTCTCTTTACAAGTTCTGCCAGCAGGAAGTTCCACATCCAGGTGTTAATAGGACTGCACTCTTAAGAGATTTCTTTTCCCTCTACCTATCCCGACTTATCTGTGCATTCCTTAATTGTTCTCTGCCCTTTTCTTCACCATCATCTCTCTCTCTAAGTAGACGTCTAATAGAATCGGGACCCACTCTATTCTAGAAAACTCCAATTAATTATGTCTGTAACCACACTACTATAAAGTCGCAGTCAGGTACTAGGGAAGAGTCCACTGGGACTTCAAAAGATATTCTTGCAGGAACACGATTCCACTTAGAGTAGATGTTCCAGTGATGACTTTTGTATTTAAAACATATTTATGGGGGGCTGGAGAGATGGCTCAGTGGTTAAGAGCACTGGCTGCTCTTCCAAAGGACCGGGGTTCAATTCCCAGCACCCACATGGCAGCTCACAGCTGTCTGTAACTCCATTTCCAAGGGATTGGACACTTTCACACTAATGCACATAAAATAAAATTAAATGAATTTAAAAAAAAAGACTTAAAAGAAAATAGTGTTTAATATATATATATATATATATATATATATTTATGTAATTGCAAATAGCCTAACTTGTGTGAAGCTCCCCTTTTAAATTAATTTTTATGCTTCCAGTGTGAAAATTAAAGTCTAGCATTATAGCCCCATGTTCTTGCCTAACATGCAAAAGCCTCAGTGGCACCCAAAGGCAGATCAAATGCCTTTCACTTCCACAGTCTTTCTTGTTGGAAGCAACCAGCATTTATGTGAGACTCTGACCATGATTTAGGAACCAAGACCCACCATCTGTTTCATTTGATATGTATTACTTTTTATAAAAGGACTCCACGTAACTGAGTATGAGGACAATTTGAAGCAGTCTTGGGTATGGAAAGAGCTATATGCTGTTAGGAATATAAGGCCATCCTGCCATGGAATACTGGGATTATATGGAGGAATGATTTACACTGGAATATTTTACTGGATATTGAGAGGAATGGAACCCTGGACTCTAAGACATAAAGGTAATTCAGATATACTTCATGCCATTGTTGATGTTGTGTGTGTGTGCTCACCAGCTGAGACTATAACCTTGTAGTGTTTTGCTAGTGTTAGGGCACCTCAGGCCGACTGGCTGCTTGCCAGCGAGCACTCACTTAGCTCCATCTCTACCCACTTAACATTTTAAACTTGCTCATCAGACTAGAGAAATATGATTCTGTTTGGATTGTGGGTGTTTTTCTTTTGGGGGGATGGTATTTTGAGACCGGCCAGGCATGGGAAGGTAAAGGCAAGAAGAAAGTTAAGTTCAAGGCCAGTATGGACTAATAACAAGACTGAGGGACTGAGAGAGAAGTTCAGTGGTAAAAGAGTATTAGCGTGCATGGGCCCTAATCTGCCTGAATCACAGCACAAACAACAACAACAACAAAAAAGATAAATTCTGGAAAATTATATTACTTTATTAAACATCTTCCTCAAAATTGCTTAAGGCTTAGACTCTGATCAGCTCAAACCAGCCAAGGACTGTACGCCTATTGAGTATCCAAAACCTGATGGACAGATCAGTTTTGACCTCTTATCATCTGTGGCACTGAGTGGTACTAATCATGAACATGATCAGCCAGCACATTTAACCTTAAAGGATGACAGCGTCCCTGTTAACAGAAATCTGTCTATATATGATGGGCCTGAGCAGCGATTCTGCCCTGCAGGTCAGTAATGATTTCCTTGTGTTCCTAAACATTAACAGATTTCCAGTTTAAGATGTTCCCTTTCCATTGTAAAAAGACCATTAAAGACCATAAAAAAGAAAAAAGGAACAACAAAAAGCCATACTTTTATGTTCAGCATCCTTAATGAAGCTCATTTCCTGAGTAGCAATGATTAAATAGATTTTGGTTAAGCCTCGTTTGGATGACCTATCTCCAAACAGCTTTCATGTTTACCCTCAGACAAAAGGACTATAGAAAACAAATACCTGTTCTGGGTCTTTTAAAAAGTTGTTTCTGAAATAGTTTATATGCACATGTAAACACATTATGTCCACGCTGACACAATATGAACACATTACGTTCAATGACTGACACAATAAATTTTAAATTCATCCTAAGTACTGAATCCCTTAAGTCCTAAGAGCATTTTCAGTTAAAATTAATGAGTAGGCATAAATAGTACAGTAGAATAAAGAATACTCAGATATATGAAGATTACTGTATACTCAAGTGAAATGACTAGAAGGTAAATAAAACTGTTCAAGAATAACACTTGGGGGCTGGATAGATGCTCAGAAGTTAAGAACACTGGCTATTCTTCCAAAGGTTCTGAATTCAATTTCCACCAACTACATGTTGGCTCATAACCATGTATAGTGAGATATGGTGCCCCCTTCTGGTATGCAGGCACACATGCAGGCAGAATACTGTATAAATTATAGATAGATAGATAGATAGATAGATAGATAGATAGATAATCTAAACTTAATTTTTGTAAGTTACAGTGTACTGAAGTTAATTTGTTAAACTCTTGTTAGACTAAGCCAAACAATTCTGTTGAACATCTACTATGTGTTTAGTTTATACTACTAGCAGCAACGTACACCAAAAGAAGACAGTCTCAGGGGGTAAACATGAAAGCCTCAAAGATTTCCGTGGTTCAGAGAATTTAATTTCCAATTCACTGTTGAATTATCTGCCCTTTTGTTACATACCTAATTATTTTTTTTATTTTACAGGAGTTTATGAATTTGTTCCTTTGGAACAAGGTGATGGACTTCGATTACAGATAAATGCTCAGAACTGTGTGCATTGTAAAACATGTGATATCAAAGATCCAAGTCAGAATATTAACTGGGTGGTGCCAGAAGGTGGAGGAGGACCTGCTTACAATGGCATGTAAAACACAAGTGCCTTCATTTACTGGCACATTTGATAGCCAGTTTCTATAAAACTGTAAATGTATGCCGAACTAACTCTTAAATATTTAGGTAACTTCTCAACAAGTGTCCTTCAGACATTATTGAAGTAAAATGCTTTATATCTGAAGTTGTCCCATAAAATCATGAACTATTTCTCATAAATAAAATTTATAAATAAATGATGGAACATCTTCTTACTCTCAACTCCTTCCAGTAGCAAGAGAAAAGTGTACTATTGGGCTTTGACAATACATTTGTTTTGTAAAACTTAAAAGTCTTCAAGTATGAAAACAAATGTGTTCTAGACCAGAAAGGACATCCAGAGCTCAACACTTAACGAAGTTTTATTGAAACATAGCCATGCCCACTGGTTACACACATAATTGTGACAGATTATATCAGTGGTTCTCAACCTTCGCAACCCTTTAGTACATGTAGTTCCCCATGTTGTGGTGAACCCCAACCATAAAATTGTTTTGTTGCTACGTCATAACTATAATTTTGATACTGTTACAAACCAACGGACCCACAAGTTGAGAACTAAGGTGGTCCACAAAGCATACAACTTAGTGAGACTCTAAATTTACAGTTTAAACATTGGCCGGATACCACTCTTGATGAAAATGCACTTTTAAAATGAGAGTCACTGTATTTCATAACATTTTATTAAGAAGGAATCTGTCAACAATTCTATGTAAACAATGACAAAGAATCAAGGGAAACATCAAGGATCAGACAGTAACTTACATTATCTTTTATATAATCAATGCATATTTAAGCAAAGTCGAATCCTTATTAAGCAAACATTTTTGCATACACTGCCTTCTCTTTGTCTTTCTGTGCCTTTATCATTTGTTTGACTTTAAGCATTTCTGCCTGGATAGCTGGGGAGGGAAAAGCAATCAATTAATTTTCAAAGCATCTAAAAAATTGGGAAAACAACAACAGACTGCAGTAGTAACACTTCACTCTCCCCTGACATAGTTCTGGTTTTTACCAGTAATATTTAGACATATTGTCCTTCTTCATCTGCTTTACCTTGGGTGAGTTCTTTCTATTAGAGCTACTCTGCAACATACCCAGTACATACAGTGTTTGGTCACAGCCACATTCAGCTTAGAAAGGGATGTCGCAAACTTTAAAATTGCAATCAATACTTTCTTACTATGATCTTTTATAGACTAGCACTGATGTAACAGAACCTACATCACAGCAAAAAGGGTCACAGAAGCAGTATGAAGGCCTACTAAAAAGCTAGTACATTCTTGAGCAGAGTAAGAATGTAGGCTCTGCATAGGACGGCCACCTTGAATTCTTGTCTAATTTACTATATAATCACTGCCTGGCCCAGTAAGAGGCACTCTGCAATATCTAAACAAATAAATATGTCAAGGTTGAGTGTACACTGGCTCATGAGGATCTATTTTTTTAAAGCTTTTATTTATGTGTATGAGTGTTCTATCTGTATGTACACCTGCATAAGAGGGCATCGGATCCCAGTATAGATGGTTGCTGGGAATCAAACTCAGGACCCTGGAAGAACAATGCTCTTAACCACTGAGACATTTCTCTAGCCCCCAGGTTCCATTTTTGACCAACAAAATGAAGCTTCATTACAAAACCTGCCAATTTACCTTTGTCTCCTGGGGCTATCTCCTGCGCCTTCTTAAGATCGGCCTACAATGGAGAAGAGAATTTAAGAAACATTAGACATTAAGACTTTAACTGTGACTATTATACAACAATGAGAAGAAAATTTACCAAGGCTTGATCATATTCTTTTAATCCTTGCCATCCTTGTGCTTTGCGGTATAGTGCTTTGGTATTTGACGGGTCCATCTCAAGAGCCTATGAAAAAGTTGTAACATCAGTATTTGTATCTAAAAGTGAGTGTTATCAACGGGCTCCAACTCACTGGAGCTAGAGCACCCGTGCTCTACCAGCACAAAGTAAGAGTATTGAGTGGTTGTGTCTCCAGAGTGCTTCTCTCAGCACTGGTTTCTAGCCCAAGTGGACCCAGACTATTCAAGGAAAAAACAAACAAACAAAAACATTTTAATTAAAGTTAAATACAGTTATGTTTTGATACTTTGTTATTGGTTCAAGAATGGTCCACCACCTCCTAAAAACCAAAATCCACAGGTACACAAGTCACTTGAATGCCATGTAAATATTTGTCCAGCTGTGTTTATAGGTAATGATGAAAATAAAGTCTACATGTTTATCACAGAATAATATTCAACCTGTGGTTGGACAATCTGAGAACCCAGGGACATGGCGGGGCCAATTATATTCTGAGCATGAACAACTTTTAATAGATCTCTCCCCTGAGACATTTTTAAGCTATATTGTTTACATAACAGCTCTTAAAAGAGCCAACACTGAGAAATTTTTTTCTTAAGATGGACAATTCTGACTTACAGAAGATGCAGAGTGGACCTTCTCTCTTGCAAACTTTCCTCTATGCACATTCCCTTCTAAACACATGTGTATACATTTCTTGTTATTCATTCTATCTACTTAAGCAAGGGCTAATGGGAGGGCCAGGACTGAAGGGCAGCCTTGTGAACACTACACAAGTACTACTGTGCCACTGAGCTGCACAACCAGGTCTTACTGAGCACAGGTGCATGCTCTAGGTTTAATGTGCAAAAAAACATTTAGTCTCGAAACTTTTAAAAAGTACCATTCAGTGTACATGGATGGCCTTTACTAGGACAAAATATCTTTCTGTTTACTCTAGTAGTAACTAATCTTAACACCAAATAAAAACTGTCTGCCCATTGGATCCTATCAGGATCTAGGATTTAAAAAATAAAAGTAGCCAGCAACATGGCTCAGGGGTAAAGGCACTTGCCATGACAGCCTCTGGAACCAACCTAAGGTGGAAGGAAAGATCGGACTCCACAAATATTGTCTTCTGCCTCTTGCACTCACTGTGGCACATGGACACAAAATTAAGTATAAAGTAAAAATAGCCCCACCTAGCATGGTGGTAACATGCCTGATCCCAACACTTGAAAGGACAGGCAGGAAGACCTAGTGTGAGGTCAACCTAAAGTATATAGTAAGACCATGTTTCAAAAAAGCCAAGCCTGCGCTCAGGATGTATCTCCGCTGTAAAGCAAAACACAAAACCCTGCTTTTGAAACAGGGTCTCTGTCACCTAACAAAGGATAGCTATGAGTTTCTCATCTTCCTACCTCTACCTCCACAGTGCTGGGATTACAGGTCTAGGCCACCACACTCTTACCTCTATTCTTAATCATTCTTGGTTTTGTGTTCATATATGCCCAGCTCATAAATACAAATAAATAAGCACATAAATATGCTTTGAGAAATAAAAGCAGTTAGTACATATTAAGTGACAGTATTAAAAGCAAAATTAAGATTATCAAAAAGAACTGATGTGCCAAAATATTTGGAAACAAGACTTAAGTTACATTTTGTCAAGCCTCATTAGGTCCTAGGCAATTAAAATACATTAAGGACTATTGCCTTTTTCTAATTTGTACGTCTAAATCCTACTCCTCCCAATCAACATCACAGACTTACCTCCAAACAACTGTCAATTGCTCCCTGCCAATCTGACATCTTCAGTTTACAAGCACCAATATTCAGCACACAACTTAAGGCTATAGGTTGCAGTCTGGATAGATCTGCTTTCTCAACAACAGCCTTCGAACTATCCATGTACCTGGAAAACGTATTAATAAAAGAAACAGGGAACTCCACACTGCTTCAACACTGTGGTTGGTATTAAAGGTCCATCTAATACTTTATGATCACAAGTTTTTGATGATGCTTTTTCTTCAGATGCAAGAAATTAAACCCAGAGCCTGCTAGGCACACCTTCCTGCTACTGAACTACATTCCTAGCCCTATTTTTCTATAGGATATTTTTACATCAACTTTTCCCCTAAGTTAACTAATATTAGCTCCCATATCTAATTATGTACAACTCAGGTTCATATTACATATTTTCCAATTATGTTTAGAACCAGTATTCCTAGACAATTAAATTCAATGGAAAGAGGCTAAGAACTAAGTAGTGTTGATTTTTCAAACTACTGTGTTTGAGTATGGGTGCCAGGTAGCATAGTGTGTATGCAGAGATCAGAGGACAACTTTGGGTAGGCAGTTATTTCCTTTTACTGTGGATTCAGGGTTGGTCACAGGATTGTTAAATAAGTCCTTTTACTCACTGAGCTATTTAGTCATCGATGTAATATTAACTGTTTCCTGAAAGTTAAGCTGAGTATTAACTGTTTAGTAGTATTAACTGTTTAATAGTATTAACTGTTTCCTAGAAGTTAAGCTGAGGATCTGGTCCTAGAACTTAGTTTCTAACATTTCCTTTCTCCATAGGGAATTGACGCAGAGAAACTGCTTATTCCAGATACAAAAGCAAGTAGTTATAAGAGCAAGTGCTATAGTACTGTTGTAACATTCAAGCTGGGAATGTAGCTCAGAGTGCTTATCTAACATGCCAGGGACCCTGGGAACCCCCAGCATCTCAAACAAACAAACCAAAATAAAAACAAGGAAGAACTGATGACCTCAGTTTGGCCAATGGCAACCCACATGGTGGAAGAGAACAGACTCCCAAAACTTGTCCTCTGGCCTCCTCAAGCACTCTTGCAATGCAATTAAAAATAAGCAGAGTTTTAAACACCCAGATTTACTATGGCTTAGTGAGGAAGAAGGGCTGGCTCCTACAGAGAAATGCCATCTTATAAATGAATGTTAAAACTCAAGAACCAAGCTCTCCAACAGTCACTGTAGTCATCTCACAAAGGTGCTTCAGTGACACTACCACAAACAGTGTCACAGTATCACTTTCTATTCACACAGGGGCAAAGGTACATCAGATGATATCATGCTTATCTAACATGCTTGATCAAGTGCCCAAATACAAAACAGTGCGTGTTATCTTAAGAAATACAGAACATCACCCTACCATACCTCTTTCCAAAATATGCAAGCTCGTGATCCTAAAGAAACAATTATGTATATGACAACTGACTTACTGGGACACCACAAAGGTAAGGGATGCTGAAGACAGCTCAGCTGGTAAATAAGCAAGAGGACCCGAGTTTGGCAGCACCCCCTCTCCAACCTCATATACACGTGTTGGACAAGTGGAGCATCACTAAGGCTGGAACCTGGAAGATGCTGGAGGCTCACCACCCAACCAGTCTAGACTAATTGGCAAGCTCTAAGCCAATAAGAGACTGTCTCAAAGGAGGGAGACAATGTCCCTGAGGATGACAGCCAATGTTGAACTATGGCCTCCACATGATTTTATATGTGTGGCCAAAGGATGCCTCGAAAGTAAAGATAATCATGACAGCCTGTGTTCAATCCCAGGACCCACGTGGCAGAAAAGAGAACTAATTCCCACAAGTTGTCCTCTGAACTCTACTCACATGCTGTGGTACACACAAATTATAAATATTTTAAAAGAGTTAAAAAAAAAAAAAAAAAAAGGCCCTAGAGGGGCCAGCGCCGATGACTCATGCTTTAAATCCCAATAGGCCCTGGTTTTGGGTGGTGGGGTGCTACACACAGAATAAGACAGATCTGTGGGTCTGAGACCAGCCTGGTCCACATAGCCAGTCCCAGGCCGGCCAGAGCCACATATAAAACCCTATCTGAGGGTTGGGGAATGGGTGTGATGACCAGGAAGAGAAAAGCAGTATTACAGCTCCTTAAACTTGCACTCTGAATCAGAAAAGAAAAAAGGTGAGACAATGTAAAACAGGCTCCATACTTATACTGCCAGTGTTGCCTTATGGAGAGGGTGTACTCTGCCTCAGGAGCGCAGCTGATTTAGATTGCCCTTGCTCTTGCTTATGGAGAGGGTGTACTCTGCCTCAGGAGCGCAGCTGATTTAGATTGCCCTTGCTCTTTCTGGAGGACACTAAGTGCTGACATACTTCGGGCTGGATTGTTGGTGTAGCCCTGGGACTATCCTGGAGCTAGATCTGCAGACCAGGCTGGCCTCCCCCCAAATCAAAGATCTACCTGCCACTACCTCTGCCTCTGCAGCGCTAGGATTAAAGGTGTGCTACACACCAGGCAAGAAATGTTCCTCTTTCAATACACTGTTCATTACACAAATAACTTGCTAAATATGAGCGATTCTGCACTTAGTTCATAATTCAGTTTACACATTCTAAAAAGTAACTTATTAAAAATGTTTTTTTACCTTAATACTTTCGCATATTTTTTAATTGCCATCTCCCAGTTCTGAGACTTGAAAAAAGTATTTCCAATGTTTTTTAAGTCTTCAGCTATTAATAAAATTTTATCTACCTGTATAAAAGATTACAAGTATGTTGGGTGTTAGTAAATAATGTTAACTTAACACAAAGGTTCTATCATAATGACAGGCTGACCAACCTTCTAGTACTAAGTACTTTAATTAACTTAAGTAATTAAAGTTTATTCATCTGGAAGTACTTACATCTTTTAAATCTATATCTGCATCTTCAGGGAAATCTGGATGATTATCACCAGAGCCATCTTTGGGGAATATTCCCCAATCATCCCCTTCTTTCAATTCTCCACATTCTGCAATAACACACAGCTGTAAAAATGTGAAACGGAAGTGAGTATCTGAGATCTTAACGTCTACTTTTAAAGGCTGCATGGCTCAAGGGTACACACACTACTACTCATGTCAAAGATGCATCCATCTGCTATAATTACAGCAGTTTCCTCTTAGTCCAACAGTGTCACTATTTACAGCATTTACTGTTAGTACTATGAACATGATGAGCTGAGAACCACATCACACATATGAAGCTGTCATGTATGACTGGCCAGCATACTTGTAGCAGTAACTGGGCTTCTAACCCTCTACACTGTCTTGTTGCTTTATGGGTCTCACAGCCACGCTGTCCCATGGGTATTTAGAATACAATACAACCTGAAACAATCGAGCAGTTTATACAGGGTGTAAAAACACATTAAGAAAAGCCACAAGATCTGTGCCGAACTCCTAGTGAAACAGTAGTGTACTGTCTTCTTTCTAGTGTGCACTATAGTCAACTATTGACACAAGTCTCACGGGTATGGGAACACTTAGGCAATCTAACGTAGATCACTTTGTTAGATCACACTTAAGCTGAAATAAGTACTAAAATCTCTTTGTTGGACAAAGAGTCCAACAAAGTAGTCCTTGAGTAGCATGAGCAGAGACAAAAGGACTACTGGACAATTCAAAGAAAGCCAGGTCTACGTTTCCTGGGGAAAACAACAACTCCAAAAAAGAAACAAACAAACAAACAAACAAACAAAAAAGCCCCAGCCTCCTTTACCTAATCTTCTTAACCATTGATTTTAAAAAGTTTCAAAGGAGAAGGAGGCTACAGCTGGGATACAAAGTGAATAAATTGTAACTAATAAAAAAATGAAAAAAAGTTTCAAAGGAAAGTGGCCAATTCAGACTCCTTTAGCAAACCATCCTAACTTCTTTCCTACTTTTCTAGGCGACAACCACCTGACCCTGTAACCTGCATGTCTTTGACACAGTAGCTAAGCTGGTGTCTATTTCACTGTAACTTTTACTTACTTTGGCAGGTTTTTCACCATTCACTTCTACGTTTTCAAGCATCCTCGCCACACCTAGTCCTTTAATTACTTGACCAAATACCACATGTTTCCCATCCAGGTGAGGAGTCGGAACTGTTGTGATAAAGAACTGAGAACCATTTGTATTGGGGCCTGCATTTGCCATGCTCAGCAAACCCTCCTGGTCATGCTGCAGAGATAAAAATCATTACAAGAAAAACAAAGTTAGAGGCCTAATATGATTTTCCCTGTATTGACTCTTCACCTAAAATAGATGGGGTGTACTGCTAAACTTTACTCTTCTACATCAACTGCACATATACACGTTTGTTACTTCTTGTCTCTGATTTACTTTAAGAAAATCAGAGACGGAGTTCATAGCACTAACAGATACCTTAAACGAACAGAACTGGCCATCTGCAAGAGAGGCTTACACTTCAATCTTAAAGATGAAGATTCCACAGCAAGGAAATCTAATAGGCTACTCTGCTCTTTTTGTAACGGCTATTTTTCTGAGAACCCCTGTACAGTCCTTCCACACTCAGAAATAGGCCTACATTATGATTCTTCTTTTTCACTAAACTGAAAACAGTAATGTAGTACTGAATTTGACAAGTTACTCAGATAAATACTTCCAATCTATGGCTTTCCTTCAGGCAAATCAATGACTCAGACTATGCAAAAGAACATGTTTCAAGCAGTCTGTTGAAGCGCAAGCCAGCTTCTTTGCTTTGCACAGCTTAGGCTTCCTGAACGCATGCCTCTAGTGCACACCTCTCAACTCCTGGGCTACTTTCCTACCCGAGACACCTTGGTCCCATCAATCTAAGTCTCACTCCGTTTCCAAGGTCACCGAATCTGCACAATGCCAGAGGCAAGTCTTTTCCTTTTGCCTCCTTTCCTTTATTCATTGCAGTGGTCAGAAAAGCCTCAGTTATTCTTTTCTTTTCCTTGGCCTTCCACTACCTTTTCCCCATTGCTGTCATTACTTTCCTTTTCAAATCTGTATTTTAGACCTGGTCTATTCGTCTAGCATAAGTGTTCAAGCCTCCTCACTGCCTCTCCTAACCTGAACTATCTAACATTTCTCCTATCACAGGAGCTGGGTGTAGTCCCACATGCTCTTAATCCCAGCACTCAGAAAGCAGAGACTGCTGATCTCTGTGAGTTCAATGCCAGCTTGGTTTACACAGCTAGTTCCAGAGGTTGAACATTCCTAATCCGAAAACCAAGGTCCAACATGTTACAAAATCTGAAACTTTTGAGCAACAACTTTCAGATTTCAGATGCAGGATGCTCAACCTATAAAATTATGCAAACATTTCAAAATCCAAATAACTGAAATATTTCTAGCCCAGAGCATTTCATAAGGGACACTCAACTTGTATCAAAGTCATACAAACAAATATATTCAATCAATTTACCACTTACATGTGTTATATTATGTATTGTTATCTTCCACAGTCCCTTGTATTTTAATCTTGACTCTGAGGTAAGATTATAAGTCATTTCTTATAAGCTCTCTGGTGCAATGACAGAAGTGAGCAACAGAAATTCTCTCTGCAAGTCATCCTTATTACCTTGCCTATATGCCTCATTTCCAAAGACATCACTTTACTTTTGTACTTACATGTCTGTTCTTAAAACGGGAATGGTGCAATATACCCCGAACATTAACCATATCCGCTAGGTGGGAAATCCCCTGACATCCTGGATATTAGCGATGGTTTTGTTCTTCAAATTCAAGGATAAAGATGCACAAGTTACCATCCTTACAATAATGACAACATTTTTTGCTGGGATCAACTTTGCCATATGGGAGCTTAAAAACTCACTGGCTTAACTGAAGCATATAAAAACTGACTGTAGTGAAATAAGCACAGTATTTTGGCCAAAACATCATACTGGCTAGGTATGATATTGTTTATCTGTCATTCCAGCACTCAGGAGGCAAAATGCAGAAGGATGGTAAATTCAGGACCACCCTGGACTACACAGTTAAACCCTGGCTCCGAAAGCAAAACTGTTACTGGATAAATCCCTTCCACATTAAAGATGAACAGTGAACTGGTGTATAGCTTGTGTGGCAGAGAACTTGGCTGGCATGCAAAAGACCCTGAGCTCACACCCAGTACCACACAACCTTAGAAAAGCTTATTTATAAATATAATTTCTTTTATAAGAAAAGTATAGCCCATACCATGCTGACAAAGATTTATAAGCTTAGCTCCTAAGGCGGGTAAGTAAAAAAAGGACTAGGAGTTCTCAGCTACAGTGAGTTTAAAGCTAACCTGAGCAACTAGGCAAGCCCCAGTTTCAAAACAGAAAATGGGAGTAAGGTTAGCTAAGTAATGGAGTGCTTGCTGGGCATAAAAGGCCCTAGCACCAGAAGGAGGGCCTAGCACCAGAGGGGAGGGAGGTCAGCATTCTGGCCACAAAGATTTTTTTTTTTTTTTTTTAGTATCTTAATCCAGGTGTATTTCAAATATATAATCTTTATATTAACAAAAACAAGAATTTTTTCTTTACCTTATAATGAAAATTTTCATCTTCAAATTTTTCACCATAAATACTTTCTCCACCTGTACCATTATGATTTGAGAAGTCTCCACCTTGAATCATAAATTTCTTAATAACTGAAAAAAAAGGAATAGGACTATTAGTAACTGAAACAGGTGATCTCGGCAATGCTAACTAATGAAAAATAAAAGAGAACTTCCTAAGCACAACTTCAGTCATGTACCTGGCCTTTCTCCCATGTCCTCACCCCATCAACTCTACCTGGAAGACTTCTCAAAACATAACTCCAACATATATTTTACTAACAACTCCCCACCAACTCAAGAAATTATTCTTTGCACAAATTCAAAGGTATCTCCCTGTATAAAACTGTCACCAAGAGGGGCATAGGAGAATAGGGAGAGTGAATGGGGTTGGGAGAGGGTGGAGGAGGGGGCTACAACTGGGATACAAAGTGAATAACTGTTATTAATAAAAATAAAATAAAAATTAAAAAAAAAATGTCACCAACACATAGAAGGCAGACCTAGTTTGCATCACTATGCTAACTCTACTTACGTTTTATAAAATGTAATAATCTTGTCCCTTCCAACAATGAGTATCATTTTATTCCTTGAAAATATGTATCTGCTCAGTAATGCCTGCTAAATAAACATTAAAATCCCTAATAGTGTTGAACAAACAATTAGGACCAAACCTAGAGCCTCACATATGCTAGGAATGCATGCAAGAGATTTTTTTTCGTACACTTAATGACAATAGTTTGGCATGGCCTTTTAAAGGTTTCCAAAACCATCCACCTCCTGATCAGAGAAGTATAGGTTCATGGGACTCGGCATTTGGCTACACTGCAGTGATACAGCTGGCCAAGAGACAAGGAAACATAGTTGGGTGGATCCATGTGCAGCTGCCCTGGGCTTGCTCCCTCTCTTAAGTTACACAACTTACATTTCTCCTAGCAACAGACTCAGAAAAGCCTGCAATAATTCTTAATTCTGCCCAAGTCCAAGCAGCAGAATCCCAAGACCCCAAAAATATTTTTATATAAATTTATACAAATCATGAAAAGTATTCTCTGCCTAACATGTTCCAACATTCCAGAATTAAAAATACGTTTTGTATCAGTTACATTTGTAAAAATAGTATGGGTCTATAATCACCAGCCGTGTGACTTCATTCCCCAGTGCCAGCTCTAGCCAACTGCTATTTTTAATAGCTACAGTGCTCTTCCTGTAAGTGGCCAAAGGTGACCTGTACAGATGGTTCGCTACTCTCTGGACCCATAAAACCCTATGAAAGCATGCAAATCAAGGGGTTCAAATCTTCCTTTTCTCTAAGAACACACAGGAAACAGCTCAGGCCATCATGGGTATGCATATCTGAAAAGCCACTAAGTATCTGAAAGAAGTCACTGTAGAGAAGCACTGCATGCCATTCTGGCAATATATAATGGTGGCTTCAGGAGGTGCGCCCAGGCCAAGCAGTGGGGCTGGACTCAGGGTTGGTAGCCAAGTGAGAGTGCTGCATTTTCGCTGCACACGCTGAAAAATGCAGAGTAATGCTGAACTAAGCGCTTAGATAGAGATTCTCTAGTCACTGAACATATCCAGGCCAACAAGGCCAGATTAACCCAGGTATGACTCCCCTACCACTGAGATGATCCTCAGGGAAAAGGAACAAACTGTTTTAAAGCCAAAAGAGGAGGATGAACAGAAGGAAAAAAGATATCCCAGAAGAAACAAAAACTTCCAGCACAGGAATAAATTCAGCATAAAGTGCAGATAAAAGTGAAAAATAAATAGCACTATTTTCTTTTCTTTTCAGCAGTATTTATGTGTATGTTTAAGTATGTAAATGAATGTCATAGGCTGGAGAGATGACTAGGAGGGTAAGAACACTGCCCGCTCTTCCAAAGGTCCTGAGTTCAATTCCCAGCAAGCACATGGTGTTGCCCTCTTCTGGTGTGCTGGTACATGCAGGCAGAGTACTTTAACACATAAATAAATAAATCTTTAAAAAGAAAAAAAAAGTCACATATGTGCCGTGCCTTCAGGGGCAGCTCCTGGAGTCCCTGAAGTTATAGTCACAAGAGGCTGTGAGCCAATAAACATAGATACTGGGAACCCACCTTGGGTCATCTCAGAACAGGAAGTGCTCTTAACTGCTCAGTCATCTCTCCCCAGGTTAACTGTTTTCTAGATAGTTTTATTAGGTATAATTTTTTTTTTTTTGGGGGGGGAGTGTTTTTTTGTTCAGAAAGGGTTTTTCTGTGTAGTACTGGCTGTTCTGGAACTCACTCTGCAGACCAGGCTGGCCTTGAACTCAGAGATCTGGCTGCCTCTGCCTCCTGAGCTAGCATACTTCTATTAAATACAAAAGTAAATAAAGTTTAAAACTTTAAAAAAAAAAAAATCAATGTTCATTTTTCTTTTTCTTTTCTTTTCTTTTTTTTTTTTTTTTTTCCAAAACAGGGTTTCTCTGTGTAACAGTCCTGGCTGTCCTGGAACTCACTTTGTAGACCAGGCTAGTCTCAAACTCAGAAATACACCTATCTTTGCCCCCAGAGTGCTGGGATTAAAGGAGTGTGACACCCCTGCCTAGAACTCATTTTTTTTTAATAAATACTATTTTTAAAAAAATTGTGTAAATTGGAGTATAATACCTTAGATTCAATCCCCTGAAATACAGAAAAATTACTGATACTGTTTATAATATTTATATTTACTGGGTGCTTAGACTTTTATTAGCTTCAAAAATAAAATGGTGAGGGCATGTTGCTCCTGAATGTAAGACTACTGAACCTAAAGACACTGGGAAAAAAATAAATAAAAAGACACTGGGACAATGGTCAAATAATCTGTGTGAAATGACAGTTAATCACACATTACCAGTGGGCCCAAGACATTAAATGTTAAACACTTCTCAAACAATTCTGCCCAGGCTGTAAAATGACCTATGGTCAGCTTATTTATCTGTCATGCTACCCCCACCCCCAATGAAATGGTTTGAAGAAGAAAGTCAGAAGACTTGTGAAGCCAGGGTTGCCCATGTCACGGCCATAACCTTTAGCTGTTCTCACAATCCCACTGCTCACTGCCAGCCTTTATAGCACTAAGCTAGCACTTGTGTCCAAGTATCCTTCAAGAAATTCAGCAGTGAGGCCTTTCCCGAAACCTCACTTCTGCAGTTGTTCCTGAAAGCAGGACTGGCATGTGCACCAAGATTCCCAAACAGAGAAGTTGATATACGTACTTCGGTGGAAAGGGCATCCTTTAAAATGGAGCGCTTTCCCAGTTGTGGAGCCAGTGCCTTTTTCTCCTGTACACAGCGCACGAAAATTTTCTGCAGTTTTGGGAACAATATCTGCAAACAATTCTAAAACAATTCGGCCAACTGAAGGAAAAGAAAAGGTAATCTTGTCAGTGTGCAAAGTAACTAAATGGACAAACAAAAAGGAGCACACCTAACCAGTGGTTAACAGAGCTTTCTTTTAACATGTTATTAACTATAGTCACAATGTTGTTTAACAGACCTTTTGAGCTTACTTATCTTAAATTGAAATTATGCACCTTTGAAATCTCCTCAGCCTGTGGTACCTATCATGAGTTCAACATTTTAAAGATCCCACAAAAGTGAGATCCTATTTCACTCCGCATAATATCCTCTAGATTCATGTAGTCAAAAATAAGATTTCTTTCTTTTAAAAGGCAGTGTCATAATCTACTGTGTACACAGCACATTGTATGCATATACATGCTTGCTAGATACCAGATTGGTGCAGTATGCAGGCTACTGTGAATCTGCTGCAACACCACAGGTATGCATACAAACTTCATTTCCTTTGGATAACCATGGAACTGTTAGATATTATTTTTAAAAAGATTCCTGTTTAGTCTAAGGAAAGCTTTGTATATCTAAACTTGAAACACCACACAGAAGATTATAATCAATTACAGCATCCAGGTGATTAGCAGCATAGGAAAGACACCATGAGTACAAATGGTTTCAAATCCTGAATCATTTAACCAATATTCAGACTTAAAAATAAGTATTCATTCTATATGTGGGACTGAGGCATGCAGTGGGGAAATCAGGAGACAACTTCTGGCAGTCAGGGTTGGTGGCAGGCACCTTTACCTACTGAGCTATCTCTCAGTGGCCCTATATTCAGAATTTCTAATCGCCATGTAACCAACAGAAGACAAACAGTGCAGCAAAGGTCAGAGTGGCTGGCGTTTTCAGACTTAACCATTCTCTGCGCTGTATGGAAACTGCCTATTGCAGCCTCTGAAATGGTTCTACTCTCAGCAACCATGGTTCCGAAACACAGTGAATGCACATGTAAATGCGTGTACCCATCCCATTAAGTCTGTCCAGCAACTCTATAACATGTTTCAGGGTAAGTCCAATTCAGTTACAAGGAATGTTACTCCCCATCCAATTCACAAGGGCTGCAAACAGTAGTTCTCAACCCTCTTAATGCTGCGACCCTTTAGTACAGTTCCTCATCATACTTGTAATTTTGCTGTTATGAATCGTAACGTAAATATCGGATATGCCGGGAAAGCAGCTCTGTGAAAGGGTCGTTCGAAACCGACTCACGGGATGAGAGGCGCCGGCTTAGGGCTTCTTGGCTCTGAATCCAAGGCAACCATCCAGCCATAGCGCTCGATTTCCTTATGCCAAGCCGCAGAAACGATCGCCTCCCCTAAAGGGCTACTATAATCAGTAAGGAAAAAAGCACTAAGCAAATAAGTCTCTTAAATTTGTAAATGACACGGTAGCTCCCGATGTATTTCACGTGCCAAGTGGCACATGGTGGAACTAGAGCCCCGCGGATATCCAGCGAGCACCCCGATCTATCCATCTCAGTCATCAAATCATTTTATTTTATAGTAAGTGGCGGCGCAAAGGCTGCAGGAAGTACGACCAAATATAGAGACAAACGTGAAGGGACGCCACAATTCCTGAAGCAGAAATTTCCAGAAACTTCCGGGGGAACTACGGAAGAACTACCATCGCCTACAAGGCAGAGGGGCTCAGTGTGGACTCGCGGACGCCAGGTCGTGCTCCGGGTGGGAGCCAGGCTGCAATCTCCCTCCGCCTCCCAGGTGCCGAGCCGCCTAACGGCCGGCGGGCCGAGCGGAAGAACCGCGGCGGGGAGGCCCGGGCGGAGGGTGGCTGAGCCGTTCGGACCGCTCACCTCGCTCCCCTCCGATGTCTACGTCAAAGAAGACCCGCGGGTTCTGGGGGCTGGAGGGCTTGGCCGCCGGGGATGGATGCGACATCTTCTCTGCGGGCGCTGGGAGTCAGGACGCGGGAACCCCGTGCGCGAGAGAGGCTCAAACGCCACCGTG
Source organism: Psammomys obesus (assembly GCF_907164565.1). Lineage (NCBI taxonomy): Eukaryota > Metazoa > Chordata > Mammalia > Rodentia > Muridae > Psammomys > Psammomys obesus. Next base: position 7,997,981 of record NW_026596244.1, on the reverse strand, counting down.
TCTCTACGTGACAAACGGGAGACACGCGCAGGAGCCACTTCCTGCGCGCAGCCGGAAGCTGCACGCTGGTTTCCGGGGACGTCGTCCTCTCTTCCGGTTCCGGAGCGTGGCAGTCAGGTCCTGCCTCTCTGCAGTGGCAGAGCGGTGCTTCTGTGCTTCGAGACCTGAGTTTGATCCCCGGAGTCCACAAGGTGGAAGGAAAGAGTGTCATCACCCAGTTGCCGTCTGACCTCCACGTGCCTGTCGCAGCGTGCACGCAAGCGCGCGCATACATACGTTTAGAGATTGGGGTTTTGGGTGTTAATGCCCGCCTGCCTCGGAAAGGCGTTTTGGAGATTAAAGACGGACATAAACTTGTGGCATCTTATCAAAAACAGCTGTCCTGATGTTACCATATTGACTATGACATAAGTGACCCAGTCTAGAACAAAGGCTCCGAATGCGCTGATATTGAGAACACAGAAAAGGACGCGTTTGACTTGTGTTAAAACTGCATATGCTGTCATAGTTTACTTATTTTTTCCTGTGGGCGTGATGTAAAATGTACATCGTAAAGCTGAGTGTGGTTTTTCCCTCGCTGAGGAGGTAGAGACAGGAGGTTCCACATAAGTTGCAGGCCAACGTGAGCTATGCAAGTAAGACCCTTTTTTTTTTTTTTTTTTTTTTTTTTTTTTTTTTTCAAAAAATAAGAAAGTACATTTAAAACACGAGTATGTTTGGCATAGATCTGTTATACCAGAAGTCGGATCCCAAGCCAGGAGGATTAAGTCAGCATGGGCTACGTAAAGAAGTGCTCGCTCTCCAAAAAGAAAAAAAAAAAAAAAGAGGTTAAACTTCTTTTTAAACACAAGCCAGGTGGCACTTTCCTGTATATTCAGCACTTAGGAGGTAGAAACGGGAAGATGGACAGTTCCAGGTTAGTCAGGACTGTAGAATGAGACCTAATCTTAAAAAAATAAAAGTAAATTTAAAAAAAGAGCCCAAGTTCGTGCCCAGCACGTGTGGTACGGTCTCCCCGCTATAATCAACAGTACCAGGGGTTTTAGAGCCGCCAGTCCATATGAAATTGTCTCAAGTCTGAAGTATGTGTAGAGCAGCCTCCAGAGCCAGGCGCTTTGTGTGGCTAGCAACAGCCAGGAGGGCCTTTTGGAAGGGAAGCACAGCAGACATAACTGCGATCATCCTTTGATATGAAGATTCGTCCTGCTCCCTGCTAGTTTTAGGATATGTAAAATTTAGAGTTATAAAAACCAACTAATCCCTATTCTGATCTTGAAGCAGGCTGTAACATTATATACCAGATAGAACTAAGCACTAAAGTTGATTTGCTATTGTTTGGTTTTTGTTTTGAGACAGGATCTTGCTGTGAAACTATGATCATCTAATCTAGCACTCACAGTGTAGAGAAAATTAGCCTCAAACTTGCAGGAGTCCTGCCTGCCTCCCAAGTGTTGGGGTTGTAAGCACAGACCATTAAGCTCAATTTCTGCAGTACTGGAGTCTCCTTCATATTAGAGTTAAGCATTCTACGAACGAAGCTGCATCCCTAGTCCCAAAGCTGACTTTTTGTTTTTACAAGAGGCAATTTATTGTTGTTCTGTTTGTTTGAGACAGGGTCTCTATTATATAGACACGCTAGCCTCAAATTCTTATCTCTCTGGAACTATAAACCCAAACTCTTTCTTCTCTAAGTTGCCTGTTCGTGGTATTTCATCACAGCAATAGAAAAGTAACTAAAACAGGTAACTAGGACAATTAAAACCTTACACTAAAACGGTCTCTCTCGTGTCTGGGCAGAAGGTTGGTCACTTATATTTGTCTTACGTATTGCAATGACAAACTAATTAATCTATTGCTCTGGGATCTGGGCAGATGTCTGACTCAGTAAGCAGGAGGACCTGAATTTGGAATTCCATCACCCACACAAAAGCTGGGTAAGGTTGTCACACCTGTGAGTCCAGTCTAAGGAAGATGATTCCTAGAGCTCATTGGCCAGCCTCGCTAAACTGATGAGCTCCAGGTTAAATAAGAGACCCTGTCTCAACAAACAAGATAGAGACCTACAGAGGAAGACAGCCCACTTCAAACTCTGGCTTCCACATTCACACACACCCCAGACAAACATGTACAGACAACACCCAAACACACACACACACACCTGTCATTCTTATCTACCAGCTTGAAAATAGTTTGAGGCCAGCCTGGAATGCATAGAAAGACTGTATCAAAAAGAAAAAACCAAGAAGGAAGAGAGGGAAAGAAAAAGGAAAGAAAGGGCAAAGGTGTGTCGAGAATGCTGCTTCATCTTTATGAGAAGAAAAAGCTGAACTGGACAATTACTCTGTTGTACAAGTTTCTGGGTGTAAAAACTCATCCAAATGTTACTCTCACGCTATCTAGGGTTGTTCCCCACACACACACACACACAGTAACTCAGCTTTTTATAAAACTGTCATATTACTAGAACCAAACCAAATGAGAGAATCAGACTTTTAAAAAATCGCGTGTCTGTGTGTGAGTTTGTGCGTGTGAATTCAGGTGTCCACAGGGGCCAGAAGAGGGTGTCAGCTCCCCTGGAGTTGGAGTCATCTGCAGTCATCATCCTGCTTATGTAGGTACTGGGAGCCAAACTCTGGAAGGGTCCTCTGGAAAAGCAGCAAGCTCTCTTGACTTCTGAGGCCAACTCTTTGACCCTAAGGATCAAGCCTTTGAAATCATTCAAGACCAGATCTCTAATGAAAAGACAAACTTCGCAAAAACCACTGGCTCCACCAACATCTTCTTTCCAAGGACAGGTCTCCTGGGCCCTGACATCTCAGCAAGGAACAGAGCAGAAAATCTGCCTCTTAAGCTGAGGAACTGGCTTCCCCAGACAGAGAGGAGCATTGTCTGAGACCATCACCATTCTAATTTTATCCTGTCAGCTTTTCACAAGCACAAGACGATATTCACGCATCCTACCCTCTTCAGCTCTCCTTGCACATCACTCCATCACAAGCAGCTAAGCATTCTGTGTGCATTGCTTCAAGAGAAAGAGGTGTCTTCCAGGCCTTGGTGTTGCAGAAGACAATTTTTCAAAAGTGAAAAAAAACTTTTTGGACGTAGTAAGAGTTGAAAAACAAACAAAGATCTTCAGGTTTTTCACAGTTTTGTTTTGTTTTCAGGGTTTCTCTGTGTAGCCCTGACTTCCTTAAAACTCTCTCTGTAGACCAGAGATCCACCTGTTCCTGACTCCAAAGTACTGGAACAAAGGCATATGCCACTACTGCCTAGCTCCAAACCCATCTTTTGTGTGTCCATCTTGCTTTTTATCTCAAAAGAAAATACAACAGGGCATGAGAGTTCATGCCCACACTCCCAGCACTCAGGAATCAAAAGCAGGTGGATCTCTATGAATGTGACCCTGGCTTGCTCCACAATAATGAGCTCCAGGCCAGCTAGAACTATATAGTAAGACCAACTAAATCACTAAGAAGTGCCCATTCCTGTTCTAGGAAAGAATGACAGAAGAGAGTAGGAGGAAAGCAGGGCAAGGCAGCTTGCCATTTCACAAGAGTTGGGAAGATGGATTGATAACCGATTGATTGACCATATCAGCCATCATATCTCTGGGAACCGACAAGCATTCACAGATAAGCTAAAGAGATTTAAGAGCAGAGACCAGGCATGCTAGCACCTAATCAGCCTAAGGTGGACTGCAGGCCACAGAAAGCAAACTTTGGCTCATGGAGGAAGCAAGAAGCTGGGAAGTACACAGGCTCCCAACATTCCTATGTACTCAGGTGTGGGGGTACACACCTGTAAGCTAAAGTAAATCAATAAAGAAAATCAGGAGTAAAAAAGTAAAAAAAAATCAGGAGGCTAAAGTAAAAAAAATCAGAAACTCGAGGCCATCCTAATACACAGTAAGACCCTACCATCAGGGAAAAGGAAAGGGAAAACAAGCCCCTCACTCAAAGGAGTTTGTAGGAGGGAGCTCTGAACTCAGTAGAAGACCATGAAACAGATGCCTGAGTTCAGCTGATGAGCTGGGTACACGAATGCTACATAGGGAAAATCTATCTTGAAAAACAAAACAAAACAACAACAACAAAAAAAGAGGGATCCTCATAGGTTGACAATGATCAAATTACCAATCATTTGGAAGCGACTATTTGAAATTAGCACTGTAATCCCAATTCTTGGATGGCTGAGGAAGTGAGATTGTGAGTGCAAAGCCAGACTGGGCTACAGTCTCAAATTACCAGGACACAACACTGGGAGGAGAAAGAAGAAAGGGAATGGAAAGGAGGAAGGAAGGGGAAAGGAGCAAGTGGAGAAAGAAGGAAGGGGAGATGAGGGAGGGGGAGGAGTCAGAAAATAAGGGAACCCCAAATTGAAATCTAAAGTTACAGACAAATAAGTCTGAGCCTTTACATGGGCATAGGCGACGGATCATTGTAGTCCCTACCAGGACTCCAGGCAAATTTGAAATGCCCAACCACTCTCAAAGGTAACAAGTTAGAAAGAACAAGATGAGAAACGAAGTTGCAGGTCCTTTGTGTACTGTCGGGCTCTGGTTGTAAAACTGGACCTAAATAGGGTTAAACTGTTAAGTGGATAAGGGCCCACGTTGTGCTGAAAGTCGGCCTCGTGCACAGGTAGCTAAACACTGGCACCACTGCCCCCTCCAGATTCCAGTTCTCAGTGCTGCAGAGGAGGCAGGGCAGGGGAGCAGGTTTTCTGCAACGGGAATCAACGAAAGGCAGCAATAGCCACCAGGGGGCAGCAGAGCCTCTATCGCTGCCAACTCTGCCCAGATAAAAGCAGCAGTCTGGAGTTTGCAACTCTGAACTCATCAAACATAAGAGTCTTCATCCAGGTTGGACATAACCTAGAACTCTGCACAGATGTAGCCCATGGCAGCTCAGTGTCCAAGTGGGTTCCCTAGTAATGGGAATAGGGGCTGCCTCTGACGCGAACTCAGTGGCTGGCTCTTTGATCACCTCCCCCTGAGGTGGGGAGTAGCCTTATCAGGCCAAAGAGGAAGACAATGCAGCCAGTCCTGATGAGACCTGATAAGCCAGGGTCAGAAGGATGGGGAGAAGGACCTCCCCTGTCAATAGACTTGGGGAGGGTAATGGGAGGAGATGAGGGAGGGAGGGTGCGATTGGGAGGGGGGACAAAGGAGGGGGCTACAAAGTGAATAAATTATAATTAATAAAGTTAATTAAAAAAAAAAAAGATTCTTCATCCAGGAACTGAAGTATTCAGCTGACTTTACCCATTTGGAGCATCATGTGTATATTTTTCTGAGGAACAATGAGAATATTTTCTTTTCTCAGAAGTGATAGTTAAAATTAATTTCCAGTATTTTCAGTTATAAAATGTTTGTTTATCCTTAGTTGATAAAACCAAGGTAATGATAGACTTGTTCACATCAGGATTTCCAAGAGGAAATAATTGCATTAGCCTGAAGTAATTCTGTCTTTCTTTTTCTTTCTTTTTTTCTGGTGCTGGGACTTGAACCTTAGGAGGACCTTGTATATGAAAGGCATACACTCTACCAACTCTCCCCAAGCCTTTAAAATTTAAACAGTATAATTGGTATTACGATAAATCATGAAGGCTCTTTATTTTGGCCCATGAAGCTCTGCAATCTGGCAGAACACTTGCCTAGCATATGAAGGACTCTAAATGTAATCCCCATTCGACCATATAGCTGAATGAATAAGTAAATGAACACATCTTTTAATGGCTTACTGTTGCTCCTGGGAGAAAACACTAAATCCTCAGCATGTCCACAGAAGTCTAGTCAGTGAATAAGACCTAACAGACTGCCTGTCTGCTGAAACTCCTCTGCTTGGAATAGCAGGGGTGTCGGAGACACCAGGACCTGTGACTTGCCAGCTTTGTTTCTTGTTTCACTTTTTATGAGTGTGTGTGTGTGTGTGTGTGTGTGTGTGTGTGTGTGTGTGTGTAGGTAATGGCACATGAGTGCAGATGTCTGAGGAAGCCAGAGGTGTCGAAGTCTCCTGGATCTGGAGTTGGGGCAGTTGGGAGCTGCTAGTGTGTTTCTGGGAATTGAACTGGGGTTCTCTGGAAGAGTAGCATGTGCCCTCAAGCACAGTGTCGTCTCTGCAGCCCCCAGGATCTTGGCTTCTCTTGACTTCAGTTTTGGGCCACAGTTAAAAAATCCTCTGATAACACAGACTGACACCAGCTCTCAGTCTGCAAAATGAGGAAGTAATTTTGTTGTTATTTTCACTTTCTATGGGAAAATGTTCTATTTGCTTCTATTCACATCCTGCAGTTATAAAAATATGAATGTATAAAAGCCTAATCAATTTGTTGTTTCAGATCAAAACCAAAATGCATAAAGATAAGATAGATTTGGTACTGGTGTCAGAGGGACATCAGCATCTACATCTGGCTTCCAACCCTTTATCTTCTCACCTCTGCATACTGAGTGTGAGCGGCCAGAAATAAACCATCACCCACTATTCTGATGGATATTTTTTCTTTTTTGCAAATCCATCAGCCTTTAAAGACTGTTAGGTTTGGCCTGGGAGTATGGTCCAGTTATAGAGCACTTGACTAGCCTGTGTGAAGCCCTGGATTTCATCCCTATCACCATGCGCACCGAGTGAAGGTAGTTAGATTCTGCCTTCCTACTGCACGGAACGTCATTAAGAATCACACTGCACACCCTTTTAAGCCTTTCTAAACCTCAGTAGTCTGGTCAGTGAGGTGCGATGTCAAGGTTCTATTACCCAGTTCCTTGAGGACTAAATGGATTGGCACCATACGGTAATGACCAATAACAAGTGCCTCAAAACGTTTCTAGGAAAGTTATTTCTGGTGCATGGCTTTAATCCAAGCACTTGGGAGGTAGAGGCAGGAGGATCTCTGTGAGTTAAGAGGCCAGCTTGATCTACCTAGAGTGTTCCACACCGAGAAACACTGTTTTAGAAAGCAACAACAAAAAGAAAGAAGAAAGAAAAAAAAGTTATTTCAGGGATAATTTAAAACTTTTTTTCAGGATACCTTTATTTCAATGGAAAGTAAAAAATATGATTAAGTTAAAATTTTAAATAACTACTGAGATTCATCACATGGCACTAGTGCTCTGCATAGTTTTAAATGGTCTGAGTCATTTCTTTAGGTACACGTGTGTGTGGCCTGTGTAAGTATGTGCCATGTGGGTGCTTGTCAGGAGGCCGACGTGGGGATATCTTCCTTAACAACTTTCCACCTTGTTTTCTGAGACACCGTGTCTCTCGGAACCTGGAGCTTGCTCCATTTTGGCTAGATGGCCAGTCAGAAAACCCCGGGGATTTGCCTGCCTCCATGTTCTCAGAGGTGGGGGGGCAGACCCGTGCTGAACACGGGTGCTGAGAATCCAAACTCCAGCACAACAACCACTTTACCCACTACCCCCCACACACACACCCCAAGGCCTGATTTTGGTTTTTCTAAGTCACACATTCAGAGGATGGAGTGACAGCTTGGTGCCTGGCAAGCACAAGGATCTGGGCTCAATCGCCAGAACTACTTAAAGCAGCCAGGCATGGAGATACTCACTTGAATCTTAGATCTAGAAAGACAGAAACAGGTGGGTAGGTCCCTGCCAATTTTATGACGTCCAGCTCAGTAAGAGATCATAGATCTTAACGTTTTTTGTTTGTGTGTGTGTGTGTGTGTGTGTGTTTGGAAAAACTTAATTCACTTTATTTTTCATGTATAAAAACACATGGCAGCCACAGCTCGAGCTTGGGTCCTCTGAAGACAGACTATGGTGTGAGTTTTCATAAGATGGTCAGTGGCAAACAGTCTTGCCACGGACCGGCCCAGTCGGGCTCCCGGCGTCCGAGGGAGAACAAGGCTTTGGACAGGAAGACACAGATTCGGCAAATTGACAGACAGAGACCAGGGAGGCTTTTGGAATCTGCTGCAATTTTACTGAAGTCAAGCTGATATTTTTATAATGATTTCACAAAAAGGCACCTTAAAGTTGGCATACTTCCCAGAACATTTAGACTTTTACCAAGAATACAAAGTTTACATTTTAACAAAGGGGAGTGCCCACAAGAAATCTTGGCCTAAAAACTTTTTGATCAAAGCAAACAAAGAAAAAGAAACCTCAAATGTAGTTTCATTATTGCTAACCAGTGAAGAGGAAAGTCAGGAGCTAAGTCAGATGCCTGCCAAAGTCTAAACACACCTTTGTCAACCATCCTCCCATATGTCCTGTTAAAGATTTATGATCTTCCCTAGGAATAAGACAATAAGGAGGGCAAACTCGAGCCAGCTATACTTCTCATGCTATTTTTTTCTAAGAAGGAGCCTATTATTTTTTTACTATTCTTATAATGCCTATTGATACTGAATCTGATTTATTACTTTTCTTAAGCTTATTCCTTTTGCATTTTATTCTTATTAAAGCCTTTAATAATTTACTAATGATAAATTTCTTTATAAAGTTAGTTGTATTATTTCAGGAATCATAAAGAAAGATCAAAAAACTCATCAATCCAGCCCCACAACCGCAACCGAAAAAGCGTAGAAATCTCAGAACGCGTCTCTTTGCCAGGCGGGGGGGGGGGGGGGGGGTTTGCCGGGGCCCCCCAGAGAGCATAATCCCGAAGGACACATGTCTCTTAGTCTGAGTAGCGCTATCTATTGACACGCTACACCAGGCGCTGGAGCGGGTGTGGCACAGTCTCTTTCCAGAAAGAAGTTGGGGTCAAGTAACTGTGGGTCTTAGAGATGGCATCAAAGGTACCCTTGGCAAAGTTGCTCAGAGTGGCAGTGCAGCTACTGGCCATCATCGGTAACTTCATGGGCATGGGAGCAGAAACAAGGCTTAGTGCCTCTGGGAGCAGGGATGAGATGTACAAGGACAGAGCCACAGCAGCTTGTCACCTTGCATGGAACGGTGTGGGGCTTGCCAATCTTGTTCCCTCAGTAGCCTCTCCACAGAGGAACAATGGAAAGCTTGGCCAAGATGATGGCCCCTCAGGTGGCAGCAGATACCACTTTGGAGCACTTAACACCAAGACCAACATGGCCACTGTAGTTCCCAATAGCAACAAACGCCTTGAACCTGGCCTGTGTCTGCTTCTGCACTGGGCTGATCTTTAGAGCTTCATCCTTTAGGGATGTGCCCAGAAAAGAGTCAAAGCCTCTGATTCCTTGATGGGCAGGGAGAACGGGTAGATCTCCACCACTGCCATGTCCTTGACTAAGTGGCTGAGCTTGGTGCCGGGGATCCACTCCTTGTCTTTGGCTTTACCTTCATGAACTCCAAGGTCTCCTAAGCTTGAGCCCCTGGCTCCTCCAAGCCTTCTCACTGGACCAGTATCATCTGCCATCTGCTATCTGCCATCAGTCATTCATTGGGTGTTTTCCTGAAAGAGGAAACCTAGTCTTTATTTATTTATTTGTTTTTTATTTTTATTTTTTAAGGCTTTCTGAGATAGGGAGTTTTGCTGTGTAGCTCAAGCTGGCCTCAAACTCAGAGATCTGCTTGCTCTGCCTCCTGAGTGGTGGGATTAAAGGCATTCGCACAGCATGTCTTGAGACCTTGTTTTAAAAAAAAATAAAACAAACAAACAAAAAATGATGGATGGCCTGAAAAGCAACACCCGAAGTTACAAGCACATACCTCCCTAACATGCATGCACACACTACCGAACTCTAGACTCTTGGAGAAAATAAACACTTTCATTTTCTTGAGGTGAGGAATTACACAAACAGGATGTAGGCGCACAGGACTGTCCCTGTAGCTCAGTGGTCGATGCTCGCTCGGCGCCTACAAGGCTCAGGGCACTGAGCGAACACTCCGGGCATTGTCCACCTCCACTGTATTCTATGCTGCTTCGCGCTCTGCCTCCTTGCTTGGTAACTGATGCTTCATTATATGTAGTGGGGCATACCTGTCATATCAGCACCCAAGAGCCTGAGGCAAGAGAATGACTGCAAGTCCAAGGCCAGCCTGGGCTCCATAGTGACTTTCAGGCCAGCTTTGGCTTCAAAGTAAGACATTTTCTACAAATAAATTAATATATAAAGTTCAGATTTTTTAGTAACTTCCTGCCATTTCTCACTCCCAAAGCCGAGTCCTTATCACTCACACCCATGGACTCAGTTCCACAGCTAGCGGCACAAAGTTAGGGAGATTTGTACTATCTTAAGAGAACGTCATTAATCCTAGAATGCCAAAGTCACAAAACATGCTTGAAGTCTGTACTCTTCTTACCCATAATTCAGTCATTTTAAGAGACAAATGTTCTGGTCTCGCTCCAATGTAGCTGGAGTCAGTTGGCAAGACAAACAATCAGAAACCACGTAATAGTCCCTGGCACCCTTTGAAATGTGTGTGGGTGATGGAACTCATTATACAACAATCATGTGCCCATGTTTTGTACAGCTACTCTTTGGAGACATTATACACACTTTTTGGGTGTGGATCTTCAGCATGCTACAGGTTCAACATATCTGCAGCTCTCATTAACATACCTGAGGTTTCTGCCATGGAGCCGACAAATTCTCAACTTGAATTCAGTCATTAAAGTCTCCCTAAGAATCTCCTAGGTGGTATTTCACACTTGTGGAGAAAAGAGAATGTCCAGAAAATGAGTAGCCATAGCAAATAAAAAAATGAAAGTATGTGCCATACCTGTTGCAAAACACATTCCAGATGGATAAAATGCACAAGGATTTTAAAATTTTGACTAAAAATACATATTTATACGTATGTGTGCGTATGTATACATGTGAGAGAGAGAGAGCTAGGAGAAGCCTAAAAGTTAACTGACTAGTCAGAACCTACAACATAAAATATTAACAAGTAAAACTCACATTAATTTTTTTTTTTTTTTTTTTTTTTTTTTGCGTTAGTGGCATGCCAGTAGCACCTTAAAGATGACTCAGTAGGTAAAGGCACTTGTCACCAACTGACAACCTGTGTTCAATCCTGGGCACGCACAGGTAGAAAGAGAGTTCCTCCACTTTCCTGCTGTAGCAATACCTACCTATCTACCTACCTACCTACCTACAGTAAATAAATATGTATAGTTTAAAAACAGATGCCCACCATCAATATAGCCAGAAACTAATGACATGCTAGAAAATGTCTATCCCAATCTATGTCACAGACCAAATGCTCACTTCCTTGTGTGCAAAGAGCATCTGCCAATAAAGAAGAGAAGCCACCAGCCCCAGTCAAATGGGCAGGGAAATAAAAAGGATTTCTGCAAGTAGCTATTAAACTGATGTCCAAACTTGCTCATAAGAAATGAAAATCAAAACTACACTCTGGCAGCCTGCCGTGGTGGAGCACACCTTTAATTCCAGCACTCAGGGAGGCAGAGGCAGGTGGATCACTGTGAGTTCAAGGCCAGCCTGGTCTACAAAGCAAGTCCAGGACAGCCACAAGTCTACACAGAGAAACCCTGTCTCAAAAAACCAAAAACCAACCAACCAAAAATACAACAACAAAACCCTGCACGCTGTCAAAAATCCAAGTTAATATCCCCAGCCTCAGGCAGGTATAAGGTACAGGTCTGTAAGCCAGCACTTAGGAGGCAGAGGCAGGAGGATGACCACACAGTCAAGGCCAATTTGCTCTGGGCTACATAGTGAGACCCTGTCTAAAGACCAGAACCAACAAAACCCCTACCCAAACCAAAAAGCTGATAGTTGCAGTTGACAGGCTATGGGGAAAATGCTCACACATTTTTAGTTGAAGAAATCTGCAACAGTCATCAAAACATAAAGACTAGCCAGGCATGGTAGGAGTACATGCCCTCAATACCGACACTCGAATGGTTAAGAGGCGTGCCTAGAGTTTGAAAGTCGCCTGGGTTTTATATTTAATAAAACTGTGCCTGAAATAAAACCTCAAAGGCCTTTGACCTTTGACCCCCTGGTTTTAGGGAAATGCAGTTTTGAAAAGGATGGTTTGAAAGGACTCGTGAGGAGGAAGGCGCAGCACTGCTGTCAGGGAAGGAGCCCACGCAGAACATCAAGTCCCCACTTCAGGGCAGAGTGCAAGGTGCATACTACAGAGGGCAAGAAAGCCTGTGATCTCGGTCCAAATAAGCAAAGGGGAGAATATGGGGTGACAATGAAAGTGGAACTGGGGAGCACAATGTACATCTGTTGAGTCACCCTAAGGAAAGTGGAAATCACTGAGGTGTGTTGAACTGAGGGCCTATCAAACGTGGCCCACATATTTTAAAAGGGCAGCGTACTATCACAAAAAGAAAAGAGCATTGGGGCATGAAGAACCGTTGGTATGAGAGATGGCAGGGGACTGTTCAAATGGCAGCAGCCGTGGGGTTAACTGGCCAGGTTATGGGCACCTTGTGACTGACCTTGTGATTGAGAGGTCTTTGTTCGTTTCATTGGTTTGGTTTTTGGCTTCTGGTGGTGGTGGTAGTTGGCTGAACCTAAGGCCCATGTACGTGTTAATCATGCATGGTATCGCTTAGCTACACTCCAGCCCAGTGGGTATATTTTGAAAATGGAGTCACCAGGATTTGCTGGCAGCTGAATATGGAAAACACAGGAAGGATCTAAACTGATCCTGAGATCTTTGGCATGAAACACCAGCATGACTATGTTATTGCTGGTGAAGCGAAGAAGGCGAAGAAAGATGCAGATCTGGGAAGAGATTAGGCGCCACGTACTGAGCACGTGGCTTGGCATGGTGGCTCACACTTATAATCGGAGCACTTAGGAGTTGCAGGAGGAAAAATCAGGAGTTCAAGGTCACGGTGAGTTAGAGGCCACGGTGAGCTACATGAGACCCTGTCTCAAAAACAAACAATGAACAAACAAGTAAATAAATGGTGGGTCTAATCAATTTGAGATATGCAGAAAGAGGTGAGGTCAAGGGCAGACCAGGCTAGGTGGGGAAACTCTCTCAAAAAGAGGAGAGATGGTGCGGGTGCTGGGTGAGGTAGTGCACAGCTTTAATCCCAGCACTGGGGAGGCAGAGGTGGGCGGATCTCTGTGAGTTCAAGTCCAGCCTTTTCTACAAAGCCCAGCTGGGATACTCAGTGAAACTCAAAAAATAAATAAAAAGAGAAGAGATGTTTGGTAGATATTCAGATACATAAGTCAAATAAACAGCAAAGTCATAGAGACTTGCCTTCCCTGGGAGCAGTCTAGGCTAAGACTGTACATCAGAAGTATATGTGCGAAAATGTCAGTTACAGCCTGAGAACTAGGTGAGATCAGCCACAGAGTCAGTATAGAACGAGTGGAAGCTTGCTGGGAAAGGGCCTCCTAGTACAGACTAAGCGAGCAAGGATCACTTGTCTGACAGACAGGGCATTGTAAGAGCAAAGAGATGCTGATTTGAGACTGGGGGAGGAATGACAACCAAAGAATACGGGTCTGTAGGGCCAGACATCGAGGGGTGACGTAAGGGAGGCGGGGGACACCCTGGGAGTCCCGAGCTTCTTATGGTGCTGTTGAAAACAAAGAGCAATAGAGCGATGATGTAGTTGAACATCATGGAATTGCAAGACAGGGTCAAGGGCAGAGGGGAGGGAGGAGGAAGAGAGCAGACAGAGGTAGAGGAGTCCTCTGGGAGCTTTGGGGAGGAGCTGCTTTACTATCTCTAACCAACATTCTAAAGATAGGGTCAGATTCTCCTTGGGTTTCTGGGCCTGGGGCATCTTATGTCTTTCAGTGACTTCTTCCCAGCCTCATTTTGAGGCCCAGAAACAGAGCAGCCCACAGAGCAAGCAGCCCAGAGCCTTTCGTTCACAGAACTCTGCAGGCGGAGTGGGCCAGAGGAAATTCCTGCAGCATGGCTTCACCGCACCACAATCTGCCATCCATTTTCTAGGGATTGGGATTCTTTGAGGCTTTTCCTGGCACGTCCCCAGATCCCTCCCGGTGCCTTTTCAGTTTATGAATCAAGCCTTTCATTCATTCATGTATGGAACAAGCATTTCTTTTCTTAGCAACCAGTCTAGCTTTATGCCGTGCACCTAGGAAATCATTAACACTCTCATAAGAGTTTACAGTCCATTTGAGAAGACTAGAGAAAAGAAGAGAAGGAAAAGAAAAGGCACTTTTAAAGTAAAGTAGTGAAAACCAGGAGCATTTGAGAGCTGCCTGAGCTACCTAAAGTTAGGGTCTCACTGAGCCATTTAGTGAGATCGCACCTTGAAGATAATATCTAAGTAAGTAAATAAATAAGCCAAAATATTATTTTAAGCTGGTTGTCATAACGCCAGTGGTAGACAACATGTGCCAGGTTCTGGATCATCCCCAGCATGCAGCACACGTAGAAAAGTGATTGTTGGTTTGTTTGTTTGAGACGAAGGATCACTAGCTTTATCCAGGCTGGTCACCGACTCCCAGCCACTCTCATGCCTCACCTTCCCAAAGCGCTGGGATTACACACATATGCCACCATGATCAGCAAGCAGCGGCAGCAGCAACAACACTCTCTAAATTAAAAAGAAGCTGTATGTGAAGCCAAGACTGGTGGCACGGGCCTGTGATTCCAGCACTACGGAGCCTAAACTCAGTGAATGTTGAATTGCAGACCATACTGATCCACAAAATATGACCCTGCTTTAAAACAAACAAACAGAAACAACAACACTCCCAAACCAAGCCAAACTAACAAAAACTCCATCAAGGGCTGGGAATGAAGCTCTGTGCTAGAGCCTTTGTCCAGCATGTGTTAGTGCCAAGTTTAATTTTCAATGGGGGGGGGGGGCGGCAAAGAACAGATACATGTAAATGGAGATAGAATAAGTTAGGGAAAAAACCTACAGAGAATAGCTAATAAAACACTAAATGCATCTGTTCTCTCTCTCTCTCTCTCTCTCTCTCTCTCTCTGTGTGTGTGTGTGTGTGTGTGTGTGTGTGTGTGAGAGAGAGAGAGAGAGAGAGAGAGAGAGAGAGAGAGAGAGAAGAACTTTATGGAGTCGCTTCTCTCTTCCCACCTTTTCTGTGGCTTTCAGGACTGATCCCAGGTTGCCAGGCTTGTAGGTTCTGGACCAGGCATGATGGCACTCACATGATGCCAGCTTCTGGGAGTAGAGGCAGGGGCATGAGGAACCTGATCTGGTACAGACTAGACTAGCCTTGAACTCCACGTGAATCTGAGGATGACTTTGTCTCATCCAGATCTTTCTGTCTTTATCTCCTTCGTGAGCGCTAGGATTACAGACAAGTTCCACCATGCCTGTCCACAGAGGTTATTACAACAACCCACAACAATTATTCCTAACTATGCTACAAAAAAAGGAAAGATAAGATGGAAAAATTTGATTGGCATTTCTCGTTTTGTTTTGGGGATAGTGTATTTCTCTGTAATTCACTGTGTAGCCAAAGTTAGCCTTGAATTTGTAGCTATCCTCCTCCCTTGGCCCTTTGGATGCTGGGATGTATGGGGCATCACATCCTACTAAGGATATAAAATTTAGATTCTCCTTCAAGGTTGATTTGACAGTGAAACAAACCACTACCATTAGATCAGCCTTCTTTCGCTTACTGAATGGCCCAAAATACTGTAATGTTCTTTAAAAGAATATAAAAGTAATCTGGAGAGGTTATCTTTGCCATTATATTAGAGCCTTTATTAATCACTGATGGGAATTGAGAACTTTTCATTGCCTTTCCATAGTGGCAAAGGGAGGGAAAATTGATGAAGGAAACATTCTGAAATACTAGGAAAGGATAAACAGATAAACTGGGCTGGGCACGCAGCTCAGCATGTCTAGTTTGCACAAAACCCAGCACTGTGTAAACCAGGTTCGCAACACATGCCTGTAGTCCTAGCACTTTGGATATGGAGGCAGGAGAATCAGGAATCCACAGCCAGTTTCAGCTACATTCTGAGTTCAAGGCCACCATGGGAAAGACCTCCCCCCCATATAAACACGAGAGAGAGAGTGTGGTTTGTCCTAGGTCAAATTCACACCAAAAAGAAAAACTGGAATGGGACCACTGGGGGGGAATATTTTTTTCTGGCATACTAGGAGTTAAAAATACAAGTTTATTCATTATATAACAAGCAATAGAGAATTTTTTTTTTAAATAATGAACTTCTCTTACAGATTTTGGATTCAGATAAAATTTCTCTTCTAATAGAAAACGTCCATTTAGAATAGCAGGATTGTGGCCTGATAATGGCATTATACTTCTGTCTTTGCCGTCTCCTGGTCTGGTTTCATCTGCAAGCTCTGGTCAAGGTAGTTGTAGCAGGGCAGAGCACCTGGGGAGTCAGAGGCAGGTGGATCTCTGTGAGTTCGAGGCCAGCCTGGTCTACAAAGTGATTCCAGGACAGCCAAGGCTACACAGAGAAACCTTGTCTTGAAAAATAAAATATAAAAGGTAGTTGTAGCATTATATCCAGATATTAAATATTAATATTATATCTCAATTAGTAGAGAGGAAACCTCTTCTATTTTCCCTCTAGCCTCTTCAGGAAGGAGTAATAGGCTCCAGCAGGTCACTAACAGTGTCCATGATAATATAGCAGAAATTCAACTAGAACAGATTACAGAGCATGCACTTATTGACACAAGTCACCATGAACTGATAGATCAACATATAGAAGTCAGCCCCGTCACAACGCCCCCTCTCCCCACTTCATTGTTATTCTGTCATCTCCAAGCATTCACAATATTCTCTTACCCTGCTCCTCTTGAAAGGCATGTAGAAAGCTGCAGCGCAGGGCTAAAAGACTGGGACTAAGAAAGGAGGAAGCAACCACTGGAGTGGGTGCACAGCTCAGAGCTGTGCCCCAGCCTCCTACTTCTGACTACTTATAGTTGTGAAAGATGTTTGCTTTTTAAAGTCTAAATGTCCTCTTGGGGGTTGGGGTCCTTTTTTAACTACGTGCGTGTTGTGTGTAGATTTGTGCATCTGGGTGTAGTGCCCTAAGAGGCCAGAAGAGGGAGTAGGATCCTCCGCACTGGAATCCCACTTTCTGACCTGCTTGCTGGCACAGGAGCTCCAGCGCTTTGCAAGAGCAGCTTGCTTTTCTAACCACTGTGTCACGTTTCCAGCCTTAACTTTCCCCTTTTGATCAAGTCTAAGAAATGTTGGTGGGCCATTTGTTCACCGTTGGCAAACTGGGGAGAGACAGAGTTGAACTCGAGGTGACTCAAGCTCTGCTACCGACGGTGGTCTGAATCACTTTAGACCTCAGTGCTTCGAAAGCCGATTAATAGTGTTTTGAATGTGGTCAGACTCTTCGTAACCACAGGTTCTTCGGAGTCCTGCACCACAGCACATTAAATTCTCAGGGGATCTGAGGCGTCAGAGCACAGACAAATGAATCTCAGCACACACCCTTCTTCCCCAAGCAAAAGAATCTTGCTGCTGATATTTTTCTTATGTGTCTCGATTATGTGAACACGAACTAGGAAAGCCATCATTTAATAAAAAGTTTTTCTCAAAATTTCTAAATTTAGTGAGTTTTATGTGTTTTAAAAAAGGGTTTCACACGCCACGTGCAGCTTTTTGTGTGACCCAGGTACCAGTGGAGCCCAAGACACCAAACGAAGCAGTGACTTGAATAAATCGTTTGTAAATTCAAATTTGAGCCTGGTGATTTACTGTCATCGGCAGCAGTTCGCGGAGCCCTCGAACGCAGCGTGATCCAAGCCAGAATTCCCAGCAGCAACCTCTGGCACCAAGTTGCTCCTCCCGCACACGCTTTCGGCTAAGGAGCCCTGGACCCGACAAGAGGAGGCCCAAGTTCAAGGGCTTTTTCTCCAAACAGTAAAGACCACCAGAGTCGTGCACTGAGTAGGTCCACTGTGCGAAGGAGCCCCGGGCACCGGGTCCCGTTCTCCAGCCCCGAAGTGCCGGGCGATGGGTAACTCCGGCCCCGCCCTCTTGATGCTGGCGAAGGCGGGCGAAGCAAGCCAATGGCGACGCCGGGCCTCCACGCTCCTCTCCCCCACCCACCCCGCTCCACCCCGTCCCCGCCCACTCTGCAGCCGCCACCCTCTCCTCCCTCCCAGCCTCTCCCCGCGCTCTCCCCCCTCCCGGCGCCCCTCCCACATCGCCCCTCTCTCCCACTCCCTTGCCCTCCTCCCCATCACTCCTCCCAACAGGTTCCTCGCCCCATCCCCCCTCGCTCCTCCCCTTCCCCCTCGCTCCTCCCCCGTCCCTCGTGCTGGCCCCCCCGGCGCTGCTTCCCCGTCGCCCTCGCACCCCTCCCCCTCCCGTCCTCGTGCTCCTCCCGGCCCCTCGTGCTCTCCCTCCGCGTCTCCCCGCGCTCCTCCCTCTCCCTCGGGCAGCCCTCTCCGCGCTCCTCCTCCCGCGGGCGCGAGCTGTCAGCCGGGCGGGCCGGCTCCGTCATATGACCGGCCGGCGGCCGCGGCGCCGCACCTCTCCGTCCGCCGCAGCGGGTCCCCGCGCGCGCCGCTCCGGGCGGCCGCGCCCCCTCCCCC
>NW_026596244.1:7811192-7974559 GCF_907164565.1 Psammomys obesus | reverse complement strand
GCGCGCCATGGCCCCGACCCTGCTCCAGAAGCTCTTCAACAAAAGGGGCGGCGGCGCGGCGTCCGCCCAGGCCCCGCCGCCCAAGGAGGAGCCGGCCTTCAGGTGAGCGCCAGCGGGCAGCGCGGAGGCCGCAGGGCGGGCTGCGGGGACCGGACCCCGCGCCGCCGCGTCCCCTCGCCCCAGCTCCTCCCGGGATGGAGCCCGGTCTCCCTGTCCCCTGTGCCCTGGTCCTCCTGGTCGGACCCCACGCCTCTCTGTCGCCCCTCTCCGGGTCTCACCATGTGGGACTCCAGCATCCTCCTCCCTCCCTCTTCCTCCTCGGGTCTTTCCAGGTGGGACTCTGCTCTGCACTTCTTTCGGGGTCCCAGAGCCGCGAACCGCCCTGTCCCCTCTCCGCTGCTCTCCCTGGGTGGGACCCCGGCGCCGACCTCCTTCCCTCCTTCCCGGGTCGCCCCGGGTGGGAGCCCCACGCCATCCTCTGCCCTCTTCCCCCGGGTGCCTCACAGACTCTCTCCATATGCTCCCGCGCCGGAGCATCTCCGGGGCCCCTGTGTACATTTCAGGGTCTCTGGAGAGAGAGTCACCTGCACCCCTCCCGAGAGCCTGTAAGCTGTCATTTTGCAGGCAGCTCCAACCTATCTAGTATGTGACAGTATTTTGAAGTTGGAAAGGGTGAAGCTACGATAAAAACAGCTTCTTTCTTGCAGTGTATGACAAGCTCGCCGGCGGGTGAATAAAAGTGTGTAATTTCTTCATCAGTTAGAGGGCTGATGCCGCATGATGAGTGGAAAGGGAGGGAAATGCTTTTATGGAACGTCTCAGGTTCTAATTTAACAAAGCTGCGGCAGATATTTAATAGTTCGTCTTCGGAACACATACCTTTGAATTAGCATGTAATAGGAAGCTTGCTCAATATCCACAGCTCTTAAGTGGCTGGTCTTGCATTTTGATGTAAGCGATTGACTTGCAATCCGGTCTTTAAAATGCCTCCACTACTATGCTTTTGAGTGGTAAGTTTCCAGAGCTGCTTTCCTGGGTCCTGTACTGTCTCCCAGCACTCTTATGTTGAGACAGTCATTTATTTGCCTTTTAAGTTTTCAACATTTGAAAGAACTGAACAGTCCATACCGATTCTGGCATTCTGGTAGGGCTTTTTGTCCAGAATGTCTGCAAAAGCAGTTTATGGTTAAAGAAGGCTAGAGTCAGTACAGTAAACATTTAAAAGTTAAAAGTAAAACTTTAAAAAATGATTTTTTTTTTAAGACAAGGTTCTCATTAGTCCAGGCTAGCCTTAAACCTTTGGCAATCCTCTTGCCTTTGCTCCCCAAAGGTGGGATCATAAACACTAGGCATCATGTTTGAAATCAATCTTGATTAAATTTAATCCTCTGTGTTGCATAAACATACGTTCAAAACACATACAAACCCCTATTATAGTTATATAAGATTTTCTTTTATCTTGTATTTTGAAACAGTCTTACGTAGCCCAGGCTGGCCTCCATCTCCTGATCCCCCTGTTACTGCCTCTCAGTTTAAGATTACAATAAGCATGTGCTGCCATGCCTGGCTCCAAGTGTGAGAGTGAAGCATTAAATAGAACAGCACTTGTGTGTGCGGTGTTTGGAAGGTAGGTTGTGAGGATTCCGTGTATCAGTTAGTATTCATTCCATGTCTCATATAGTCAGTGTCATTTGCATTAGGCAAACTGAACCTGATGGTTTGGGTAGGGAATTTTGTGCCTTTTGTCTGCCTACTAGGGATGCTGTATAACTTCCCAGAATGGTAGACTTGTTTTGGAGTCGGGACGTGTAATTTCTTCTTAGAATACCAGACTAGATGGAGATAGAAGGTCTAGAGTGCAGCACAGGTGTCTTCACGCTGGCAGACCTTCCCAAGGACTTTAACGCCTTTTTAATGATGGTGGAGATGGTAGGGTGCTTGTCATTGTCGTTTTTGTTTGTTTGCTTGTTTACTTGCTTTTGTTTGTTTTTCGAGACAGGGTGTCTCTGTGTAGCCCTGGCTGTCCTGGAACTCACTCTGTAGACTAGGCTGGCCTCAGACTCACAGAGATCTTGCCTGTCTCTGCGTCCTTGATCACAGGCGAGCACCACTGTGCCCGGCTGGTCTTTGTCATTGTTTGTCGAGTTCTTTGCCTATTTGTCCACTCCCTCCATGGGTAAGGTTAAATTTGGTGTATTTTGAGCAACAACAACAAAAATGTGTCTATATTTAGGGCTTGGCCATGTTAGGAAAATTGATTCCACTTTGTGAGTGTATTATTAATGCTGTGTTCTGACTTCTCATTGGCGTATGAGGAAGAAGAAAATCATGCCGTGTAATCTTTAGGATTTTTATTGCATTATGTATTCATCCCTGTGTATGTGTTTGCCTGTGGCTGAATGTACCCAAACAAGTTCAGTGCACGTGGAGGTCAGGGGACAACTTTCAGAACTCCGCTCTCCCCTACCATGTGGGCCCTGGGTCTAACTCAGGTGATCGGGCAACGAGTACTCAGCCACCTTGACAGACTCCATGGGGTATTTCTTGTCGTTTGTTCACCTCAGGTTATTTTTTGAACTAAGCTTTTTGAGGTAGATGTTGAAGAATCTTGAGTTGTCTCTCTCCCGTTTTTGAGGCAGGCTCTTACGTAACCCAGGCTGGCCTAGAAGTCTAGCTCCCTTTCAGTTAGTCCTCATGTGATCAGATGCTGGGGTCACAGGTTACAGATTCACTAACATGCTGGGCACTTGTATGACCTCTGTTCTTTTTCTGTTTTGTTTTGTTTTCGTTTGGTTTTTTGAGACAGGGTTTGTTTCTCTGTGTAAATTCAGCCTCTTTTAATTTCCTTCTATTTCCACCAAGTCCATAAAGGGGTGGAGGGGAGCCCTTTCTCCAGATGATAAACACAGTGTGTAAGTAAGACCCTTGGCTGTGACGAGGCTCTATGGGGATGACTGACAGATGATGATCTGGAAACAGTGTGAG
Organism: Psammomys obesus; assembly: GCF_907164565.1. Taxonomy (NCBI): domain Eukaryota; kingdom Metazoa; phylum Chordata; class Mammalia; order Rodentia; family Muridae; genus Psammomys; species Psammomys obesus. The sequence goes on along the minus strand of NW_026596244.1, from coordinate 7,971,574 downwards.
GATGGAGCCACTCACTCTAGACAGCAAACTGCCTCTGGCACCCGAAGAGAAAACTACAGCATGGTGTGGTGAGGAGTGGAAATCCCCCCAGATAAGCATGGAGATTATGCTGGCCACTTGGGAGGCAGAGGCAGGTGGATCTCTGTGAGTTAGACACCAGCCTGGTTTACAAAGCGAGTTCCAGGACAGCTAAAGCTCCAGTCCCACACTGAATTCACAGTCTTATCCAAAGTAGTCAGGAACAGGATATAATTGTAATATTTCTGAAACTTAGACTCTGCTTAAAATCATAGTTCGCTCGTCTTCTAAAATGCTTTTCACTTTTAATTAATTGGTAAGTATCAATTTGAATAACCCTCAGGTATTCAAAAATGAATACAATAGAATTTCTGGACTTAAGGTCAACATGCCTACATAGGACTTTTAAAATATTTACTTATTTTTGTGTGTGTATATATGTATGTGTATGTATGTATGTATGTGTGTGTGTGTATGTATGTATATATTTATATGTATGTGTGTGTATGTATGTATGTGTGACTGAGTGTGTGCATCAGATCTATGCAGGGGCTCTCAGAAGTGTGAGATCCCCTGGAGCTGGTGTGAGTCATCATATGGATGCTAGGAGCCAAACTTGGGTCCTCTGCAAGAGTAGAAAGTGCTTTTAATCACTGAGCTATCTCTCTAGCTCCTACATAGAATTTTTTAATGGTCAAGGTGTATCCAGTGTCTTCTGCGTCAGCCTTATATTTAAAACATTATCTATGTTATCTTTTTCCCTCTTTTACTGAGGACCAAACCCAGGGTATCATGCCTGCTAGTTGAAACATTATTTTAAGATTGTTTTTGTTTTGAGACAAATTCTCAAGCAGCCAAGGCTCTTTCTGTCTCCACTTTCTGAATGTCACGGTTACCATTGTGAGCCACTACACATGGCTCCTGTACTTTGTTACCTAGTTTTATTTTTTGCTGGGCTTCAGACTGAATCTGGAGCCTTGCACATGGTAGGAGTTTTGAGACTTGATGCTTTTGGATTTTTGAGTCGGGGGTCTTGTGTAGCCCAGGCTGCTCTGGATCTTCCGATCCTCATGCTGCACTCTTGAAACTGTTTCAGTTGCAGACATGCATCCTCATGCTTGGTTCTTGTTTTGTGTTTTGAGACAAGGTTTCTGTGTGTGTATCCATGGCGTCCTGAAACTCCACTCTAGAACAGGCTAGCCTCAGATTCAAAGAGGTCCACCTGCCTCTGCCTCCTGAGTGCTGGGACAAAAGGTATGCACCACTACCGCCTGGCTTCTTGTTTTGTTTTTAAAGGTCTAGTAAATTATTGGACTAAATTATTGGACTTTCCATTGAAGAGTAGTGAAAATATGGGCTGCTAAATGTTTTCTTTGATTCTGGATGGGTTAGATGTAGTGAGCCCCACGTGGGAGGGGGATAGACGGGAGCTGCTTGGTAGTTAGCCAAATAAACGCCACCAGGAGGGAGCTTGCTTCTTTCCTCAGGTCCCAAATACCTAAGGCCAAATGGCCTAGTTAGTGGTAATCCTCATTTGTTCTGTTAGAACAGTTCAAATAATCTGTTACAGGGATAGGATAAATATAATTAAATCCACTTATTGCCAAAGAGCAGCTAATGCCAGTCTACAGCTTGGCTCTCCACCTGTACAAAGCCTGCGAGGACGCCCATGGCTATGTGCCCTAGAGTTCATGGTGTGAAGAACAAGATTATATACTAAGAGGAGCAAGTAGACATACTCTAGAAATGATGACAAATGTATACATAAACCTAATCCCATAGAGTTTATCTCAGTTCAGAATTAAGAGCTAACTCACTGTTTTTATGGTAGGCGTGATTTGGGCAAGACGGTGCCTTCCTTCATAATGCCAGCTCCCAGGGTGTGCTTATTCCTAATAGGATTGTTTTAGGGTAGGATAGAGAATATAGGCAAAAACATGTTTTTCCCCAGCAGCTCCTGTGTGTGTGTGTGTGTGTCTGTCGGTGAGGGGTAGGTGATGTGTGTGCATTTGTGTAGGCATGAATGTGCCACAGCATGCTTGTGGCCAGAGGTCAGCCTCAGGTACAGGTCCTGGCTTGAGACAGGGTCTCTTTTTGTTGTTTTTCTGCTGCACTTTCCACTAGTTGAAGTGCAGGCTTCCAGGGATTCTCTTGGTTCTGCTGCTGGGATTGCAGACTTTTGTGCTATGTCCTGGCTTTTATATGGGTTATAGGGATTCAAAGTCTTGTTCTTGCGTTTCCATGGCAAGCACTCTTACCTGCTGAAGCATTTCCCCACACATTCAGATCTATAATTCCCATATGATAAGACCATGTAGAGATGTCCTTTCCTGACAAGGTGTATCGACTGGCGTACTCTTGACGTAGCTCCTGGTTTTGCCATGTTGTCGGATACGGAGAGGTTGTTAGTGATGTTAGCAGAGGAGAAAGGGAAGCTGTGCTGTGTAATGCTCTCAGCAGACCAGTGCACAGTAGTGCATGCCTGTAATCCTAGCTTTTGGGAGCTGAGGCAGCAATATGAGGAATTAAAGGCTACCCTCAGCTTTGTAAGGAGGCTGAGGCCAACCTGGGCTACATGAGACTTTGTCACAACACAACAAAACAAACAAAAGTCTGTCTTGGAAGAAAAATATGGTGGTCGTCCCTGACGTAACACGGTGCCATGAAGCTGAACTGTGAGATTGTCCAGTGTTAAGTCATCTGTAAAACGATACGGTCCTATGTAAAAGATTTAACTTGTATGAGGCGGGAGTTATAAAGGGAGTTAGAAACTTTCAGAAAGAAGAAAATGCAATTCAAAAATGATTTTGTAGCAACTTATATTAAGTAATGAAATTCAGTATTATTCTACTGAAGTTTTACTAAAAGTTGAACTATTTTCAAAGTCCACTTTCTTCCTGTGTAGACTTGAGGCAACTGAAGTAAATGTTTTTTCATGTCTTTATTTTGTTGTTATTGTAGTTTTGTTTCCACTTTGTTGATTTTTTAGCCTTGATGCAGTTAGTGGTGGAACACAGACCCTGTGATTTCAGAGAAACATTAAAGACAAATCGCGAGCAGCATTTCACACCTGGACATGTGCGACTGCATGCTCAGAAACACTTTTAGGAGCACAGTGCTTTTTTCTGAGTTATTTGCAAGTGGTGTTTTTTTTTTTTTTTTTTTTTTTTTCCAATCAAAAGCGTTTGTTTAAGGGAACAGATGACATACATACTTTTGTAGAATTTAATCTAAAGCGAATTAGTTCTACTTTGCAGCCCTGAATTTGATAGCTATGTCAGAGACAATGAGTTCTGAAGCTGCAGCATATCGATGAAGAGATACTGTTCTGTTGTGCAATTCAGGGGTCTGGCATGTTATATAGTTCAATAGCTTGTAGTCATGTTTAAAATTTTCACTGGTATATGTTAATTATATGAAACAATGGCTTTTATTCTGCCATTTTCATAAAGCATGTATGTGATTTGCCTAAAACCATGAGTTTCTTTGTGATATTTCCATACATGTATGTAATGTGCTGTTATATTAGTCTGATATATGTTATGTATCATGTCAGTCCCCCATTCCTCATGGTCCCCTTCTCTTACTTCAAAGTTTTTTGTTATCAAGAAGGAAATTCTGGTGGCACTGGAGATTCTGCCTGGCGGGGAGAGTGTTTGCCTAGCAGGCAGGAAAGCCTGGCGCGGTGATGGGCATAATGCTGTGACCCAACCCTCTGGAGGTGGGCAGGAGGAGCTGGAGGTTAAGATAATTCTTGGCTACAGAGCAAGCTACAGGGCAGCCTGTATGCCAGAAGAAGGCATCAGATCCCCGTATAGACGGCTATGAACCACCATGTGGTTGCTGGGAATTGAACTCAGGACCTCTGGAAGAGCAGACTGTGCTCCCAACCACTGAGCCATCTCTCCAGCCCCGCTTGTTGTGAATTTTAATATATTAAATTAAACCCAAATTCAACACAAGTCTTAGGAGGGCCAATGGTGAGCCTGGAGAACGGCCTTTCTCTAGAAATGGAGCATAGTTTTATTGCCGAATGTAGGCTGTCAGTTTTCCTAGAGATGGCTTTCGAGAAGGGTGACAGAATCGTTTATGTTTTTTCGCTCTTGTTGTTGCTGTTGTTTGTGAGACAGGATCTGTGCAGGCAGTCTTGCACCTGTGTCTTCCTGCCTCCCAAGTGCAGGGCTTATAGGCCTGGCTGCTACACTGGGCTGGGCTAGCATACATGTTTATAAAGCAAAACTATGTAATTATGTGTTTGTTGTTGTTTCTCTAGTCAGGGCGTCGCTGTGTAACCTGGGCTGGACTGGAATTTGATGTGTTAACCAGACAGGCTTCACACTTGTACCGTATCCTCCCGCCACGTGCTGTACTGTGCACGGCTGCTGTAAATAAGTTACTGCTTGATGACGTGTGTGGGGCTGGAATTTGGATCTGTGCATGTGCAGAACTTACAACTCCAAGGAGAACATCGTTTTTGTTGTTTTGTTTTTTTATTGCTGTTGTTTTAGGTTGTGTTTCTCATGCTTTGCTTCTAAAGGTCAACTTAAAGAAGCCACTTTGTTTTTTTGGCAAAGGAACTTATTAAAAAAAAAAAATCAGGGCTGGAGAGATGGCTCAGAAGTTAGGGGTACTGTTTGCTCTTCCAGAGGTTCTGAGTTCAATTCCCAGCAACCACATGGTGGCTCCCAACCATGTATAATGAGATCTGGTGCCCTCCTCTGGCATGCAGGCACACATGCAGGCAGAACATTGCATACATAATAAATAAATACATCTTTAAAAATAAAATTCTTCTTGCCTCCTTGCTCTCTTTAGCTGCTTTGGCAGTCAACCTGAGCTACTGGTGGAGGAATAGGAGGGCGAATGGTAATATGCGTTACTTCTCTAGCTACTGCTTTTCTTGTGTGTGCAAGAAGGGACACATTTACAGTGATTACACAGGAGCTTTGCCTAATGTGAGTCTTTGGACTTGGGCTGTGAGGTCATGGTCTTGGCTATGAAAGTAAGTTGGTGAGTTCTTCTCTCCTGGGCTCTCTTTATCTCGGGTTTGTAAAAATGATTATTACATAAAAGAGGAAAAACAGGATGGACTTTTCCAGCTCACTGGGCATGTAATAGTGGTTTCCCTCCACCCCACCCCGTCTGTAAATGGAACATCCATGACTCACCATGGCCACACAGGCACTTTTGTAACCCTGCTCACACCGGGGGGAGGGGAGTTGGGGATGGAAGGAGCTGGGCTGGCATCCCACTGTGTTCAGACAGAATCTGCCCAGATGCCATTGTATGGGCTGGTGAGGAGGACAGTGTGCCTTCTCATACACCGTACTGCAGAGGTTTTGAACAGTGCTTTCTGTTTGTGCCAAGAGAATGCAGTGTACCAGTGTGAAAGAAGTGCAGCCAGTTAGAAAGTAAGGCTGTGCCCCCGTGCTGTGTGGCAGAGTGCTCCTCTGCCACATAAGATTTTAGTGTTAGGAGCCAGGAAGTGGCTTCGGTGGGTGACGGTGCCCAGCGTCAGGACCGAGGACCTGAGTCTAAGCCCTGAGACCCACATGTGAGAGACCCGACCATGCAGGGTGTTGTTTGCACACCACATGTGTTCCATGGCTTCCTGTCTACATACACGCACACACAAATATACTACAAAATGTTAAAATGGACAAAATCTGAAAAATATTTAGTATTAGCTTTAGTCTGAGTCCCTCAGGTTTTCCCCTAAGCTGTGTTCCTTTCATTTTGATTATATTTAGAATATTTTTACTGACTTGTGCCTGTGATTTTTTTTTTTTTTTTAAACTTGGGTGTGGTGGGGATTGAACCAGGGCCTGCTTTCTTTGCACTGAACTCCATCCCTAGGTTTTCAATTAAGAATTTTTAAAAGTTGCCCAGAGGGAGACTTAAAGTCTCTTTGTAGCCTAGGCTTCCAAGAAGATTTTCTTTAAAGCACTCCCCCCCCCCACACACACACGCACGCACACTCACGCGCTCGCCCACATATGTATTCATTTTATCTTCCTTGGAATGAGAAGTCAGAGGACAACTTGTGGGTGTTGGTTCTGTCCTTCCACCATGGGGTCCTGGGTCCTGGGGTGTCAGGTTGGTGGCAAGCACCTTCACCCCTGAGCCTTTTTACTGGCCCTCTGCCTTAAGCTCTTGATCCTCCTGTTCCAGCCCTCTTCTCTCCCCTCCACTCCTACCCCACCCCCACCCATTCACCCCGCTTGCTGTCTGGGATTATGGATATGCCATCACACTGTACCTGTGATTTGCTTAATTTGTAGATTAAGCTCTGAATTTGTACCTAGCATATGGCTGTAGAGCGGTATATATATATATATATATTGCTTTGAAAAATGATTTTCATCATCTTACCTAGAATTAAAAAAAATACCATTTTATTCTCTTTTCACTTACTTGTATGAGAGTTTTGCCTGCATCTGTGCATGTGTACGGTGTGCATACCTGGGGCCCACAGAGGCCCGAAGAGCGTGTCCAGTCCTTAGCAACTGGACTTACAGAACATCGTGAGCCGTCATGCCGGTTGGCTGAACTGAATGTAGGTCCTCTGCAAGAACAGCAAGTGCTCTTCACCACTGAGCCATCTCTCCAGCTCTGGCATTTTAAAGATCATAAATAAGAGCACATCTATATTTCATAGATCTTTAAATTAATAGTCATTGCTGCTTTTTATCTACTGATCCCTAATGGAAAATGAAACCCAGGTACTAGGTATGATAGTGGCTGCAGGCGCTGAGGCTATAGAAACTCATCCTCCCAAGCCCAGGGGAAGCCCGCACACCTGGGAGCTGGGTCTGATTTTCCGTAAACTTAGTTGCGTGTTGTTATGGCAACTATTACTTTTTGACAAGTTAGAGACAGGTTAGATGTCAACCTGCACATTCCTCAAGAGATGAAACGGTGTTGATACAGGATGTGTGAAGAAAACACAACAAAGTCACGTTAGCCTTTAACACCTGGGATGCAGCTCCCTCCCTTATGTGCCCAGACAGTTGGAAGTTCTCTTTTTCTATTGTGCAATCAACTCTTAGGGACTATAGGGCAAAAAAAAGGAGGCATGTTTATTTTCATTTAGTTCTGAATTAACTGTATATGCTCATTATTTTATACCAGTGCGTAGTAACAAGAAGCTCTTTTAAATTTGCTATAACATCTTTCTAATGTAAGCTTTATTAGAAAGTAATTGCACGGAACAGGAGAATGGACTTGTGTGGGTAGGGCTGAAGCAGGAGACTTCTGCATCCCAGCCCTGCCTCTCTGTGCAGCACTTCATACCATATACAGCAGGAAGTTGTCAGAAAGTAAACGCTTGGTCATGGAGTGAACAAATGTGCCGACGGGTTCTGAAAACAGATGCTCCTCAAAAACTCAGTCCCGTTCTAGAACTGGACCTTGTTTTGGTTAGTGCAAAGGATGGAACCCAACACCTACCAGAATCTTAGCTGGGTGTGGTGGTGCACGCCTGTAATTCCAGCCCCCAGGGAGGCAGAGGCAGGCAGATCTCTGTGAGTTTAAGGATAGCCTGGTCTACAAAGTGAGTGCAGGACAGCCAAGGCTACACAGAGAAACCCTGTCTCTGGAAAAAAAAAAAAAAAAAGTTAACTTGGGTGGAGGTTGCCTTTCTTAGTTTTACTGAGATGTATTATAACATTAGTAAAGAAATCTCTAACTGGCAGGATCGCCTAGCAGATAAAGGCACTTGTCACCAAGCCTGATCTGAGTCTGTCCTTGGAACCATACTGTGGAAGGAGAAGACCAACTCTCAAAAGTTGTCCTCTGACCTACACATTCATGTGCGCACACACACACCCATAAACGCAAACAGGAACGCACCAGTATACACAAATAAAAACTTTAAATTATTTAAAAAAAAAGAGAAATTTGTGTTAGTACTCATCACCTGCACTTTGCCATTACATAGCAAGTTCAAGGCCAACCTGGTCTCCCTAAGGAGCCAAAAAAAAAAAAAAAAAAAAAAAAAAAAAAAAAAAAATAAAAAGGGAAAGCAAGAAAGAAAGAAAAAGAAAAGAAAAGCAGTCCTGTTATAGGCAAAGAATTTTTTTTTTCTTTTTTTCTCCCAATTAATACTAGTAATTTGTTTTTCTGGCTACAGAAATGATAGAGTAAGTGTTCAAAAAGATGGATTGATAACCCCTACCCCAAAACCCAAACCAAAGATTTTGTTTGAATAACATATGAGACCCAGTTAGAAAATCCCAGCTGTGTCACAGACAACCTACTGAAAGTGTATTTAACATAAATAGTATGTATGAACAGAACCTCTGGCATTCCTACATGTCGATAACAACAACAAAAATATAGTATATACACACGAGTTATTTGAATTAATTCGCGCTAAGATAAGTTAGGTCTCCTGAGACAGTAAGTTCACCGCTGTGGAGTCAGTGCTGGTGCTGGAGCCTGCAAGCAAGCCTTTTAGCTGTATGTGGAATGGAATAAGGGCCTCAGAGAAAGACAGAACCCTCAGTACTTTCCATGTAGGATTTCCCAATTGAAAAATTAGTCTGCAAATGGGTTAACAGGAAGAGTACAGTTCAGGCTAACGTCATTAATGGTGGCCCATGGTGAGCCTGGAAATGAACTGTGAGTAAACATTTTCCCTAAGTATATCAGGCAATGGCTGTTTGCTTTAGAGGGGTACATTGAATAAGCTAGTTGCTAGGGCAGAAAGAGATGGCAGGAACTAGTGGCACCAGCGAGCAAAGCTGGACTTCTGGGAGCCAGGTTGTTCTAAGTGTTCAGGATTTTGTTGAGCACCTGTAAACAGTGGTCTCTGGCTCTTACTACAGAATGCTGTGTGTGTTCCGTAGCATGAGTGTGGAGGTCAGAGGACAACTTTGTGGAGTTGTTTCCCTCCTTCCACCTGTATATGGGGAATTGAATTTAAGGTACCAGGCCCAAGGTTATTCATTTTTAAATGCACCCAATAAAAATCAAACAAACTTTATTAAACAGGTTGACATGCAAGTCTCCCTTCATATTTATAATTTCTTTCCTCAGAGGCTACTAGTGTATTGTGTCCTTCCAGGAGTATTCTATGCAAACACAAGAAAACCATTCTTATTGTGTTGCATACAGTGACAGTTGCTGTGGGCTACTTTTCTGTCCTCTCTTGTGTTTGTGGATGTGTACGACCATATGTGTGTCCATGCTTACACATGGACAGAGGAGGATATCCAGTGCTCTGCTGTATTGATTTCCTTATTCCCTTGAGCCAGGATCTCTCATTGAACCCGGAACTTGCCATTTTGGCTGGACTGACAGCCAGCAAGCCCCAGCTTCCTCCGGTGTCTCCAACCCCACAACACTGGGGTCAAAGATATGGACAGCCATACCTGGCTCTTTTTTTTTTTTAATTAAATTTTTATTTTTTTACCTTAATTACATTTTATTTGCTTTGTATCCCAGCTGTAGCCCTTTCCATCATTCCCTCCCAATCCCATCCTCTCTCCCCATCTCCTCCCTGTCTCTCTCCAAGTCCACGGATAGGGGAGGTCCTCCTCCCCTTCCATCTAACCCTAGCTTATCAGGTAGCATCAGGATTGGCTGCATTGCCCTCCTCTGTGGCGTGGCAAGGCTGCTCCTCCCTCAGGAGGTGTGAGCAAAGACATGCCTGGCTCTTTAATATGTGTTCTGGGTGTGAAATTCAGGTCCTGATGCCAAGGAGCAAGTTCCTTAACCCACCGAACCACTGGTCCAGCTCACTAATAAGTATCTTGATTTCCTTTGAGTAAATGCTGTGTACCCTTAACTTAGTCCTTCTCAGGGCTGCTGGACATTGAAGTCAGCCGGCAAGCCCAGATTACTCTCCCAGAGACCCCGACTTCATGTCTGGACTGGGGCTTTCAATGTCTGGGAAACCCTCTCCAAATAATTTTAGTGCACAGCCAACCATTTTAACCATTGAAGGTTTATTTCGGTCAAGTGAAATTTCAGGACAGTTTTTGCCAACGTAAGAGTTTCCACCTGTTGATTCTCTTACCAGTGGCACATACTAGGAGCTGGTAAGTGGAGGTGATTTAAGTCACAGTAAAGAAACTGGGTGGGATGGTGGTGAATTTGGACACTTACACACTCAGTGGTTGTTGATCACGTGTTATTTACATAATTATAACACTTTTTTCACTTTGGTAGTGCCATCCAGGCATAAAAAATGGACATTTTAAAAACATTTACTTTCCTTTTGTGTAGATAGATAGATAGATAGATAGATAGATAGATAGATAGATAGATAGATAGACAGACAGACACATATGTTTGTGTCTGTGTGTGTACATGTGTATGCGGTGTGTAGCTCCTGGCTTCCACATGGGTACTGGGGATCACGACTCAGGTCCTCATGCTTCATTGACTTAGCCATCTCTCCAGATCCCACATTGTTCTTTGACCTGAAATATTCAAAAGGAAAAGCTCTTGTACATGAAGATTAAAAAAGCACATGTATAAACAGACAATCTTGGCATTATCGTCATGCTGACTAATGACCGACGCTCACCAGTTGTTTAGTAGGAAGGTAGGAAAACTGTAGTGTCAGCTTCACAGGATACCAGGTAATGTGCAAATGGTTATGTATATAGTGATATAAACTGTTTACTGTAAATTAAAAATACCAAAACCATTTGGTATCTAAGATGAGCATATCGGTAAACATGCAAGTAGAAGACCAAGAACTAGAAAGAAAAAAGAAAAAAGTTTTTAAAAAAGGGTTGTGATGGGGTGCTGATTGTAGACAGACAGCTTAAAACAGTGAGGAATTCCCACCCCCACCCCCGCCTTCTTGAGGAGCAGCCTTGCTAGGCCGCGGGTGTGTGTGTGTGTGTGTGTGTGTGTGTAGATTGCTGCCAGTCCTGATGAGACCTGATAGGCTAAGGTCCATTGGAAGGGGACTTGGAGGGGGTGGGGAGAAGAGGGAGGGAGAGTAGGATTGGGAGGGAATGAGGGAGGAGACTGCGACTGGGATGCAAGGTGAGTAAACTGCAATTAATATAAAAAATAAAAATTTAATTAAAAAAAATAGTGAGGAGGGAGCCGTTCTCTCTGAGCCTTCTCCCCCGGTATGCTAATGTTCCTACTGCATGGCTGGTCTGGAGAGTGTGTAAAGGGAAGTGTCTAACCTGTGCTCACTCAGGCTGACACTGTTAGCGTGCACGCTGGTGGTGCAGACTCGCATCCATGATTTGTTCATCACTGTTTCTTCCTGTGTACCCTCAAGGGCAGTTTGCATTGGACTTCAATCTTACCACTGCTTGCTTGGCTCCTGCCCCACACTCCCTGAGTCCTAGGATTTCAGGCAGGCATGGGGCCAAGCTTTATGCCATATTTTAACTGTACTCCTTTGCATTTATTTATTCATGGGCAGGGCCTGCATATGCATTGGTGCATGCATGCCATAGTGCAAGTATGGAGGACAAAGGGCCAGCTTTTGGGAGTCCTTCCATGTGTGACTTCTGGGGATCAAACTCAAATGATCAGGCTCAGTGCCTTTACTCGCTGGGACACTTCCGTGGACCCCCGTTATTCTTTACTCCCTTCTAGTGGTAAGTTCTACATCTGGGACCCTTGACGTTAATACTGTATTTAATACATATTAGCCATGTGGGGTGCAGTGAGCTTGGCTTGGCCTTCTTGTATGCTGTCGTGGCATTTTGTGGGCCTTTCCTGAGGGGCTGTGAGTAAATAGCTGTTTACTCCTGAGAAGGCGCCAAGGACAGACCGAAGAAATGATTCCACCCACGTCCGACTTGGCCAACCCCTGAGCTTACAGGCGTTACTTACAGAAGCATGAATGACTCAGGGCAGCTGCGCCACCGGAAAGCCCATGAGCCTCAGAGTGAGGGTGCCTGAAACCTGTGGCCCCAACTCACAGGCTGCTCCACAGGAGTCCTCTCCCCAGCACTGACTGTTCCTACGACCTCAGGCCTTGTGAGTCTTCCAGGATTTCTGGACTTTAGAGCCTGGTAAGGTTCGAGGTATTCCTAAGTGGTAAGCTTCCCTGGTCTCCAGGAGGAAGTGTGTAGACTCACAGGAAGGAGCTGCAGAACATGGACCAGAGGGTCCATGCCAAATTGTATCAAGGTTACCACTCATCAAAACTGTTGTTCCACTCAGCAGATTGCAGTAGGCAGTTTCATTGTGGGTGAAGTACTGTCATGATGTGTCGTTCTCTTCTGATTTGGGTGTGGGAGCGGATTGAACCCAGGGCCTTGCTCGAATTTTACCGCCAGCCTTTGATTATTCTAGAAGCCTTTATGTGAAAGGTACTCAGTCTCTAGCTCACCATTTTTTTTTTCCTTTTTAGATTTTTTCCCCCTTGTTTTACATGTATTAGTGTTTGCCTGGATGTTTGTCTGGGCATACAGTGCCCATTGAGGGCAGAAGAGGGCACTGGATTCCCTGGGACTGAAGTCACAGGTGGTGGTCAGCTGCCATGTGGGTGCTGGGAACCGAACTCGGATCCTCTGGGAGAGCGTTTAGAGTTCTTAACCACTGAACCACCTCTCCAGCCCCCTCACTGTTTGCCTTCAGAGCTTTATCCCAGAAATATCAGTAGTGAGGACCATACAATTATCCATGAACAAAAAAAACTTTGTCTTATGCCCATTTAAAAAAATAGCCAGAGCAGGACACAGGGCTATACACTTGTAATCTCAGCATTTGGGAGGCTGAGGCAGAAAGGAATGAAAGTTCAAGGTTAGCCTAGGCCATTTAATGAGTTCTAGGACAGCCTAGCTTCAGTGAATCCCTAAAATAAACAAAACAGTGTTGGACATGGGGCCTTGGGATCTGGACATTTGGGAAAGTAGATTTGCACACATCCACACGTCTCCCCTGCCCCCAGGAATGGGAGGAGGCTATTCGCTCACCTCCTTTGGCTCTGAGTGGCATAACTCCTTGTGGCTGGGCTTCTTCTGGCCCCGTGTGGTTTGAAAGCTTGGTCCAGTTTAAGGCTGAGCTTTGCATCAGAGTTTAGCATTGTTTAAGGCTGTTGCACTCCCATTGCTGTCTGTTTGGAACAGATGGAAGGATGTGAAGTGAGGAAGAGGGAATTATATGCATGAGAGATAATAAAACCAAGTAGCGATATTTAAAGTAGCAGCAGGGTTTTGAGCCCGAGGAACCTCGGAGAATGGTAAATAATTAATAGAAGTAAGAACTTAGGAGAAATGATTTTAAAGATGGAATAAGTAAATTTGGTTTCATGTGACTTGTATTGAGGTGAAGATGCATACTCCCAAGTAATAATGAATGAAGTTAAAGTGTCAGAGAAATATTAGCTAGTATTTGCTGGAGTACCAGAATTCATCTTTAAATCTTTGAAACCTTTCTTTTTCTGACTTCCCCTCCCCCTAGTTACTTTGTTAAAATTGTTTTTCTAAACTCGGGTCAAGTGCCACCTGTAGTTGTCTTTGCTGATTGCTTCAAACGGGATGCTGGTCCCTCTCAACTTGTGAACGTAGTATTTTATTTATTTTTATGTGGCAGTTAATAAGTCTAAAAGTCTAAGCCTTTTTTTCTTTCCCCCCAAACAGGGATTTTTGTGTAGCCTTGGCTGTCCTGGATATGCTTTGTAGTCCAGGCGGGCCTCAGGGATCCACCTGCCTCTGCTGCCCCAAGTGCTGGGATTACAGGTGTGCGCCAGTGCGTGGCTATCAAACTTTTTTTCTTTTCTTTTCTTTTCTTTTTTTTTTTTTTGAGACATTTGTATATATGTATATAATCTGATGTTGAGACATTTGTGAGGGTGTGGGGAAGACTACATAAGAAAGTGAAAGTGGGGGCTGCTGTGAGTGAGAGGTACAACAGGGAAAGGGGAAGGAAGAGTAGGGAATTTTCCAAATGCAATTTTATGCACATTATGGAATCCTGTTACTTTGTAAGCAAATTTTAAAAACAAAAATATCTTTAAAGGTTGTAAAGTTAAAGTCAGTACAAGTACTTTGGAAAGCAAAATTTACAGAAGTGTCTTTTTCAAACTGTTCAGCTCAGTTGCACTTATTGTCCGGTTCTTCTGGCTTTTTGGGGGGGTATTTTTTTGTAGTTCTTTATGTATTCTCGATTTTAACCCCCCCATGTAAAGTATAGCTGATAAAGATTTTCTGCTATTCTGTAGGATGTTCATTGCATTGATAGCTTCCCTTGTCTGCTGAAGCCTTTTAATTTAGTGTAATTCTGTTGGTCAATTTGGGGGACTCTTTCCTGTGATCCTGAGGTCCCATTCACAAATTTCTAGCCTCTACCTATATCCTCAAATGTTTTCTCTTACCAGTTTTGTGTTTCTGGTTTCTGTGTGGTCCTTTGGTTCAGTGGTTAAGAATGATGGTGCTCTTCCAGACGACCTGGGTTTGATTCTTGGCACTACCTGATGGCTCAAAGCTATCTGTAAACTCCAGGTTTTGGGATCTAATGCCCTCTTCTGGTCTCAGAGCGCACTGCATGCATATTATAGTGCACAGATATCCAGCAAATAAACACTCATAGAAATACAAATAAAGAAGTTTTTTTTTTAATTTTTAATTAAAGAATCCAAAATTGATACATTGATCTAGTTTGACTCCATGTTTGACAGAACAGCATCTGTATTTGTCAGGTGGGACAGGAACTGGGTGGCTGTGGTGGTAGCTGGATCTCTCCTGGATAGTTTGTAGTCTTGTGGGTATGGAAAATGTTCCCTCTACCTATTCCCTAACCCCCATTCTGTACTTGTTGAAGACTGTTACTTTGTTTTATGACAGGATCTTTGGTAGCTCTGCCTGGCCTTGAACTCACTAGGTAACTTAGATTGGTGTTCAACTCCTGGTCCTCTTGCTTCCCCATCTCAGATTCTAGATTTTAGGCCATTGCCATCACCTGCATGCCATTAATGCATGCACTTTTGTGTTGTTTTCATTCGACATTTGCTTTTTTCTGGCATTGATGGGCTCAGACACTTCGGTGACTCTCAGAGTCAAACCCAGCCTCCTTCACATGGCTGGCTGTCTCACTTCTCTCCCTCTCCTCCTGTCACAGCGAGCTTATCTCAGCCCTTCACACTGTGTTGACTTTTCTCTTTCTGAAAGGTCTTTGCTTGGGACTTGCCTTCTCCCTACCTTCTATTTTTGTAATGTTCTATGTAGCCTAGGTTGGTCTTGGACTAATGTCCTTCCAGCCTCAGCCTCCAGGGCACCTTGATTACGAGAATACTCCACCAGGCCTACTAACTCTCATTGCTGATCATACCTTTACGAACTGGGGTGGTTAGGAGTCAGGATCTGTCTCTGAACCTGGAAATCTCACCGACAGCAGGCTCCATCCCCTGCTCCCAACAGGTGTAGGTTACAGATGCATGCCACTGTGCCAGGGATCCAAATTCAGGCCCTCAAGCTCAAACAAGAGGCATTTTGCCAGCCGCACACCCCCCCCCCCCAAAGGCCCTTTGATCTTTGCTTGGGGCTTTTGGTGGGTAATTTTAGTAGATGATGGAGAAGATCATTTGTCTTCTAGTTCCACCCAAGTGTCTTCAGAGAAGCTCCTGGAGTTGTAACATATGATTGTGTGGTACATTTTATCCTTCTCTGGAAGAAGTGGCCACTTACTTATGGGCAGGCTCTTGAAGAGTTTCTGCATTTTTTTTTAACTCCAAAGCCGAGTACTTGACCATGTGTGGTGCCACATGCATGTAATCCCCAGTGTAAGAGGCAGATGCAGAAGGATGGCTGCAAGTCTGAGGCCAGCCTGGTCTACATAGTGATGTCTGGGCTAACCAGGGCCAAGGAACAAGCCCTTGGCTGAAAAAACTAAAAACAAAACAAAACAAAGAAACAACACAAGGAAAACAGGCTGGAGAGATAGCTCGGCTATTAAGAGCAGTGGCTGCTCATGCACAAGACTTGGGTTTAGTTCTGGCACCCACATGGTAGTGCACAACCATCTGTAATTCCATTTCCTGAGAATCTGACGTCCTCACTGGCCTCTGAAGGCACCAGGTGTGCACACAGTGCGCATTCATATATGTAGGCAAAACCCTCACAAAATTAAATAAATAAATAAATAAACAAATAAATCAATCTTCTTTAAAATCCAGAAACCAAAAGAAATTATTTAACACATTTAAATTATATAATTTCTTTATTTTGGTATACATCCTGTGTGTGTGGTATACACATGCTGTGGTGCTCATGGAGGTCAGAGGACAATGCTTTTTTCTTTTCTCTTCTTTCTTTTAGTTTTTTTGAGACAGAGTTTCTCTGTGTAGCCTTGGCTGTTCTGGACTTGCTTTGTAGACTGGGCTAGCCTCAAATTCACAGTGATCTGCCTGCCTCTGCCTCCCTGATCGCAGGCATGTGCCACCGCACCCTGCCCAGAGGACAGCTCTGATAGTTGGTTTGAGCTCACCTGCAATGATAGGAGTTCCCAGGCTCAAACCTCAGGTTTGGCCAAAGCTGGCTTTGTCAGATAGGCCATCCCACTAACCTCCCACCCCAACCCATGGTAGTTTTTGTTTTTTTAAGAAGTTGCCACATTAGGTACCTTTGTGCCACTGTGGCCACTTTCTTTCTAAAAACAATTTAAGGTAGGGAAGGTTTGTTTTGAGTGGGTCAGGCCATAGTTATTTGGCCACAGGTGCTTCGTGAAGCATGGCGGCGAGGGGAGCCTGAGGAGTAGCTTCTCCATGGTGGGCAGGAAGCAGGGAGAGAGCAATCACAGCTTTCCTTGAGCAAACATGGCTTCCCTGGCAACAGCCTGCACTCAGGAGAACAGTAAGCTGATAGTGATTACGGTCTGCCTCTAATCTGCCCTCTGTCTGGACCAAACTCTCAGGATTTCCTGGCATTCAGTTTTCATTAGTAATCATGTGTGCTGTGGCCACAGTGTGGTGGGCCAAGCCGCTTGGCCTCTTCACCTTAGATACTCATCTTTAGTCAGGAGTGAAAACAATGCGACAGGAAAAGCTTCCGCCACAGGTGAATGAGTGGCTTTTGGCTGGAAGTGGGAAAGTATTTATCAGCTTCAGGGATGGTGGAGAACAGCTTAGTCCTGGCTGGGGGAGGTGTTCAAGGTGAAGTGGGGGTACGGCCCGGCAGAGGACTCTATTAAGAGTCTGCTGTGGACCTGCTATTGTCACTCTGAAGCTGTTAGAGGTACCCTGGAAGAACGAGAACAGCCATCAAATGCTGAAGAGTCAAGCAGCTTTTCCAGGCACAGCAGTGTGATGGCTGTTCTTGGTTGTCAGCCTCAGTCAACGAATCGCCTCCATCAGATTAGCCCATAGGCATGTCTGTGGGATATTTCCTTGGTTGATAATTGATGTATGTGGTTCCACAGACCATTGTGCGTGGTGCCATTCCTAGGCCAGTGGGTCTGTGCATGTGTAGGCCGTATAACAAAAGGTCACTGAACAAGATATAGAGAGCAAACCAGTAAGGAACATTCCTCTTTGGTCTTTGCCTAGATGTCCCTCAGTGAGGTACTGGAACAAGTAAGCCAAATTGCCTTTTCTTCCCCCAAGTTGGTTTTGTTCAGTGTTCTATCTATCACAGCAACAGCCGTGAAAAGCAGAAACTGACTGAAAACTGAATATGACAGTCGACTACCCTACCCTCCTCGTCCAAATCCACGTTCTGTATGTGTGTGCACAGCAGCTCTTACTTCCTGAGGAGCGTTTCCTCAGCATGAGGATAATGGCTTCTGTGGTAATAGCCAGGAACTATCACTACCTTTTATTATGCTTCTGATATGCACTTTGATCTAGAAGGTGAAGCATAGAAATAGACTTGCCTTTGCTGGGAAAAACAACTTATTTTCAAACTCAGTTTCTCCTCCTCTGTTCTCATAACATAGACATTTTTGACCTATGGGGGGTTCCTTACCACAAATGAAGCAGGTAGGCAATTCGTTCTGCAGCGGTGGTGTTTAGGTCCAGTTCAGTTTTGACTCTGGCTGCCCAGATACCCATGGGAGGTAGCACCCACAGGCTGAGGGTGGGAGACTCCTCCCTGCAGATGCCAGTCCATGTGGCTTCTTTCACCTATGGTTCCGGCCCTCCAGCTGTACACTGGGAGTCCCACAAGCCTCTCTGCAGGTCTCATTAATGGGCTTGAGTCATTCACAATCCTCAAGGAAGCAGGTGGAAGCCATGGCATCCTTTTGGAACGTGCTATCCTCTGAAAAACTCCATGTGTTCATGTTTCTGGAAGCTCTTTCAGACTCGTTCTTTGAGGCTGTTGTGGAAATTTTACTGCATGGACATGAAGGAAACTTGGGCACAGTGCTGAAGTGTGATTGGAAAGGTTTGATCTAAGGCTAATAGATGGGTAGGACCCTAAGCAAGGCCTGTCTGTTCAGATACTCTAGCCTTCCTTCTGAGTGTGGGGCAAGAAAGGCCCATCAGCAATGAGGGTTTCCTCTCCTTGCAGACAAGGTAAGAAAAGGACAGGGAAGATGGCTTTTGGGAAGAGATATTCCAGTGCCTAGGGCCTGTTGCTCTCATTTCTACAGTCATTTTTCATTCAGCCGCGGACTGACAAGTTGTATTCCAGGGCTGGAAGTCGGGGTGTGCCGCCCTGCACTTTTTATTCCCCATTACTCTGTCAAGGAGTGTAATGGGAGCGGACTGGCACACCACAGTGACGGTACAGGTTTTAGAGAAGCACTCAGCATAGGATTGCCAAGCAGTTTGGTTCTCTTTGTTCAGTAGAGTCCTTGATTTAAAATTTTTCCTTAACTTCTTACTTTGCTTTTGAGACAAGAGCCTCATATAGCCCAAGCTGTCCTTGAATTTACTTTGAAGTCAAGAATGGCCTGGAATTCCTCATCGTCCTGCGTCTCTGAATGCTGAGATGGTAGGCATGCGCCAGCTCTCTATGTATGATTTTCCATACCTAAATCATGATTAGAATTTGCACTTTTCTGGAAGCCTAGTCCTAGAGAATGACGGTTGAGGGTGTGGAGAGGAAGGTGGAGGAGAAGGTAAATAAGGTGAGGAATGGCGCTTTCTCCTAAGCGCCGACAGTGTTGCTTCTAGTTCCCTCTATAACCTTTTTGTTTTTAGTCTCCACAAACGTTCCAAATGTTACTTAAGTTTTATGTTGTGTGTGTATGTAAGTCTCAGGATAACTTGTGGAAATTGGTTCTCTACTTCTACCATGTGGGTCCAGGGGATGGAACTCAGTGTATCAGCCAGGTGTGTTCCTCTCTCTCTCTCTCAACAGTTTGTATGTTAGTGTATTTGGAATGCAGAGACTACTTAGAATCAACCACTGTTGAAATACTGGGATTTTTTCTCTGTTGTTTTTTTCTCCATAAACTCATGGATTGTAAGGCCTCCTTGGGCAGACTGTCAGTGTGGATTGTCAGCAGTTTATCCTCCTCATTCTCTACAGTTCATCCCATACACAGAAGATGTGAAACTAGGTAAAAGGTGGTGGAATCGGGGGCACTGACAGAGCACTGCCCTTTTAGAGAAGAGAGACCGTGAGGCCCAGAGATAGGATTTATCTGGTGTTTTTTTTTTTTTTTTTTTTTCACCTAGAAACTTTCCTCCCGGAGAGGAGGCAGGGCTAAGTGTGGATATAGTTCTTGCTAAGCAGTGTTTTTGAATGCCGTCTGCATTCCAGGGGCTGTGCTAGACTCTAACAGGAGGCTGTGAAGTGAGACGTGATGTGCTTTCCGGGAGCTACAGTTAACACAGGAACAGAAAGTCTCCACTCCTAGGTCCTGACCGTGTAATCCTTGTCGGCTCACCTGTTCACCTCAAGTCAGCGCTGCGTGCCGTGTGTGGGCAGATCCCATCCCTGCACAGGCTGGGACGATATTCACTTTACAGGGTTGTCATCTCGTGGCTCAGGTTTTCAGTTCCCGTGTCGTGTGATTTTCATTCTTACGGCATTTGAGTCTGGTGAATGGGAAGACGGTCCAGCAAATAGAGGTAACGAATCCTCTCAGTTCTGTTTGCGTAGGGGTTGGGGAAACAGGCAGCTTCCTCCCAACAGTCACTGATAACTTTGGACCCTGCATTTCAGCCACCAAAAACTTTGCCGCTCGCCAAGGATTGGACCTCATGTTTTCTTTTCCTTCTGGTCTCAGTGCTGGAATCTGGAAGTGGAACAGAGGCAAAATCACTCACCATCATTGTACGAGGGTCCGACTAGTGCTGCCTGGCTCAGTACAGTGGCCACATGCGGTTGGTTGGTGGTACTTAAAAAGTGTCTAGTCTGAATGGAGATGGCCTGTAAACCATTCAGGTATGGTGACATGCTGTAATCCCTGGACTCCAGAGGCTGACGTGGGAGGATTGCTGAGGCTTATCTGGTCTAAAAACTACAGACGTAGTCCATGTTCTTAGAAGTTCCTAACCTAGCTCAGGAATTCAAAAGGGACATCCTAGCACCCTGCCATGTGGTGAGATGAAAGAGATTCATACTTCATAATGCCATCCAGAGCACGAATGCTGATGGAAAGGGAGAGATCCAAGACTTGCTGGCAGCGGACACCACATTCACACTCCTTTATGGAAGTTGTGCACTGTCAAATATTCTTGCCTAAATAATGACCCCGGGCAAGAAAAGACTTTAACTATCTTCAGAGGTACACCATCTTCTAAGATAGTTGAGGCCTGGTCATAGCGAGGCAGTTCTGAACTCTAAGAATCAAATCTTTCCAGGTCCATTCGTCCTGTGGAGGATGTTGGAGAATCTTTCAGAATAAGACTTTGGCTTGTTTGTGTGTGAGCTTACAAAGTGAGGCTGGGAAAGTTACATGGAAGGTGTTTTAGAAAGAGAGATTGGCGTGCTTGCATGTGGTGTGGTGGGGTAGAGGAGGTTGAAAGGGGCCTTTGCCAGTGGAAGAGACAATTAACTTGTAAGCTAATTATTTCATAGTTATTATTTTCTAACTTGTATTGATTTGTTCTGAAGTTTACTGTTCTCTGTAGACATGGCTGAGTCTATTTTAGATTCTGTAACTTCTCAGAGGCTCCCGAGAACTGGCTGCATTTTGAGAGGTTGGAATTGAAGTGAGGAGGTGACTGATTTTAGTAAATTCATTTGCCAGATATTGTGGCTGGTTGTTTCTCTTGGCTTTGTGTTGTATGAATCCAACGTTGTTGTCTCTGAGCTGTCAACACACCAAACAGCTAGTAGTCTGGGACTTGTGCGCACAGACAAATTTGTCCCATTTGTCTGGAGCCACATAGGTTTCCAGAGGGTTTCTCAGCTGCTCACATGTAACATTTCAAAGCCCTTAGAGATGGGTAGAGTCACAGCTGAGGAGCCCAAGACTCAGCATCTGAGTAGTTTTCCTGAGTCACATGGACAGTGAGTAACTGGGCCAAAACTAGGTGTAGCTGTCCTTCCAGCCCAGTGCTCTGTTTCTGGTGTGGCCAGCAGGAACCCAGCTGACAGTGAATCTCCCCCCCCCCCACCCCCCTGCCTGCTCTAGTGTCTCCTGAGTTCCTGGTACTCAGGCTTACCATGAGGTACTTACTCAGAGAGCTGTGTCTGCTGATTCACACAGTTCAACATCCTTTTCCTTGCTTTCCCTTCTCATAAATTGATTTCTACACATTGTTAAGTAGCAGTATAGCCTTTTTTTTCTATTACAACTTAAAAAATGTTGAATCTTTCTTAATTAGTGATGCATTTGTTATGGGGAAGCTTTTAATTTTAGCTCTATTATGTTATAAATCATGGTTGTTGCTCATCTATCTAAAATGGAAAGAAGACAGAAGCTGTCTCTTAACAAATATTTGTTTGTTTATTTATTTGGTTTTGAGATAGGGTCTTATATAGCCAATCTGGACTATATAGTGAGTCCCTATACCAAAACTTAATGTATATTAGTTAGGCACTGTGGCATGCTTAGCATCTGGGATGCTAAGGATCCAGGAGGATCAGCAATTCAGGTCATCCTCGGCTGCATAGCAGTCTCAAGGCCAGTCTGGGATAAATGAGTCTCCAAAAGCCAGAAGGAAAACAAGCACTGAACAAAACACACAGTCTCAGAATCTGGTAGTAGAGCTCTGGCCTAACACCAGCAAGACCCTGGGTGCCAACCCTTGCCCCAAAGTTAAAAATGGAAGAGAGGCCTTTTCACAGTCTCTTTTTTAAGGGAGACTCAGAAACCAATCTAAGGTGGAACAGGTGTGTGTAGCACAAGGCATATGAGGAAGTGCAGGGGGTTGTGGAAAAAAAAAAGGCTTCCCGCAGAGGGCCCCCTTGCTGATCCCATGTGGCTAAAGCTTAGCTGTGGTTAGAGCATGTGAGTGCTTCTCGGTCCTTCTCCATGTCTTATGACCCTGGCCATATAGAGCCAGTACTGCTCAGTAACGAGCTGCATGTTGCAAAGTATCGGTGCAGAAGTTACGTGTGTCAGAGCTTTACACGCAAACAAGAGGTGGTGGGGCTCTGTACCATTTCCTTTGTGTGCATTTGCAAACATGTTTCCCCAAACGATAAGGCTCTGGTAGGAACATGGTACTATTGACCATCCGGCACATCCCTGTCTTCCTTGGAGGTGGAGGCATACACATCAGAAATTCAGAGTCATCCTTGCCTACGCAGAACACAGGAAGAATTTCTACAAATGCTCTCGAGAATACCTCTACTCGTAACTGTGTCCTGCTCACATGGCTTTCGGGAAACGAGAGCCCTGTGATGATTCCAGACTGATGGCCACAACCCGACAGTAGCTCAGCTTCCAGCTTTCTAAACAGGACTGGACTCTGGATGCCTTTGCTGAGGCCCAAATCTGGTGACAACCTGCGGACACCAAAGTTAAACTTTAAAAGTTATGTAATATTTGTTGCCAGTGTTTTCCAATGGTTGATAATCTTCCTTTTTATATATTTATTTTGTGTGTATGAATGTTTTGCTCAGATGTATGTCTGTACATGCACCATTGCATCCCCTGAAGCTGGAATTGCGGATGGTGTGTGCCTGCACGTGGATCCTCTGCAAGAACAAGTGCTCTGAACCACCGAGCTGTCTCTGTAGGCACCTAACTCTTGATAATTTTAAAATGAGTACGGCTGGCATTAACTTAACCCAGCCGAGTCTGCAAAGCTATACATAAGAAAAGACTGTAGTTTCTTTCTACGGTTTGAAGTCCCTGATACTGCACTTTATAGGACAACAACAAAAACAAACAAAAACAAATTGAAAGTCTATCCTGATGCTTGCAAGAAGGGCTAGTTATTTTTCTCAGTGCCTCTTGGGTTCCTTGACACTCACTTGGTGCCTTTTTTTTTTTTTTTTTCTTTTTTATCAAGTATGAGAACAGCTTTATCACAGCTCTTTTCAGGGATACTGTTTCACATGTCAGGGGGAACCCCTGCAGCTGTCTCCCCTCCCCTCATCTCTGTGTTGTCAGCAGGCAGGGTCGTCCTCCTCAGGTAACGTTTTTGAATAACATTTTTTTTTTAAGTGGTGTAAATAGTTTAAAAATTTCCCAAGATAGTCAGATGGCTCAAGGGTTCAGATACTTGCCACTAAGCCTCAGGACCGGAGTGTGGTGCTTGGAACCCACATGGTGGAAGGAGAGGACCAGCTCTGGCAAGTTTCCTCCGACCTCTACACATGCTCCTCCCCCACACCCGCAGTCACACACACACAATAAATAATCAAGAAAAGTAGCCTCAGTGAGGCTCCTTTATGACATTCTGATCATTACTTCTATTTTAGTTTTTCTTCATTTAAGAATGCATGCAGTATCAAAGTGTGAACACAACTTTGAGTCTTGCTCTTTTTATTTAATGTTGTAGTTGAAGAGCTCTTTTGTGTCATGGGTTTCTGTGAAGACACACTGGTCCTTTAGCTACTGAGGGCCTTTGTTGGCTGCTCTTCAGAGTACAGAGATGGGGCTAGAAAATAACCTAGATTCTAGTGAGGAACAGTAGAGCATCTTTTCTGTTTGCTTTAGGAGACAGGGTCTCTCCAGGTAGCTGTGTGGCCCAGGCTGTCCTTGAATTGACCAGATAGCCCAAACTGGCTGTGAGCTTATTATGTAGCTCAGGCTGGACCTGAACTTGCAATCTTTCTCCCTTATCCTTCCACACTAGACTCCCAGGCACATACACCAGGCACAGCTTCAGGAACCATAGATCATCATTGATTTCCATGTAACTTAAAAAATGTTACAATGGGGAATGACCCCAGAGCTGCATAGAGCTGAGCATGAGGCATGCTTCAAACTAGGAAAAAAAGTCCTAAAAGTCCTAAGTGTGCTTTATTGAAGTCAAAATAGGAAAAGCAGCTGATTTTAGTGTACGCTTAAGCTCACTTCGTTTGCAGTGGGCCGGGGAGAGAAAAGGTGGTAGAGAGAATATGAACAAGAATGTGCTTGCTGAAGAGCAGCGACGATCCTGCACCCTAAGCGCCTCTCTGAATGCCAGGCTGGGCATGTCAAGTGGCAGCACAGCAGGCAGTCCGTGCTGTGCTTGGCTCCTGCGCAGGGAATGTTTACAGGTGAGTGGAGCAGGGTTCATGGCAAAGTGTCTGACAAGGGACTTAGTCAGCCACAGAGCACATGACTGGGGCTGAGGCCTTGTCCTCAGTGCCAACTTAGAATCCAAACAGTCTAAGTGGCAAAGGCTTCAAGATGGTAGAAAAAGAATTATATCTGATGGTGTGCACAGATGGCCACGCCTAGCTGGGTACCTCCTGACAGAACAGTGTGAGGGAGCAGAGGGAGCCTAGTGCTTACTCAGGAGCAAGGGTGCCTGTACTTAAGTCATGGCCTGGCCACTGTCCCTCTGTCCCTCCCTTCCTGCTACCTTCCTTCCTTCTTTTTTTCCTTTCTTCCTTCTCTCCTTCATTTCTTCTCTCTCCCCTTCTTTCCCTTTCACACCTTTCTCTGCTCTTCTTTGTTCCCTCCCAGTCTCTCACCCTTTCTTCCCTTTCCCTCTTGCCACCCTCTATCCCCTCTTTTTTCCCATGGTATTGGAAACCGTACATCCCAGGCAAGTGGGCTAGCCCTAGCTACATAGTCCATACTCATTGCAATTTTAGTTTTTGAAGCAAGATCTCAGTAAGTTGCTTAGGTTGGCCTTGAACTCACTATGTAGAACAGGTGGGCCTTACACTTGCCCTCCTCCTGCCAGTGTCTTGGGTAGCTGTGACTACAGGTGCGCATAACCATGCCCAGCTATTCTTTGCCTTTCCTGTGTTTGCTTCTCCCTGTCTGTTAAGAGTCGATATTAATTACCACTACCCACTTCCTTCGATTGAGAGAAGCCCAGAGAACAATTCCCGGCATACAAAATAAGCACTCAGTGAATGTAGCTAGCTATTATCTCAGTAGTCCAACTGGGTTTGTATAGATTGCCACATTTCCTGACTGTCATACTTTTCTGATGAGTCGAGATAGTATCGGGTGTGTTGGGGCACAGATAGACAGCAGTATTTTTTTTATTACATACATACCAAATTAGTGTTGTGAGGATGGGTCGCTTTTGAGTTGCTAGGTACTGTGAACTACCTTAGTAGTCTAATGAGAGCTAACTCCTCTTCTCTCCCCTCCCCTCTCCTCCTTTCCCCTTCATTCCCTGTCTGTCTCTTTCTTTCTCAACAGGGTCTCTTGTACCCCTTGCTGGCCTCAAACTTGCTTTGTAATTGAGGATGACCTTGAACTTTTTATCTTCATGCTTATACTACCTCTGGAGTGCTGGGATTACAGGCTTGGGATATGAGTGTTTTGTTTTGTTTTCTCTTGAGACAGGGTTTATGTAACTCAGATGCTTGCTGGCATCATACATACTTGCTTTGTAGCCACAGATGACCTTGAACTGTGTGTGTGTGTGTGTGTGTGTGTGTGTGTGTGTGTGTGTGTGTGCTTTTAGAGGCCAGAGGTCAACTTTAGATGTCTTTCTCAGTCACTTTCTACCTTATTTTGGGGGTGTCTGCTGTTGAACACACTTTATTCATTCTCCCAGCATGGCTGGCCAGCACAGCTCAGGACCTTGCTGCCTGCTTCCTTAGTCCTGAGGTTGCAGACATATATTGCATGCCTGGCTTTTGTGAGGGTGCTGGGGATGGAGCTCAGGTGCGCATGCTTACTCAGCAAGCACTGTACTGACTGAGCCATGGAGACAGCCCACGACCCTGACTTTGTGATCCTCCTGCCACTCACCTTTCAGGTGCTAGGATTGCAGATGCCACCACACCTAGCATTGCCTCTTTAAATTCTAATACACTTCATTCTGAATTATTATAGAGAGAAAACTACCTCTTTTATTTGCTCAGTGCTTAATCTCCGTTTGTGAGATCAAGAAGCAACACCTGTTAATACTCTGGTGTCCTCTCTTGGACACCACATTTTGAAAAATCACAGCTATGCCATCAGTTGTCTGGAGATGGAAAAGAAGGGGAATGCACAGTGAAGGTTGGATGTGATACTGTGTCCTGCGGTTTTGTTTCTTGTGAAGATAATGTGAATTGGCAGAGGATTGCTTAAATAGGTTTATTAGATGTGAGTACCTGGCATGAGCTGGGCCAGGTTTTACTTTTTTCTTCTGTAACCCATTTCTTAGTTGTGGCTTTTGAGTTGGCTTTTCATTATGTACTGTGAGCACGGCTTCTCCTTATGCAGTGTGAGGTTAAAGAGACACAAAAATGCACCAGCACTTAACTTGAAGCTATCCTGCCTTTAATTCTCCTTATTCCACATCACTTACAGAAACTCCCGTTCCCCAGGTGTCTAGTCTTAGAGTGGAGCTGGTCCTGTTGCTATGTCCTGAAAGGTTTTGGAGAGTTGTGGGTAATCAGAGATTCTTATCACAGGCAGCAGGCACATGAAATACTATCTAAGTGAGAGCTGTTCATTGATAGAAACTTGCTGTTCTGTAGGACCATTTCAGATTTGTGACTGGAAACAGTGCAACAGCAGCGTAACCAAGCGAGAGGCTGGAGCTGTGTTCAGGGGTAGAGTGCGTATCTAGCAGTTGTGAGGTCCTGGTTTCAACCCTACCACCAGATCTTGTAGGGCTCCATCGTAGCGCCATGCTCTCTGGCCCTGCCTCCCACCTCCTGAAGTTTGCTGTGCCATGTGACCCAGCCGCGGAAAGGCTCCAGGCAGTGCACTGACCTGCAGCTGGGCTGTGGGGTTAGTCATTGACCGCAGGTGATTTCCTGAAACAGAGCCTTAGGTGACTCTGCTTCTGTGATGTGTGGGTGACCTCTGTGAGGAAAACAGACGGGTCCACCATGACTAGGGCTACAGTGAGAATTTTAACAGGTGTTTTAGTATACCAGGCGAGGGTATCCAGCATGATAATGTGTTACAGTGTGAGTATCCATGGAAGTGGATGATTCTGTTTCAGGAGAAAGATGATTTAATATGAACAGAGCAGAGGAGGGATCAGAGGATCTTAATAGACCTTTTCTTCCCTTTGTCTACCCTTCGCGTGCTCGCAGGTCTCAGAAAAATGGTTGTGGTGATACATTTGAAAACTTAATTAAATTTAAGGCAACTTGGGGTACAAAAGAGGCTTCAAAGGTAAGTATGATAGTGTGGTTTTGTATTTTATTTTGTATTTATCAGATTTTGAACTATAGAATTAAAGCTTAAGGAACATAGTAATAGGAAATGTCACTTTCAAATTTTTGCAAGTTTCAATGTCCTTTACTGTAAGGTAGGATGTGAGACTCATTGACTGGAGTGACCACAAGATCTCGAAGCCTCTGTTGGAACTTTATAGCCGGGGGAAGGTGTACAGTATGACGTTCAAGTCCCCATCCCCTGGAACTGGACATCACATGCTCACAGAGGCATAGTGCTTGCTGCAGGAAGATTTGTGTCACAGCGTCAATGCAAATAGGGAGTGCTTATTTACTGGACAGCGACCAGATGTACAATATCTCAGTGGTTCAAAAAAGACCCAGTTTTTATCTGCTAAGAATTTATAGTCTATTAAACACCCTAAAGCACACATATTATAGAAAAGTAAGCATGCAGTGGGTATTAAAAGTGTGCCTAGTTGTTTAGAAGAACTGGAGAACAAGGCTTGGGTCATCAGGAAGATTCCCCTGGGGAAGGTAGTCTCTGTTTAAGGAAGTGATTCTTGGGTGCACCATTTGTTTGCTTTCTGTTTACGAGAATCCCATCTAGATGCAGTCAGATCCCTATTCATCCTTGCCTTTTTTGTCTGTTATTTCTGTTTAAGTTGTTATATATATTACTTAAGTAAGGGGTAAAATATGTGTGTTTATGACATCTGGAATTACTTTGAAAACTGGTATCAGTTTTGTGGCTAAACTACTAAGTATGTGTATTATACATTTTGAAAAAGAATTTCATGACAGCTGGTGGTATAGCTCAGTGGTGGGACACTTGCCCAGCATGTATAAAGCCCTTGGGTTCTGTCTTAGCACCCTTCCCCTTAAAAAAAAAAAAGAGTTTTATGATCGTTCCTTAGGTCCTAGTTAAATATCTGTTATAGATTGAAGTTTTAAGCCAAAATATCATATATTATTATTATTATTATTATTATTATTTTAAAGACAGAATCTCATGTACCTCAGGCTGGGTCAGACTGTCTCTTCCTGCCCGGTGGTGAGAGTTGCTGTGGCTTACCAGTCTATGAGGTGCTGGGGATTGAATGTCAAGCCTCAGGCATGCTAGACTAATGTTCTACCAAATCAACCCCCAAATTCATTTTATATATATATATATACACACAAAAAAAAGTGTATTATATATATACAAAAAGTGAGGTGCATTCCACTAGTACTTCTGCTGTGTAGAATTCAGGATCTGTGCCATTTTTAAACCATTGTCCTATGAGTCCTGAGTCTGCCCTTTCATTTCTCCAGTCAGTTTAGTCTGAACACCAGATGATTGAGAGATACTGGTTTGGCCCTTAGTAGGCCATTTGTGCCCCAAGATGCTGTCCCTTAAACTGGAACTATTTTTAACAATATTTGGATAGTCTCTGTTTTTAACAATATTTGGATAGTCTCTGTTTTTTTTTTTTTTTTTTTTTTTTTTTAAAAAAAAAAAAAGAAAGAAAGAAAGTTATTTAGATAGCTCAAAGGGAAAAAGAACCCATGACCAAATTGTGGCCTGTAGTCAAACTTTAAGCCCTTTCCTGGAAAAAGGAATTCATTCTCTCTTCATCTGGGCCTATCTCGATACCATCAGTTTAACGATTGCCACAGAGAGGACCAATTTTTGTCATAGGTGTTGCAATCTTGATTACTTGGGAATCTTTTTATTATTGTTATTCATCCATTTTAGGGAGTTTCCTGTCTTACGTGTAGTATATAAAGTGGCTTAAGGCAGCCGAGGTCTGTACCTGGTGTCGTTAGTTTTTCTTACGTTAGTGGGGTGAAATGTTACCACCTGTATCAGATGAAGACTGCAGAGCCAGCCAAGGGCTCACCAGACCTCAGGGATGGACCCAGAACTATTTTCTTCAGCCTAATTGCAGGAAAAAGGACTTGATGCCACCCTGTTTTTTGTCTTTAGACTTGACCTGTGTTTTGAAAACCTATAGTTTCTATTCTAAAAAGAAAACATTTTCTCCATGGACCCCAGGCTCAAATTTATCTCATAGCATTCTCACATCCAGGTGAACTTTGTTGACATCAGAAGCCAGAGTTGTTCTAGGGAGCTGGTGATGAAGGCTTCTCAGCCTGACTCCCAGGGATTCGTTGCAAGAGTCAGGAGGCTCTCAATTATCCGTGGTCTCTTAGCTTCCCTCCCCACCCCCACACACTTGTGATGGCAAGAATGTGCCCCTACTGGGTTTCCCTTCCGCAGATTAAGATCTACATTTGACTACTGTGAGTAGCCATCCTGCACTGGCTATGGACAGAGTTTCGCAAGGGTTGTGGAGTAGCGCCTGTCAGCTGACACTTCCTCACATGAGAACCGTTAAGAGCGTGGCTGGCGTGGCCAGTGTCAGAGCAACCTCGCCGCTGAAGGTTTACCCAGAGCCACGTGAGCCGGGCTCGTGACTAGTGAAGGGACGGCTGCATAACCCCAGCCCGGGATGCAGCCTCGTGAGTCAGTTTCAGCTGCTGGACCTGTTGCTGCACTGGAGTACAGGCCTGGAGAGATCTGTACCCGCCTGCCCTGTTGTGGGTGGACCGGGAGCACATCACTCCCAGGATTCATCCTGGGCTTCATTTACATGCCGAATGAATGTCCCTTTCCTTTAAGCTCCTAAAAGAGGAAGTTAGTAGCTTGTCTCACGTGCTGTGCAGGGAGTGAAATGATCTTTACACTGGAACTGCTGCTGCTGGTCACTGTGGAGTACTCTGCAGAGAAGGAAGGAAGTTCCAGAGTGATCTAGTCCACACTGATGGTCAGTATCAACTGAGGACCATCTGTGCCCCTCAGGAGATGTGTGGTGGTACAGCAAAAACTACAAGCTGGCCAGTAGGCCCACAGGAGTCAGCCAGATGTGGAACTGATGCCATTTCTGGCGCTGGAAGGATTTTCAAGACACTTGTACAAGCAAAGATTCCAAAATGTGCCAGAGAAGGAAGGGGCACGAATTCCGCAGTGCTCAACCACAGGTTTGAACTTTTAGTTCTGTTTCAGTCTGGGGAGTACTAGCCTCATGGGACTCTGGGAAGTTTTATTGATTTGAGTTGTGCTTTCAGGAATGCTTTACATAGGAGAAGTGCGGCTATTGATAGCATGTAGAAACACGTCCTTTCCTTTGTAGAAAAGATGTAGGCACATGTATCCTAAGTGGCTCTTAAGAGTCTGTTACCATTTTACCCTTTTATGTTTTCATTACTTCTGCTAGAGCCAACTTGTAAGAAATGGCAGTGTCCTTGTCTGGAACCCTGGGCAGAGCTGTTTGCGTTTATAGTTAAAGATCTGAGTACCAGAAGATGGGGCAAGGACGTGAGTTCTGCTTTGTGGGGGCCAGGTATGTGCGTGCTGAGGCAGGCTTCTGAGGAGAACCTGGCTTTTCTCTGAGAAACGCCTTTCACAAGAAGAATGTGTTATGACCAGCTAACTTGAGTAGTGAGTTTATCCATAAGGAGCGCAGTCAGACCTGCTCTCTTTATATCCTTTCTGGTTACTTCATCTGTTTCTCTCTTACTTATTTTCATGTATGAGTGTTTTGCCTGCATGTGTGTGTGTGTGCGCACCCCTTATATGCCTGTTGCCTGTGGAGGCCAGAAGACAATGTCAGATCCTCTGGAACCAATTACAGATGGTCATGAGCCACTATGTGGGTTCTAGGAATTGAACCCAGGTCCTCCGGAAGATCCATCTCTCCAGCCCTTTATCTACTTTGGAAGGATTAATTTTTCTAGTAGTAAAACTTAATTGAAACTTTTTGTAAGATTTTTACTGTGTATCAAAAAAAAAAAAAAAAAAAAAAAAAAAGCCCAAACTCTTTGAAAATTGCTTTTCATTCCAAAATCTTTTTTTTTTTTAAATCATTTTATTAAACAAACTGGTCCATGTGAGGGTGTCAGATCCCCTAGAACTGGAGTTACAGCCAATTGTGAGTTGCCATGGGGGTACTGGGAACCGAACCAGGGTCTTCTGGAAGAGCAGCCAGTGCTGTTAACCTCTGAGCCATGTCTCCAGCCCCATCATTCCAAAATCTTGTGTTGAAAGCCAAAGATAAAAGTTCTAATTCTTATGATTAATGTAAAAAAAAGTTTCTAAATTGACTTAATTTTAATTGAAGATTTCTTGGGCTGGGTTGCTGGCTAGGTGGTTAATAGCACCTGCTGCTCTTGCAGAGGACCTGGTTGGGTTCTGAGCACCCACACTGTGGCTCAGGACTGTCTTTTAACTTGAGTTTCAGAGGACCCAGCACCTTCTCCTGCATTGTTGTAGGAACATGGTGTACATACACACACCATGGCTCACATATATCCAGGTAAAATAAAACTAAATCTTTACAAAAAAATAAAATTTCTCAAAATCATCAAGTTTCACAAACTGTTTATCCCATGAGTATATTTATTGATGTAGTTAAAAGAAATCAAGATGCATGTTTGAGGCAGGTCTCGCTGTGTGGCCCAGGCCAGGCTTACCAGCGTGTACTACCACCCTCAGCTAGAATATAGTTTCTGTCATGCAAAAATCTTTGTCTTAATAAAATGGCAAGTAGCCGACTTCAGGATAAAAGCCCGATACATTGGAGAGTTGGAACCCATTTCCCAGGTGTTGGTTCACATGCGATTTGTTCAGCCTTAAGGTCCAGTTTGTGGGTAATGAATGCTGCAGAACATTAGAGAACTGTAAGGATGTCACTTTTGTACGTGTGTTCTCTGTCTCCTAGCAAGCAGGAAGAGTTGAATGGTAGAGGGTAGTGAAGCTAAGCCTCTGGGAGCTGGAACTACAGGCTTGACCTTGGCTTTCTGACTCCCAGTCTTACTGCCAAGCTATAGGGTAGGCTTTGATCACCTCCCCCTCATGGGCGTGCAGCCTTACAGGCCACAGAGGACGACAATGCAGCCAGTCCTGATAAGACCTGATGGACTAGGATCAGATGGAAGGGGAGGTCCTCCTCCTCTTATCAGTGACTGGGGGAGGGGCATGGGTGGAGAAGAGGGAGGGAGGATGGGGTTGGAGGGGAAGAGGGAGGAACTACAGATGGGATACAAACGGAATAAACTGTAATTAATAAAAATAAAATATTTTACAAAAACTCACAAAAAAAAGTCTTCCCTGGAGGTTCTAAGCTGTAGCATTAGGATATACTGTCTTCTGTTTTTGTTGTTCTCAAATTCCAGATCTCCAGATTGTTATTTGGGGTGGTCATCCCCATAAAATAATAACTTTGATTATGCCAATTTATTTAAAACTTTGTAAAAAAAAAAAAAAAAAACTTTGTGCAAGCCAGTGCTTTTCAAACTTTGAATAAACTTGCTATTTTGGTATGATTTCAATAGTTTTCACCTAGATGCTACTTTAAATGTAATAGGACACTTTGCAACTGATCCCCCCACCCCTTTAGTTTAGATTGTTGTTTTTATTGCTGAGGCTTGCAGGTTTATTTTCTGTATTTGAGTTTTGTGCAGTGGTGACTTTCTGTTAAAAACGTAAGTGCATTTAGAATTATCCAGCTGGACTCGTTTGATCCACCTCTATTGCCAACATCCAACATCATAATCAGGAGCCAGTTGAACATATGTCTTCTCTTTATCCACTGGTCTGACTTTGGTGTCATCAGTGTTGAGCTGCTTTAGTTGTTTCATTTGGCACTTGCTGACCCTGACATGCACAGTGAGCACACATGTGTTGTCTTCTGTCTCCATGGCTGACTCAGCGGCCAAGTTTGTTTCTTTCAGGGGCAGCTTGGGCTGGCTCCAGAGGTGTCTAGGAAGATGTGTGGGAAGATGTGTGTTTGAAGTTCATTGGAATTCATTTCAGGTCAGACCGGTTGTCTCCTCCACCCTCTTCCCCTTCCTACAGTCTTAGAAATGCATGTGAGGGCTGGTGAGATGGCCCCGCAGATGAAGGTGCTTGTGTGAATCCGGGCAACCTGAGCTCAGTCTGTAGCACTCGCAGCGGGAGGAGAGAACTGACACCCATAAACTGTCCTCTGACCACCAAGAGGAGGTCCTGTGCACGTGTGTGATACTTGAGAGCCACACCGACAGAAATAAATAGAAGGAAACATACATATGTTTAGCCATATATTTGTCACTTTTAGTATTGTGCTGGTTTCCAGAATTCATTTTAGGTCCCTGGCTAACCCCAAGGCTAGTTGTAAATTATTGACAGTAGCTTGCACAGTTGGGATCTGGCCCCAAACTGCTTACTGCTTTCTGTTTGCTCAAGTCATGTGGTAGTCAGAGAAATGTCCAACTCACTTTTTGCTTTTACGTTTCAGGTCTTAGTAGAGCATGTTGATAAAGCTGAGCCTTTTTATTTACTTACTTTTGCCCCCTCCTGATTTTCCAACTGTATGCAAAAAAGGAAAAAATCCAGTAAGTACAATAGTCAAGTAGCGTTGGCCCAGTGACTGCCAGTACAGATGACAGCGAAAAGCAGAAAGGCGCTTTTGCTGTCTCACAGGTAGAACTTGTCATCTGTATCTGCACTTCCATGTTCCTTTGTTTCTACAATGACAGAATCCGTAGCAACGAAATCTGTGTCTTAAATGGTTTGCCAATAAAGGTAGGCTTAAAACTTAAAACTCAGTTGGAATCTGGTAATTTTGCAGCATGCTGGCTATGTGGCATCGTTTTCAAATAGTTGTTTCTAACCTCTTTCTTAAAATGTAGATTGTAGCAAAGCTGCTGCTGATTTTTTTGTTGTTCATATTTTCCTGAAAAAAAAAAAAAAATGAAGGCCATAGAATTGTTCCTGAGGAATCTTGGGAATGTTTGCCAGCTGTATATAAGAAACATACTCTGTCTCAAATGTCAGAAGAGAGCTGGCCTGGCCTTGCCTTGTCACTGGAGGGAAGCGGAACTGAAAGAAACACTTCAGAGCCAATTGCCCTTTGCAGCTTCAGATCTGCAAGTTGGAGTTCAGGAGAAAACGACCTTATAGGGTGGGGGCTGGGAGGAGCTCAGGTAGATCAGTGCAGTGCCTGGGCTGCGCCCTGGGTCCATCCCAGCACCAAAACCAACCCACACTAGGACCAGCAGCATGGTGGGGGAGGTGTCAATGGGCGAAGACCTTTACAAAGGAAGCCCTTAGATTGTTTGAAGCAGCCTGACAGGCTTCCTTTAGTGCACTGTGGTGGAGAGGGTTACTGAGTAGGGGATGCAAAACCAGCTGCAGATTTAAAGACAGAGGCTCTAAGGTGGCAAAGGCAGCATTCTGCAGACTTTTGTAAAAGGCCATTAAAAGAAAGCGTTAAGTGTAAGCTCTAGGCGTGGGAAGTAGTTGTCACTGCGTTCTGAATACGGAAACTGTGAAAACCACTCTATTTAATAGGAAATGTGTTTTTTGGACAGGTTGAGCCGAGTGGGTAGAGGAAACAAAACAAAACACAAGCAAACAAATGAAAACCCCATCCCAAGAGCAGCCAGCTGGTCGTCTTGTGTTTATGACAAGTTTTACAAGCCTGCTGGGTGTGACTCTCTCAGTGCTGAACAGGTCACAAGCTCTGCGTTCCTTCCCTTTTCACTGTTTTATGTGCAATAAGGAATTTGTTTTCATCAATTGATAGAGTGAATTCCCACTGGTTGATGATTCTGTTTTGGGCAAGTATGCTATGGTAATTCAATATTGCAACAGTTTCAGGAAGCTTTCATCGCTTCCAGGACTCACCTGTCACTAGGAGAGTCAGAGCAGTGTACACAGGGGATCTTCACAGAGGCAGACAACTGGTGTGAGCTTTGTCTGGGACTCATTTTGATAAGCATTGATGATAGCTGGGCAGACCGCTTGTTAGTCACTGTATGTAACCCATCCCAGGGTGGCAGTGTCTCGTTGTCACTCAGTCTGCAGGCCAGCCAGTGGGCAGCTGCCGAAGCATTTCTGCCCAGTTTCCTGTGCTGAGCTTGGGTGCCTGTGGACTGCTTCCCAGCTCTGTTCGCATTCCTGTTGTCAGTTAGGCTCTGGGTTAGCCTGGCCTTCTGTTTCATATTTAACAAAGGCTGGTTAAGTGCTGACCAGTGGAGCAAACTCGGTGGTGACCTGCTTCTGAATGTAAAGGAACTCCAAGGCCATCCTCGCCACAGGGCATCACCAAGCACAATGCACAGAGTTCTAGTAGTACCCCTTGCCCCAACACACTCGGAGCCTTCCTCGCCACAGAGGTGCGTGTGCATGATGGCACATGTCACCCAGAGTCTGTGATTCATATTTGAGTTTACTCTGCTTGCCATACATGGTGATTTTGACAGACACATCTTAATAGAGGATTTTCCAAACCCTAGAAGTCAGCTTTATCTGTATATTCCACCTTCTCTCCCAAAGTGAAAGAAACAGTCTTCTTCAGAATGGCATTTGATCGGAATCATACAGCAGCCTTTTAAGATTGGATTCATTCAATTAGCAAAGTTAATCCATGTCTATTTATGGCTCCATAGCTCTTTTCTTTTTAGTTTTGAATCATCTGTTGCTTATTTTCTTACCTAATGGACGGCTTGGTTGCTTCCAATCTCAGTGTCTGCAGTTTATCAATGAAGCGGCTGCAACCACGTGTGGGCAGAGCTTTGCCTGTGCACTTCATCTCATTTGGTTAAATGGCAAGGAGCTCATTTGGTGCATCGTAAGAGACGGGCGTGTTCCAGCTGGTAAGGAAATGCCAGGCTTGCTTCCAGAGTGGCTCCACCTCTAACTATGCCTGGGATGCAACATTTGATGGTCTGTGTTCTGGATCTTGCTCACGGATTTGTAGTTGATGCCTGACTGTTGTTCAGATTTGCTTTTTTTCTGGATTTTTCCTTCTCTTTTGTTGTCTTTTCAAGACAGGGACTTACTCATTGTCCTGGCTGAGCTGGGACTCAGTGTGCACATCAAGCTAACTTTGAACTTGTAGTGATCCTCTTGCCTCCGAGACACCATGCCTGGCTGATGACCATGCCTGGCTGATTGCACTGCTCTAATGACATAAGATGCGGACGGAGCATTTTCCTTGCCACTTGTACCCTTTGCGAAGTGCTGAATCAGACCTCTTGTCTACTTTTGAAATCATGCTTGGTCTCTTAAAAATTTAAAGTTTTCTTATGTTTGTCTTGTTTTCTGCATATGTGTTTGCCTGCATTTATGCTTATGCACCATGTGCATGCCTGGCGCCTGAGAAGGCTTGTGTGTCCCAGAGCTGGAGTTATAGGTGGTTGTGAGCCGCTGCGTTGTCACTGAGAACTGAACTCAGGGTCTCTGCGACATCCAGTGTTTCTGATCACTGAGCTGTCTCTCTAGCCCATGGTTGCTTGTTTCTGTTTGTTTTGCTTTTGTTTTTATCTTGTCTTGTTTTGCTGAGTCTCTCTATAGCTTTGGCTGGCTTGGTGCCTGCTGCGTAGACCAGGCTGGCCTCAAATTCACAGAGATCCACCTGCCTCTGCCTCCCAAATGATGGGATTAAAGGTGTGTGCCACCATGCCAGGCTTTACATGTATATTTTTTACATTTATTTGTTGGTGTTTATGTG
This sequence comes from Psammomys obesus, assembly GCF_907164565.1. NCBI lineage: Eukaryota > Metazoa > Chordata > Mammalia > Rodentia > Muridae > Psammomys > Psammomys obesus. The sequence continues at coordinate 7,934,511 of NW_026596244.1, read as the reverse complement.
TATGTGGAAGTCAACTGAGGTTAATTCTATAAATTTGTTTCGCAATTCTAGAAACGTTAGGCAGTTATTTCTGTGTGTGCTATACACTTGTTAGTACCAGTCCCAATGCCTTCCAGAGACTTTTCTAAATTCAGACACACACTCATACATACACACATACACATACTCACGCAATCTCTCTCTCTCACACACACACTTACACACACACACTCACATCTGTGCTGATTGGAGATGCCTAGCCTATTAAGAAGTATATTTTTTGGGAATTGGAAAGGTGGCCCGGTGGTTAAGAGCACTTGCTCAGGTTTGATTCCCAAGTTTGATTCCCAGCAGCCACATTGGGTGGCTCACAGTCACCCGTCACTCCGGTTCCAGGGGCCTGTTGCCTGCCGTCTCGCAGCCTCCTTGAGTACCTGCCTGCCAGTGAGAGACATGTGTGCATGCACTCAGACACGCATACACATAAAGAGAAATTTAAAAAATGACCTTTAAAGTATGCTTTTCAAGGCATAGAACACATCTGGAAGGGTAGGGGCTGCAACGAGGTCCTACGCAGATTAGCTCAGTAAGATTGTGCTCCTCGTACAGCCAGTCAGCCAGTTATCCCATACACATTCGGTTATGCCTTTAAGCAACGGGAGCGTTAGGAGAGATGATTTTAGGCAACCCCATCCTTTATAAGAATGGATATGTTGGACTTAGATGTTAGGAAGAGGTGGAGTCTTGGCCTGAGGCCTCTGACATCGGGGGCAGGGCTGCGTTATTCTCTGTGCATGGTGGCGCCCAGACACTTGAGTGTGGCTGATGGTTCTGTGAACGCTGCGCGCAGCATGCTGCCTCCTTTCAAGTTGACCTGTGACCCTGAGCTCAAGAAAGACAGGAGAAATTGTCTTCTGTGCTTGACAGTTCCTTCTTCTAGCACCCACGCTCAGGCTGCACGGTGACACACACCATGATGTCTTGTTGCTCCTGCATGAACAGATGATATATGGACGTAGGCATTTTTTAGCTTGTGACCTTTGTTAGCATTTACAGCATTGTTTGGGTTGGAATGGGAAACAAGCTCAGAGCTCCAACCTCCTGAGCATGTACGGCTTGGCTGCCATCTTTGATAGAGATCAGTTATGCTCAGGGAAAATGGAGAGACCTGGACATGTATGCATCCTTTTGGTCCTACCTTCAGGTACATCAGATAGTTCAGCAGTCCTCTATCCTGCATTTCCAAATCTTAAAAATCTCTGAAAATCTACACATGCTCTAAACTGATAGGACGCTATGCATAATATTTATACTTATTACTCATCTAATCTTTGTATTTACTTAATACTTGCATTTATGGATTGACCACTTGGGCTGTAGTGGCTTGATTTGGGAGTTTGATTGCCGCTCACACTCCGAAGGAGGTATTATATAATAGGTAGTAATCTTAAAAAAAAAAGGTTGAATTCGAGGTATCTGTCATTCAAGAAGTTACTTTTGTGCCTAATCTATGTTTTTCTGACAAACTTGTAAGTTATATAAGGCACCGGGTTTGGGGAAAGATCAATGCCAAACTTAGTGCTTTCCTAGTTAGTTCTTATTGGGAAAGGCAGAGTATTGGTTAAGAATCTTGAGGCTGGAGTGATGGCTCAGTGATTAAGAGCACCCACTGTTCTTACAGAGGACCAGAGTTTAAATCCCAGTGCCCATATAATGCCGCTCACAACCACCTGTAACTCCAGCTATAGGGGATCCAACACTTTTTTCTGGCCTCTAGGAGTACCCATACATATGTATACAAGTACATGAATAAATAATAAAGACATCGCTTGATGGGGTGGGGGGGATAGACACTAATCTCTGAACCGTGGGTGTGGATTACTTAGTTACTTACGTGTATTTTGAAGTAAGAACTGCAGCTAATTGATTTCAGCATCTTTCATGGTGCTTGGGTCACATCAGGTGTTGCAATTTGTGTGAGGAGCAAATCCTGGGGCACACTTTCAGATTTCAGTGGTGTGTTGTGTCTATGCCATGCTGCTGTATGGTGCTCATTCTTTCATTCCACAGGTCCTGTGCTAAGCAGTACAGAAAGTTTATATATAACTTATATTCTTAAATGTGGAAAAATTGCAACCAGCTTTTTAGTATCTGTGAGTGAGATAGGAGGAGGATCCATCTAACAGCTCTTTGTACGTGAGTGTGAGAACGGCAGTCTTGAAGCTCTACGCTCTTGACCACGGACCAGCAAGTCAGTGGGGGAATTTTACGCACTTTCTGTGAAGCAGGGCACACCTTGCACCTTAATGGTATTGTAAGTAAAAAATAAGAAGAAAAAGTCAACTAACTTGATCATGACAAGACAGCCTATGAACTGTCTTACTGAGTGTATTAATCTAGCAAAAGTACACGAATTCCCAATCTGTTACTGCCATCTGTGTATGTAATTTTTTTTTTAAACAAATAGCTTGCTGCTGGGTGGGAAAGAGTGGATGTTTTGTGCTGATAAGATGTAGCCCATGGCAGTTCAGTGTCCAAGTGGGTTACATAGTAATGGAAAGAGGGACTGCCTCTGACATAATCTGATTGGCCTGCTCGTTGATCACCTCCCCCTGAGGGGGGAGCAGCCTTACCAGGCCACAGTAGAGGACAATGCAGCCACTTTTGATGAGAACTGATAGACTAAGATCAGAAAGGAGAGGAGAACCTCCCTTATCAGTGGACTTGGGGAGTGGCATGCATACAGAAAGGGGAGGGAGGGTGGGATCGGGAGGGGAGGAGGAAGGGGCTTATGGGGGGATACAAAATGAATAAAGTGTAATTAATAAATAAAAAAAAGATGAACTATGCTTGCTGCCTCAAACATAGTTTTTCCTTTTTCTCCACACTGACTTTTTTCCCTTCAGATTATAGTCCTGCTTGTCTCCATTCTGTCTTTTGTTTGTTGTTTTGAGAGAGAGAAAAAAAAAAGAGAGAGAGAGAGTGTGTGTCACTGTATACAGTAGCCCTGAACTCATGATTTTCTTGTCTCCACCTCCCTAGTTTTTGGATTGATTACTGGTGTGCAAACTTTTTGAGAGATACCTATTTGTATTTAGAAGCTGTGTTTTTAAGGAAGAAGGAGGGGAATCTGTAGGGGTTGTAAACAAAGAATGCCATTTAAGAGCAGCTGGACTGTGTCTTTATGTTACAGTAGGTTCTATGGCAACAGAGGTCATGATCTGCTCCCTCCTTTGCCCCAGTGCCAGGGACACTGCACAGGCAGGAGTCGCCTGTTAAATTGACGTCAATCTCCGAGCGTGTGTTATTCTTACTGCTGCTGTTTTGAGACAGGGTCTCACTGTGTTGCCAGGTTGTCTGGAGCTGGTGATCCCCCTGCATCAGCCTTCTGAGTGTTGGGATATGGGAACGATTACAGGTATGTTGTGCCCTACCTGCTTAGTTTTGCTTTTATTTGACATTTTCTTGGATCATTTAAAGTTCCCTATCATATCTGAGTCTTTAAATATTGACATTGTTGGATCACAGGACTGGCTTTAATTCTTCATCTGTGTGTGTTAGCTTTGACTATATAGTATTGCTTCCTTGTGTTGAGACCGAGAAGGGAGCCACAGAACATGGCTTCTGACCTGGGCTCACTTATGCCATTCCTTTTCTTATTAATGTAACAGTGTAAACACTAGGAATTGAACTGGTCTTGTGGGGGACATAGCAGAGTATGGCCACGATGTATGTAATGACCATTCTGCGCCTTGTGAGGAAATCACAGATATCCTAGAGCAGTGGTCCTCAGCCTTTCTGATGCTGCGACTCTTTAATACAATCCTCATGTTGTGGTGACCCCAACCATAGAATTATTTTTGTTGCCACATGTTATATTGCCACCATTATGAATCATAATGTAAATATTTTTGAAGATAGAGGCTTGAAGGGGTCTTGATTCACAGCTTCAAAAGACAGGTCCAAGACAGTGCTGCCTCTGGCCTGAGAATATTCTTCTCATCCTGAGTTCAGATCTCTAAGATCCTGTCATTCCAATTAGGAATAGTGCTTCCTCAAGATCCAGCTATACCACTCCTCGGCATATATCCAAAATATGCTCAAGTACACAACAGGGACATTTGTTCAACCATGTTTGTAGCAGCTTTATTTGTAATAGCCAGAATCTGATAACAACCCAGATGTCCTTCAACAGAAGAATGGATACAGAAACTGTGGTATATTTACACAATGGAAAACTACTCAGCAATTAAAAACAAGGAAATCATGAAATTTGCAGGCAAATGGTGGGATCTAGGAAAGATCATCCTGAGTGAGATATCCCAGAAGCAGAAAGACACACATGGTATATACTCACTTATAAGTGGATACTAGACCTATAAGATAGGATAAACACACTAAAATCTGTACACCTAAAGAAGATGAACAAGAAGGAGATCCTAGGGTGAGATGATCAACCCTCATTTAGAAAGACAAATAGGATGGACATTGGAAGTTGGAGAAGACAAGAAACAGGACAGGAGCCTACCACACAGGGCCTCTGAAAAAAGTCTATCTAGCAGTGTATCAAAGCAGATGCTGAGACTTATAACCAAACCTTGGGCAGAGTGCAGGGAATCATATGTAAGAAGGGGGAGTTAATAAGACGTGGAGAGGACAGGAGCCCCACAAAGACCAAATATATCTGGGCACAGGGGTCTTTTCTGAGATTGATTCTCCAACCAACAACCATGCATGGGTATAACCTAGAACTCCTGCTCAGATGTAGCCCATGGCAGCTTAGCATCCAAGGGGGTTTCTCAAATAAGGGGAACAGGGACTGTCTCTGACATGAACTCAATGGCTGGCGCTCTCCCCACCTCCCCCAAGGGAGGAGCAGCCTTGCTAGGCCACAGAGAAGGACATTGCAGCCAGTCCTGATGAGACCTGATAAACTAGAGTGAGATGGAAGGGGAGGAGGACCTCCACTATTAGTGGACTTAGAGAGGGGCAGGGAGGAAATGTGGGAGGGATGGTGGGATTGGGAGGGAATGAGGGAGGGGGCTACAGCTGTAATACAAAGTAAATAAACTGATTCATATAAAAAATAGAATATGAAATACACCTTGTTGGCAGAGTATTTTAAGTCCATATTCACTCTAAGCCAGCTTTACTGCCTCATTGGCACATGACTCCAGCAGGAGACACACCCAGTACCCCCCAAAATTTGAGAGGGCACTGTTTGTCTTTTTATTGTTTGTGCTCTGTTTTCAGTGGCAGGACTTTCTTGTTTGTCATTTTCTGTGTCTGTATCCAAGTCTCATTCTTAAGAGGACTGAAGTCATGAGGTTAGCACCCATCCTAGTTCAGCATGACTGCATCTTAACTTGTACATCTCCAAACACCTTATTTCTAGGCAAGTTCTGACTCATGGGGACAGGACCCCAACGTATCTTTTTGGGGACTCTTTGTGGGTGGGTAAGCGGGTTCTAGTAATAACATAGTCTTCCTATACTGCATGGTATGTATCTTAATCTTTTTGGTGTGACTTTGGTTTTTATTTGGTTTTGCAGTAGGGTCTTGTTCTGTAGTCCTGGCTGACCTTGAATTTTTCTGCCTCTGTCTCCCCAGTCTGGGTTTATAGCACACACATACTTCAACGAAACATGTTTTCTGTACCTCATATGCTTTGTGCTATTGCTATTGTTAGATTTTAGGGAAATAATTCATGATTTAGTTGCTTGTTTTGTATTCTTGGTGTACAATTTGAGAAGTAAGGAGTTCTAACCAAACAAACAGCATCATGAAGTTTAAAGTTTTTCTTATAACTATTTAAACTTATGTTTAGTGTGTGTGTACATGCCATGGCACACAAATAGAGGGCAGAGGACAACTTGAGGGAGTGGGTTTTTTCTTCCCACCATGGAGGAATTGGCCCATGTTACCTATCGCTGCCACAGAGATCTACCCCAGGCTATGAATCAGGCAGAGCTGAGGTCTCACCCCAGGCCTATTTTACTCCAAAGAATCTCATTGCCATACTTGGCTATAGTTTCCTCAGGAATATTCTAGATGGCAAACATCAAAATAATGATTGCATATTAAATCAAAATAACATTCATTTGGGTAAAGAGTAGAGTTTTTATCCTTTTAATGAATACTTTGAAAACATTTGGGTTTTTTTTTTTAATTGGGATATTTTGAAATGTATATACACACACATCTCTCTCTTCTTCCTCTCTTATCCCCCCCCCCTTTTTTTTAAAGACAGGGTCTCACTTTGCAGTCCAGACAGATCTGGAAATCACTGTGGGCCTACCCTGGCCCCAAATATGCAGTACTTCTGCCTCCAAAGTGCTGTAGTTATAGCTAATACTAACACACCGAGTTCCTCTCTTTTTTTAATTAAAAAAGAATGCGAATTTAACAAAGTGTTATGATCACTATTGATTTTGAATGCTTCTAGAGATGTCTTTAGTTTGACTAAATTTAAACTGATAGTCCTCAAGGATTGCTTTGTAAACTTTGCCGCTTTGGCAGAGTGTAATTTTATGAGCAAATTCAGATTATGCAAGATACTAAAAAAAAAAAAAAAAAATCTGTTTCTTTTTTCCTTCTTTACTTCCTTCTCTTCCTCCTCTTTTTCTTCTTTTTCCTCTTCCTCCTCTTCTTTCTTTCTTTCTTTCTTTATCTCTTTCTTTCTCTCTCTCTTTCTCTTTCTTTCTCTCTCTCTTTCTCTCTTTCTCTTTCTCTCTCTCTTTTTCTTTCTTTCTCTCTTTCTCTCTCTTTCTTTCTCCCCTTCTCTCTCTCTTTCTCTCTTTCTTTCTCTCTCTCTCTCTTTCTTTCTCCCCTTCTCTCTCTCTCTTTCTTTCTTTCTCTTTCTTTCTCTTTCTCTCTCTCTTTTTTCTTTCTTTCTCTCTTTTCTTTCTTTCTTTCTCTCTCTTTCTTTTTTCTTTTCTTTTCTTTTCTTTTCTTTTCTTTTTTCTTTTCTTTTCACTTCATAGTGGCCTGGAACATGGTAAGTAGACCAGGCTGGCTTAAACTCACAGAAATCTGCCTGCCTCTGTCTCCTGAGTGCTGGGATTAAAGATATGTGCCACTATACCTTGTGGTGAGTAAATCTTTGTTGATTGTTTTTTTCCACTTGTAATAAGTTCACCCTATATACTTTTTGTTTGTTTTGTGGTTCTTGGATAAGTCCAGAGCTTTTGGAAATGCTAAGCAAGTACTATCCTGCTGAGTTGTAGCTCTAGCCCTTGTATGTTTTGACACAGATTTCAGACAGAGGGTTTTTGTTGTTATTGTTTTGTTTTAGAAACAAGGTCTTTCTATTATGTAGTTTTGGCTGTCCTGGAGCTCACTATGTATACCAGGATGACCTGGAACTCACAGAGGTGCACCTGCCTCTTTGTTGAGATCAAAGCCATATATCACCAAACCCAGCCAGAGAGAGTTTTAATAGCCTTATATATATTAAAAATGTGGCAGTATGGGTCATAGTCATCAGACTGGTTCTGACAGAAGTATTGCATTCCCAGTGTCTTGAGTGTCAGTGAGAATCCGTCTTATGACATCGCTCTTCCGCTTTCCTCCACAATAACTCCAACAAACAGCATTTAACCATGTGATGGTAAATAGCCACCCTAGGGTCATGAGGTATAGGCTGGGCTGTAGGGGTTGGGCAGCCTCTACCCATCAGCTTGGTGTCATGTGGCATGTGTCATTGGTCATACTTTGAACATTGTCAGCCTCTGGAGTGAAAGCTTAGTAAAAATGGTTTCTAAAATACATTTTGCCACAGTGCTCACCATCAAAGGGGCAAGTGTGCCGGGCTCAACTTAGAAAACACACTGGTGAAAGGAGGAACAACCAGACCTTTCTGGTTTGTTTGTTTTTTGTTTGTTTGTTTGTTTGTTTGTTTGTTTGCAGCTGGAGTTTAAGAGAACAAGTCTGCTTCCCTCAGAGAATATGCTTTGTATTAACTGCCATTCCCTGAAACAGAGAAGGTCCAAAGGGCTAGAGCTTCTCACAAAAACTGTGGTTTTCTCACTCCTGGGAAGGAATGCTTAGCATTTTGGAACTTGTGTGTTTGTTGAGCTGTGTGAAGCCCTTTACATATTTCACTTAATCCACACAGCAGGCTGGTGAGGTCAGCGATTATACATTGATTACTCCAACAGCAAAATGGAAGGTGAAAGCCTTTGGATTTGAATCCAGCTGTGTCTGTCTACACTCACACAGTCTACTACTTTGACAGTTTTCAATTTTCATGCCTTTATCCACCTGTCCATTTGTCCCCCGTCCCTTCAGCGTCTGCTACCATGTCCTATAGCAGAGTCTGCCTAGCGGTCAGCACTCCCCCTGCCTCGGGCACATCTTCTAGATTCTACTCTAATCTATCTGTTTCCTACCTCTGCTGCTCACTGTAGCCTGTAGCAGGCATTGCGAGGGGCCTGGCTCCCCAGGCCTTCCACTCCCACGCGTCTGCTTTTCTTAGGGCAGTAGGCTATCTGATCTTATCAACCATCTGCTTTCTTTGGCTGCTCTTTGTGTTCAGAGCTTATCCTGCCTGGGCCTACTTCAGTCCTCCCCTCCTTTCCCCTGTTGGATCAGCTCTCTCTGGCTTTCCTCTGTCTCTTTCGGCTGCTGTGTGCTATTCACCTTAACTGCTCATTCTTCAGGTCTGCATTTAAATGTCGCTTTAAATCCTCAGTGACTTCTCTGCCTCTCTCCCTAAATCTCACCCCTTTTGAGACAAGGTCTTGCTGTGTAATCATGCTGGTCTAACTCTCCAGCAGTTCTGCCTCAGGCTCCTGAGTGCTGAGCTTATAGTCACTGTCACCAGGCTCTGAGACTCTTCCGCATCCTTCAGTTTTCCTTTTGAACTTCAGACAGTTTGTAGTTATATGTTTATATGTAACTATTAGGTTAATAATATCTCCCACTAAGCCTTGAACTTCATAAGGGCAGGGACCCAGTCAGTTTGATTAATTATTGATTCCCTAGCACCTATTACGGCGCCTCGAATACAATACAAATTAAATACGTGTTGAACAGATCGCTAACCGTCTGCTGAAAGCGCTCTCTGTAAATAGTTCTGTTCTGTAGTTCTGCTTTCTGAGAGAATGCATTACTTCTGTCTAAACCTGTATTTTCTTCTTAATGTTTTTTGCTCAGGTACAGACTGAGTTTCCCTTATTGCTAGTCGTCATGGCTGGCGAATGTGTTTGGTTTCAAAGCCTCCGATCAAGCCGGACCTACTAGGGGAAAGTACTAATCTTTAGGCTGTGTGCCTGCTGCCAGCTCCACCCGAGGGGGGGTGCCTGACACAGAAGCATAAGCACACCTTAGCTGGTGTGCGCTCCCCAGAGGCCAGGCATCCAGCTCAGCCCTCTCTGTGTGTCCTTGCAACTTCTTCCCGCCCTTTGTGCCCAAACTGGCTGTGGAAGGCAGTGCTTTCTCTCTGGTGACTTACCACTAGGGCAGCCTCGCCATCCTCAGCGTGAGGACTGGCAGTATTTGCACACCCAGGCACGCTGGCTGGAAACTGTATTTGCCCGCAGTCACGCCAGGTGTTACAGGTAATCCAACTTCTCTCTTTTGAACCCACAGTTGGTCGTGTGCGGAGTTTGACCTGAGTGACATTCGCCTGATAGTGTACCAGGACTGTGAGAGGAGAGGCAGACAAGTCATGTTTGATTCCAGAGCCGTTCAGAAGACGGAAGAGGTGGCAGCCCAGGTGTGAAATGCTGGTTGGCTTTCAGTCCTCTCTGGTTGCAGAAGCAACAAGCAAAGCCCGCACCCTGACAGGCACCTGTCCGTGAACACAGGTGACACGGAGCAGGCCGTTATGGCAGACCAACAGTGGACCACTGTCATCAAGGAAAATGTGTTTGCTGGTGATTGTGATCTAGTGGGATTTTGTAAGCGTCCTGCACAGTGAGAAAATGCACTGCTGAGATTCATAAAGTGCTGGTGTATTTGCCAGAAGAGAAGGTCACTCTGTGCAGATTTTTCTCTTGTAGTAAAGTTGCCGAGTATGAATCCAGCACTAGATAGGCTGAGGCAGGAAGATGGTGTTTTGGGGATAGCCTGGGCTACATAGTAAAACTGATATGCAAACCAAAATAAATAAGAGGAATTGTGTAGCACAAGGTCAAACAAAATTAAAAGGCTTTTCCTCACCACAATTCCTCTTATCATGCCCTGTCATCTGACTCCTCTCATCGCCTTCCTGTCACAGGGAAGGAAACAGTGGGAGGTGAGAAGTGGCGAGACTTGGGATGGACAGTGAAGACAGGAAAGATCTTGACCCTTTTGAGCCAAACCAGGAAAGATAAAAATAATAGGAGAAGAACCTTACCCTCCCTGGTCTCTCTGGGTTTCGCCCCGATACCTCTAATCTGTTGCCATGGCTAGACAATTCACTTCGTCTCAGTGTTTGTTCAGATGCTTGCAGATTAAATAAATCCGTTGATAGTTACTCTTTTCTTGTTTAATTACTTGCTTCCCACACTGACCAAATTCTGCTGGTCTGTAGAATTTGTGGTTAAGTAAATGAGATTCTAACACAGCGTTTATTTGACTCACAGGGCTGTTGGGCTGTTTCCAGCCTTAGTTTTATATCTTAAACACTATTTTGTGGGAGTGTGCCTGCATCTGTCGGCATGTTGGAGTCAGAGGACAACTTTGTGGAGTTGGTTTCTCCTTCCACCTTTATGTGGGTTTTAGGGATCAAACTTAGTTCTTGTGGGACAAGTACTTTTACCCAGTGAGCCATCTCACCGGTTCTTGTTTTCCAGCTTTTGTTTGCAGGAAGGAAATGTTTGGTTGGAGGCAGTTGAGCGGGGGTGGAGACCGCAGTACTTAGAGAGGAATTCTGCCAGCCTGCTAATCATTACACTAGTGGCCAGGCATGTTAGGTGGGTTGAGGGGAAAGCTGAGAAATCTCAGACGATTGTTTGCTTCAGCAGTAGATTGGGACCAGTGGCTTAGGTGAGCCAGCACTTGATTCTTTATTTGCTGGACAGGAAGGAGAGATGGCTTAGCTGAGCATCCTCATTCCACCACTAGAGATGCTGCTGGTGGCAAAGATGGAGGGAAAAATGATTTCACAGGGAACTGGGGTCAGTATACCGGAGCAGAGATAATGTTATAGTCTCTGACATAGGCTTTCTTTGAGGTACTCCTTTAGTTAAAAAGGCAGCTTAGGTCCAGGAGCATTTTTGCAGCTTGCCAAGGGCTACAGGAGAACCCTGTTGATAGCCTACTCTGTGTACCAGGTGGTGTTTCTAAGCACCAGTCCTTGCACCTGACTCCTGCAGTCAGGAGGTGGGAATTCCTGTCACCAGCTCTCAGCCCCCTGGGAGGCTGTTTCTGGCTTAAGTGGTATTAAGTAACAGCTGGAGCTAAAGAGCGTGTTGAGGGAATGCAGGATGCTCAGGATTAACCTTGTGCAACTTCAGATTCCATCATTGCTGGAGCTCCTGCTGGACCAGCACTTTTTGTTTTCTTTACATTCCTTTTCCAATTCAGCCCCTCTCCAACCGCATCCCCTTGATAAGCACAAAGCACCATGAGTTTGAACCAGCATGTGACTACAAGCATGTGCATGAGACCACCAGGGTGACAGTCACCATGAAGATTAGATAAACTGCTGTTGCAAAAGCTGCATAAGAAGGACAGAAAGAGAGCAGGCAAAGAGACTCAGAGCAGAAGCCATTTCTTGTGAAGCCTGCTTCTGTAGGGAGTGTTCTGTCCTCGGGTGGGTGAGGGTATTTTTACACCTTTATGTCATTGTTGTAAAAATTAACAGTGAACACCTGAGGGATCATAAAGTAGATAGTCCTCTGTTGCCCCTGACTTATAAAGACCGCATTCCGTCACAGGCTCCATGGATCACAGTAGCTCCTGTTTCAGGGTTTGGCCTTCTTCCGTCACGTGTTCATCCCAGTGGTTTTCTTTCCTGTTGCACTAGGAGTGCTGGGAAGGATATGACAGACACAAGCCCACCAGTCTAGCTTAGTTGGTAAAAAGTTTGAATGTTAGTGGTCCTCTTTCTTCTCATGAGCTCCCCATGTTATGAGTTCATAGTACTGAAATTTCCTAAAAGCCGAAGAGGGGCCAGGATTTGTTTTGATTTTATAATATAAATCTAAATGTAAATACTAACTCTTAAATTATTTACGGAGAGTAGCATGTATCTCCCTGTCTCAATCTATCATGTCTTTATCTTCCCAAACACCCACCATTTTCTGCATTTCCTCTCCCAAATATTCCAGACTTCGAGGAAAGATACTTTTGTCATTATGAACAAAAATGAGACAGAGCTTTTGGTTTTAGTGAAATTCAGGCACCTGAATGTTTTGACAGATTTCCACTTGATAAAGCTTGATACACTTGATGGTGATACCTTGCCTGTGTGTCTCTTAACCCAGAAAGCAGAGGATGTCCCTGTTAAAACGTCAGCCAGGTGCTGTCAGGAAAGCAGCAGTATGAGCAGCAGCAGCAGCAGCAGCTCTTCTCATAGCTCTGGAGGATCTTTACAGCATGCTAAGGAACAGCTTCCGAAGTACCAAGTAAGACTTGTCTCTAGAAGAGCCATGGGCCTGTGCAATTGATAAGTGTGGGCATGAGTATCTGGAGAGGGGTGCTTTTGTTTTGATTTGTTGTTGTCAGTTTTGTTTCTGATACAGGTTCTCAAATAGAGTTTGTCTGTGTAGCCAAGGATGACCTCAAACTCCTGATCCTCCTGCCTCTACCTCCCAAGTTCTGGGATTACAGAAATGCACCACACTGAGCTTGTTTTGAATTTTGAGCCAGTCTCCCCCTGTAGTCCAGGCAGGCATGGAATACATCATGTCACCCATGCCCATCTCAAATATTTCTGGCTCAGTCTGCCTGGTGCTGGAATTACAGGCATGTGCCACAATAACCTGGTTTCCATGCTCCGATTTTTCAAACCTGTAACAGAATCTTACCTCTACTGCTGCTGGTCAAACAGGTGCAGGTCAGGGTGTCTACTCACAGCCACAGACAAGTAAGCTTTGAGTTTTATGACTAGTGCAGTGCATCTGTCTTATTATAGTGTTCAAAGCCAGTTGAGAAACTGTGTTGACACATGGTCTTTCTACCAAGAAAAGGCAGATTATAAAAGAGAGTGTGGGTGGACTTTATTAGAGAGTATGAGAACTTGGTTGGCTTGTGTCTGGAGTGGGAAGAAGTTGATATGAGTGTGGCCATATTAGCAGGACCCACATGTTTATCTTTCCCCTTCCTCTTTGGTCGTGCAGAAGCAGGGTGTGTGCGCATGTATGTGTGTGCCTGTGTGCGTTAGTGTGAGCATTAGTGCAAGCCAGCGAGTTCATACTTAGATGGGCATATATTGGAGTTTAAAACACTGGGAAGTTTCAAGAAAGCGTGTTGAGGAAGACTCCTTCACTTTTCTTTGAGCACACTCGCAGGCTGGCTATGCTTGTGTGCCTATTGCACACTAGCTTGTTTCACTCTCTTTTTTGTTTTGTCCCTAAGAGTATCAGCGTGGCTGAGTACAGTCTCTAAGGTGGTGGTCTCAGTCTGTGGGTTGAGGGCCCCCCACACGAACACCAGTGTCCTGCAGAGAACAAACTGGAAATGACAGGAATCTCTACATCTCAAAGCCTTCCCCCAATGACACAGTTTCCCGAGCAAGGCCACACCTTCCAGACTTACCCAGACACCAACTGGTGACCAAGTGCTCAGACATCTGAGGTTATGCGGAACACTCCCATTCAAATGACCACAACTAGTAGTTATTTAGTTGGGTAACAGTAAACTGTGTTTCTTGGCAGGATCTGCTTATTACCCAAGGAAGAGGTATCCTGTTTCCTTCATAGTTAGAATTTATAAATGGAGATGGTAGCCTTTTTTGCTTGAGCATATTATGTATAAAGAGGTAGTTTTAAAAACTAGTAATATTTGTGAAATAACAGGTGATCACTGTCTAGATAGTTGTAAGATGGGCAGCTGTAGCTTTAAGATACTCAACCAGAGACCAAGAGATTAGCAGACAGTGTTTTCTATTGCATTGCTTCACGTGGTGTTTTCTTGTGCGCACGCAGTACACGAGACCAGCATCTGATGTGAACATGCTCGGGGAAATGATGTTCGGTTCTGTGGCAATGAGCTACAAAGGCTCCACCCTGAAGATACACTCCATCCGGTGAGGCTGCCCGTCCGCTGTGGCTGACAACAGGAATGCTGGTGCTGCCTTCTGACGTTACAAAGTCAATGTCTCCCCTCTTGTTTCTTTCAGTTCTCCTCCACAACTGATGATTAGTAAAGTCTTTTCTGCTAGAATGGGTAGCTTCTGTGGAAGTACAAATAAGTAAGTGTGGGATTTTGCACCCTTTTCGTATGTTTTGTGTTTGTTTTTAGATTATCCTTGAGGGTTATAAGACATTTTAAAGAAATAGCAAGATAAGTACAGATTTACAAAGGGGTTTGACTTATTTTCCAATAATAGCAAGTGAAAAACCTTTGGACTTTCTCAAGTGGCCCAAAAGACAGACGACTTCGTCTGTCTGTTCTTGGGAAAATGTCTCATTATTCCAGGCTGGCCATGAGCTCCATTGGAACTTGCTCTGTAGCTGAGGTTGGCATTGGATTCCTGATTGTTCTGCCTCTCCTCCAAAGTACTGGGGTGACAAGTCTGTGCCACCACACTCAATTGTAGGGTGCTAGAGAGTGAACCCAGGGCTCATGTCCCCAACCATTAAGTGACTCTTTTGTTTTGGATATCCATCTGCTGTTCCCTTTGTTCTTATTGCCAGTCACCAAGGTTTAATTCTCAGGAAAATATAAATGGAGGAAAGAGGTCAAGACTGCCTTGGTGTTTTGGGGGGTTGGGGAGTGGATGGGAGTGGAGAATGGAGAGACAGGGTCTATCACAGCCTCTCCTCAGGTTCATCGTAATTCTCCTGTCTCAGCCTCCTGAATACTGACTGATTGCAGTGTGAGCCACTACTCCTACCTTAATTACTTACCTCAGAAAGAGCAAAGTAGTATACCTTCTCCAAGCGATGGGGCAGGAAGCCATCTGTGTTGTGCAGTTAGGTTAGCCTTTATGCCTGACAGGTAGTTGGGCCATGGGGTCTTTTTATTTTCCCACCTGGTCCCATCCATCATGTCCATCCAGTCCCCCACCTCCTCAGTTCTAAAGGAAATCCCACTTCCCCAAATTCCGGTGCCATTCCCCTTTACCAAAGGAGCCATTTTCTTATCACTGTCAGAAGGGATATCTGCAGTGCCCGTTAGCATACCAACGTGTATGCTGGCCTCCAGGCTCCCTTGGTACCATAAGTATCTGGCTCTTTTCACTCCTGCCTTACCCTAAACTTCTCCATCTCAGAAGCTTCCCTCTACCAGCTTTTCATTCTTCTTATATCCCTGGTATTTTGGCTATGTGCTCTCTCTCTCTCCTTCGCTCTGTCTTTCTCTCTCTCTTTCTTTCTTGTCTTCCTCTCTCTCACTCTCCCCTGTCTTATGGCCCCGTTCAGTCTGCTGACCATGTTCAGTCTCTGCTCTGGACTCTTCCAGATGCATTGACTGTACTGTCCCTCATATTCACATTAAAAACCTTTCCCTCAGCCGTACCCTGGAGTGGTCAGGCCTTTAGTTTATACATATCCTCCCCTCTTTTATACTTTCTATAACTAGAATACTGAAATTCTTAAGCGCCTGTCAGGAACATTTCTTTATACATTTTGAACTTTTAAACAGATGCTTGGTGTACTGTTTTTTGTTTGTTTGGTTTTTGTTTTGTCGTTGTTTTTGTTGTTTGAGCCAGGCTTTCTCTGAGTAGCCCTGGCTGACCTGGAACTCAATCTGTAGACCAAGCCGTCCTTGAACTCAGAGATCCACCTGCCTTTGCCTCTGCCTCCCGAGTGCTGGTACTGAAGGCATGTGCCACCACAATGGGACTGTTGCTTGTTTTTTGATAAAGGGTCTCATACTAGAGGCCCAGTGTGGCCTTGAACTCATTATATAGCTTAAGCTAGCATGGAACTCTGTGTGGCTGGGTTGTTGTTCCAGTATGCCTTCTGGAAGGCTGATACTTGTTTTTATGAGGATTTTTTTTTTTTCATATCTTTGGCATAACCTAAACATTTGTTTACCCCACTAACTCTCTATAAAAAATATTGAGCTCAGATTTAAATAAAAGTTATTTCTTATTGTGCTGTGTTATTTTCAGAGCATGTGTATACTTAGCATCTTGCTAAATTAATATTTTTTAAATCTCCACTCATTTTATAAGAAATTCTAATTTTCTTAAAGTGAATTATAATTTCTGATATGTCTTACCCCTGAAACTAGTTGCTAAATTATTATTATTATTATTATTTTGGTTTTTCGAGACAGGGTTTTTTTTTTGTTTGTTTGTTTGGTTGGTTGGTTGGTGCAGCCATGACTATCCTGAAACTCACTCTGTAGACCAAATTGGCCTTGAACTCACAGAAATCTTCCTGCCTCTGCATCCTGAGTGCTGGAATTAAATGCATGCACCACCACCAGGTGGTGCTAGATTATTAATAGATATCAGCCAAGACTTAAAATTAATTCATTTTGAGTGCTTATCAAAACTCTGTGAAATGAACATCAAGATCTGAGGTGTCTGTTTCTGACACCCTTCGAGGTTGCTGTCTCATTTCAGACTTTAAGTGGTTAAGAATGCTGTTGTGTGGGTAGTTGTGTGCATTGGCCACTTCCAAAACATTTTTATTTTCTTCCAACAGATTTCTTCCAACCCACCATCTTAACTGCCCTTGGTAGATGTGAAACTTTAGTTACTTATACAGCAAAATTCTGAGTGATTGATCAGTTGTTGTCTGTAGTTAAGAATCTACTAAAAAGCAAATTTGTTAACCTCTTGATGTTTTCCCCCTTCCTTTCCCATCTTGATTTAGCCTGCAGGACAGCTTCGAATATATCAACCAAGATCCTCAGGTTGGAAAACTGAACGCAAATCAGAACAGTTTGGGTCCCTGTCGAACTGGAAGTAACCTAGGTAAAGTGAGACCCGCGAACAGTTTCTCTGGGCGCTGCTGCTGGGGGAGTGGTTTCTTTATTTGAGTTTGTTGTTTAGTCTTGCGTTATCTTTAACCTGTGTTTATCTGTGTGTGTGTGTGCCCTGCGTCCCCTGTGTGCTCTGCTGTAGGTCTGCTCCAGGCGTGCAGCGGCAAACTGCTGCAGGGGCTGTCGGAAGGAGGGCCGCTCCGCCTCACCCGGAGCGCTTCTTTCTTTGCAGGTTTGTCTGGAATGCTGAGCACAGTGTGGCCCACGTTAAACTCCTGTGCAGGTTCTTAGAAAAAAAATCTATTCTTCTCTAGAAACCCGAAGGGCTCTCGTGGCAGGGGATTCTAGTTTCAAATGCAGCTGGAGTCATGCTGTTTTGAAGTTCCAACCATGAACCTCTGTTGTGGCTGTCTTTGCTAATGGTCCAAATGCGAGCTGAGTTTGATGTGAAATGAGCCCTTAGAGTTTCTAGGAGAATTAATTTCTTCTGATTTTCCCAGGCCTCCTCTGCTGCTGCGAGCTGTTTCACTTTGCTGTGGCATCTTTTCTTCCATTTATTCACCTGCACCCTTACTTGCATGGAGTTTCTAAGTCACTCTTTCAGGAGCACGGAGGGCTCAATCAGTTCTCTCTCAAATTAACTTACTCAGATCACTTAAATGCAGTGTGTAGGTTCCTTACGGGTGTAGTAATCTTGATATTCTGGATATTTTCTGTGATTTAACTGGCCTTGCCAGCAGAGGCTGCTCCACTGTAGCATGATTAACAAGGGTGGGCAATCTTCATGACTAACATCTAACGTTGTGAGGAATAAATGGGATATTTCAATCTGTGCCTCTTCATAGCCTGAAATATACTAAGCATTGTAACTGTCTGAGACCTAACAAAATGGATACCACTGTCCCAGCTCGTTAGAGAAATATAGCATGTTTATATACTTTTTAAACAAACAAACAAAATGCTAGCAAGTGTGATATCATCCACAACAGTGACTTCTTGTTCATTGTAAAATTTACTAGAACAGTTTTTCACCTACCTTCCAGCCCAGTAAATGTACAGCTCAGTCAGTCTGAAACCTCCTAGGTATACATGCTACGTGAGAGTGTTTTTCCAGATTTATGCCAGGACATGCGTTCTTCCTGAATTAACTATGATGCCATGTATGGGGAAAGAACTGGAGGGAAAAAATTGTCAGAGTTAATGTTTTCTGTGTCTGCCAAGAACGTGTGTTATAAATAAACATTTCTAGATTTATGAAATGGTTTTTAGCTATTTCTCTCCTAAGCTGCCAACAACTGTTACTGAAACTAATTATAAAGCATTTTGAAAACATTGTACTGTTTAAATCCTATTATTACTGGGGAAATGGCTAAGATAGAATGCTGGTTGTATTAATTGCATCCATGGTTTAATGTACACGGTCATTTTTAATAGCTGGCTGTCACTCAGAAGAGTCTGTAGTCTCCACCATGAAGGCAGATGGCTTGTTGAGTTTGTTTTTTCATTTATTGTCATCTTTTTTTTTTATTTAATTTGCTATCTTTGTGATACATTAGTCTTTATCATATATTAAGCCATTCGTCAATAGCAGTAGCCTACTGTGAAATTAAAAAACTACTGAAGTCATTTTGTAAATGTCTTTGTGTTTGGAGAGCCTAGTAACGTTTTCCTTGTCTCTTTGTCTTAGCACACAGCACACCAGTTGATATGCCAAGCAGAGGGCAGAATGAAGACCGGGATAGCGGCATCGCTCGATCAGGTACCACCTCTTACTGGCTGAACTGGCAGGGTGGTGGTCTCTCCATAGTGGAAAAGTAGAATATAGGAAGGAAGTTCTCTCTCGCTTCTTCTTCCCCTCTCCTACCACCTTTTTTTTTTTTAGTTCTTTTCTTTGCATTCTAAATGTCATGTGTCTAAGGATCAGAAACTTGATGTTCACCTTCTACCAATGATTGTGCACACAAACTAGTCTTATCTGGTACTCAGATTCAGATTCACATGAGACTAGTGCATGCTGATGGATTTCTTCCAGCTGGAAACTTCATGGTGGCAGTTGTATTAGGGATTTGCTTGCTCAGAGGATGGAGCCGGGCTGTGGCGGTTGGTGTACCTCTGACAGTGGGAGGAGCTTCCAGCTGGCTTACCCGCCCTTTCTATCCTATGATGCTGATCCAGATTGTTTCTCAGGCCCCCTTCTCTGCTCACTTGGAGCCTTAATGTTGCCTAATACTGTCTGTAAGACCCCCCCAGTTTCTGCTTTTGTGTACAAATCTGCTTTTGATTTTTAATTCATGGTTCGGATCAGAGGTTAGTTCCGCGTTTCAAGGGCCAGGAGTCATGTAGGCATTGCCTGATGAACATGCATTGTATAGGCAGCCATCCAGTGAGAACCATGAGCATCCTGCTGGTTGTCCTGTCACACTTGACTCCGTTACCAGAAGCCCATCAGCTGAGTGGCGCTAGCGCCAGGCCTTGGTCGCCTTCCTCCTGTCTCTTTACCTATTTCTCACCTGCTGTTGCCCCAGATTCTGCCTCAAAGGTCCTGTGTTGTTTCTGGGTGGTGTTGGAGGCCTTCACTCACCCGTTCAGCCCTGTTCCCAGTGTCACTAAGCAAATACAGTAGTTGCTGAATCTCCTTGTTTGTTTATATATGTGTTAAAATGGATTCATTTTGGTTTTCTCCATCATTTCTGTGAGGTAGGATTTGGACCTTCCACCCAGAAATGTAACTTCCATTTGTTAAGCCTGTGCCTTTTTCACTGAGTATGAGCAAAATCTGAACAGCTGCAGTATCATATGTAGTGGAGCATGGCGCACACCCTTAATCCCAGTCCTCTGGAAGCAGAGGCAGGCTAGCTCTATGACTTTGAGGCCACCCAGGATTATATTCTGAGACCCTGCCTCAAAAAATAAATAAATAAATAAATAAAAAATAAAAGAGAGAAAAAAGAAAAGCTAAGTGAGTGAACTGCATTTGTTTATACTTAATACAGCTCAGGATAGTTTCAGCCTTCCCTGTGGGTCCCTGAGTTCTGAGTTCCACAGAGTTCTCAAAAGACTTTGAGTCCATTAAAAAGCATAACATCTTGGGGCTCAGCCTCTGCCCTGTTGGCCTGTGGGCAGGACTGACTGGAGCAGGCCTTGGTACACTTGATTGTCAGAGCAAGGAGGAAAGGATCCATCACTGGAATGAGAGTGAGGAGCATGACCCCCAGTACACAGAGCCGTGGGTGAAGTTCTGCATGTGTGGCAGATGGGGCCTGCTCTGCTTGCCTTTGTGAGGCACCCCTTCCCTCTGTGAAGAAAGGATGAGCGGTCCGCCAGCCCCCAGAGTGCTCCGTTTCTCTCCCGATGTAGCCTTCTTTTACTTATGGACCTTTTTGTTGCAAAAAGAAACTGAAATTTTGAGAGAGTTGCAAAAAGAAACTGAAATTTTGAGAGAATGGACATCAGCAGAAACATTACTAGGATGAAGTTTGGATTTTCCTAATTCATTTGCAAGTCAGCATCTCATGTGTTGGATATCCCTTGGACTTTAAATTGCTTCAGTAACTGCTTTTCCTTGTTTTTTTTTTTTTTTTGAAAAGCAGGCAATTGAGGGTCCATGTTCACTTTAAATACATAAATCTGTGGCAGCAAGAACCAATAGTTTTCTCAGAGCTCATGGAAGGAACTTTCGACTGACAAATGGGAATTGTGAGAGGTGGAGAAGACTTCCTTTGGGGGGTTGAGAATCTCTTCTTTTAGCCTGTGGGTTTGTTTCCCATGAGCGAGGGCTGACAGCGTCATCTCCCATCCCTCCCCTCCCCACCCCCGCTTCCCTGTATGGTTGTATTTTGTTCTACTTGCTGTCCTGGTGCATATACCCATCTTGAGATACTGTCTGCTCACAGCTGGGAGCTACTCAAATCTCCCAGTCTAAGTTGAGTGCACATTCCTACCTGCAGAACGACTCGGCGGTCTTTTAGCAGGACTCTTAGGGCTCTTACAGTATTCTAATCTCTAAGATTTTTTTCCCCTCTTGGGCCAAGCCTAATGGTGTATGTCAGTGATCCCACTAGTAGACTGAGGCAGGAAGATTGTATATGTTAGGTCAGCCTAGGTTACAAAGTGAATTTAAGGGAAAAACAACTATTTTCCTTATTACCCACTTTATATCCTAAGATTCTAGGCTAGAGAAATGGCTCAGCAGTTAAGAGCATAACTTTTCTTCCAGAGGACTGGTGTTCGAGTCTTATCATCCACATGATGACTCAACTGTGTGTAACTCTGGTTCTAGGGGAATCATAAGGCTTCTTCTGGCCTCCACAGACACTGGCACAAATGTAGTGCACAAACATACATATAGACAAAACAACTACACACATAAAATAAAAATAAATAAATCTTTAAAAAAAAATCCTGAGATCTCAGTTCTGAAGCAAAATAGGGAGTGACGTGTTAGAGGTTCTTGTTTGTTGTTTTGTTTTTTAAAAAAAATTATTTTACTATTTTATGTGTATGAGTATATTGCTTTCATGTGTGTCTATGCATCAAATGTATGCCTGGTACCTTCAGAGGCCGGAAGAATGTGTCGGATCCCCTGGAACTGGAGTTAACAGGCAATTGTGAGCTGCCATGTGTATACTGGGACTTAAACCTGGGTCCTCTGGAAGAGCAGGTACTCTTAACTCCTGAGCCATCTTTCTAGTTTTTGTCAGTAGAGGAATTAAAGACATTTTCTTTTAGATCACAATTTTTGATAAATCTGTCTAGAATTAAGAGATAATCCTTTAAAAAATTTTTTTATACTTTAGAGTAAATTATTATTTTCAGTAAAGTTGGGACAACCATACGGAGTGTTTGCCGTGTTAACGTCTGATTTTCGTTTTTGCATTTGAGGCAATTAATGACTCATAGTCATTAGCTGGCTTTCATCCTGCAGCGCTTTCCTTAGTTTTCCTCTAATGTTTTCTTACGCTCCAAGAACACAGTATATTTGGTTGTCGTGTCTATTTAGACGTTTTGTTTTTGAGACCGGGTCTCTCCACATAGTCCTGGCTGTTATGGAACTTAGGCGGTAGCCCACACTTGCCTTGAACTCAGAGATCCGCCTTCCCTTGTGCTCCACCATGCCTGGCTCTTCAGACTTCTCTTCCTCATACCTTCTTTGTTTCTGATAATCATGGTAGTTTTTAGTATCACATGATTAAACTGTGGTTGTAGGTTTGAGCTGGATAACCAGAAAAATGTAGCATCCGTGCTCACATGGTATCAAGGGTGTGGACTAGCAATGTGATTCAGGAGAACGGCTACTGGCATTGTTTGTCAGTGAGGCTGTGTTTGCTGGGGTTTTTCACTATGAAGCTCATTCCCCTTGACATTTGTACACAGTCCTTACCCCTCACCTGAGATGTGCTCCTGTCCTTGTGGTGCACGAGTCTGCATCCATGACTTGAAATTTCCTACATGGGCATTGTGTTTCCTTCTCATTTGTTAACTTACTCTTGGTTATTATCTCAAGGACATTAATTTTTCACTTTGGTTTATAACCCGATAATACTTGTGTTTGCCTACGTTGATTGGGTTTTACCCCTGGAAGCACGTGTGATGCCAGTGACACTCTTTTGTTATCTCAGGGGGCAGCAGGAGAGGGGGGCTCTGTCACCCATGTTCCTATACCGAGTTCTCCCGAGTCATCTGGTGTTTGCTGTCCCAGCCCTGGAGTCGGCTTTCATGGCTCGTAGGCTGTCTCCGGAGGGCAACATGGGTCTCTTGTGGCTGTTCTGGAAGTGTCTTCTGCGTTTCTGTACAAAGTAAAAGCTAATTTAGAAAATATTAACTCACTCTGTAGCCCAGACAGCCCTTGAATTTATGATCCTCCTGCCTCAGCCTTGCTGTGATTACAGGCCTACACCAAAAAGAAAAATTTTAAGAGGTTGCTTACAATGGTTGCTATTAGAAATTTTCAAGTAAGGGGGCTAGTGAGATGGGTTGTTCTGTGAAGTGCTTACTGCATAAGGTTGAAGACCTGATTCATGCAGTCCACATGGATGTGGACATGGTGGTACTCACCCAGAATCTCAGTGCCCCTATGGTGAAATGGTTGGTGGAGACAGGAGAATCCTCAGACACACGTGAGCCAGCTGGCCTGGCATACTCGGCGGTGAACACACACATGAATAAAGAGAAACTCAAGAAAGGCCTTGGAGAGAAGAGGACGCTGGTGCAGGCTTAGGGGAGCAGCATTTGTAGTGGCGACCAATGGCACATGGGTCAGGAGGGAGGAGGGCGGAACCATGCAGAGCTCATGGTTCCTGACCTGATAAGTAAACAGAGGAAGATAGCGTTAAACTGTGTAGGGCAAGCATGAGGCCAGCAAGGGAGACAAATTTGTGTTGTTGGGCTCTTTTGTTTTGTTTTGTTTTTTACTAGAACTATGCCCAAATTCTCCAGTTGTGAATCATCTGCTGTATTGATAACAAGAAGTTGGCTTGGCAGGGATGGCTCAGACCATCCGAAATCTGGAGGTCTTGCGTACACATGTAGTGAGCAGTGTAAGTAAGATTTATAGGCTGGGGTTGAGGCCAGTCTCTTCAGGCTGGTTTATTAGCAGTCTGTCTTCCTCATCCAGCAAGAAAGATAACTTTCTCATCCTCCCTGTAACTACATTTCCTCAGTCCATAAAGCACGCAGTATGAGGAAAACTGGCAATACTTTCAGATACTTCTTTTTGATTCATGTGCAAATGAGCCTTCAAAGTAAGAGCAGACAGTATCCAAGTGTTCAGCGTGGCTGCAGAAGCAGGATGCATTTACTCTGATACTCAGTGTTCATTTAAATAAATGAACGACCTCACATGCACACTTCAAAGGAAGAAAGGGGTTTTCTTCAGCTTCTCAAGCTGGCCAGAAGAGGGAGGGAAGACCAGCTTGGGGTCTGTGGCAAACTGAGCTAAGAGCTCCTGTATGAGATTAGACCTTCCCACTGGCACCAGAGCTCATCAGCTTTTCTAGGTAAGGAGTAGGAGGGGACAGAAGCCAGGGGGTGTTAGGAGCTAGAGGGGTCAGGGTGGGTAGGGGTGAAGAGCAAGAAGAAAGAGAAGTGGGGGTGCAGAGCAAGAGGGAGAGAAAGGAGGAGAAAGAAGAGGGGACACAAGGTTGAGGAGCAAGAGGGGAGAGAAGGTGGCAGTGAGGAACAAGAGGTGACAGTGGGGGTTGGGTGAGGAACATGAGGACAGAGAGTGGGGTTAAGGCTTCAAGGCTGCCAGTGGCCAAGCATCCATCTGAGAAGTCAGTATATATACTGCACTGCTGCCCTTTGTTGGTGCTGGAAATGGAACTCAGGTCATCACACTTGTATTTGCCTGGGAAACACTATACCAATTGAGTTTTTCCTCACCCTCCTTTAGCTTTTCCCTCTATGATCGTGTTTTTAGATACTCGTTTAAGAAAAAAATAGAATTTAAAATGTAATATAAATAGTAATTAAAACTGTAAGGGATTTTTAGAAATAACAGGAAAGGTTAGAAATTACTGAAACAGTCAGATTGAGTGAGAGCAAGTCATACAAATCAATCCATAAATCCAGTATAATTTGAATTAAAAATATCCTGCAAAGCCAGACCCATTTTTATTTATGTCAAAGTTTTATTTATGTCAAAGAAGAAAGGACTAGTTTTAGACTACTTATAGCTCTTTAACAGACTCTTCATTCTTAGAGCTCAGACTGGATCACAGGTACTCAGTGGTCGGATAACTTTGTTAGTAGTGACACAGAGTCACAGTTCCACACTGTAACCCATAGCAGCCTGAGGAGTTCCCATACTCCTTTGGGGACCTTGACTCAGGCAAACACAGAATGTGTGGCTTCAACACAGAGAAGAATTACAGAGAAAACCAGTATGAAGCAAGAGATGGAACTTATTAAGTGACATTTTTAATAGAGATTCTAAGAACAGGGGTTAAGTGAAAGAAGCCCTGGGAAGAAAGTAAGACCACTGTATGAGTGTGACCTTCTCAAGGGGGGTTATAGGTGAGTATCTTAGCCTTAGCTGTCTGTTTTGATGGCTATCAGGTTACATCTTAGAAGACTGGTAAACTATTCCTGTGCCCCTTCCCCTTTCTGATAAGTGAGAGTACAAGATGGTTCCAGATATACTGTGGTAGAATTATACTCTAACGAGGTAGCCAGGGACCACTAGGGTTGCACAAGGAGGTTGGACATAATCCTTTCACCATCAAGGAACTTTCTTGTGAGATTAGAAAAAAATTGTTGGGATAGGGTAAAGTCTGTAAGCAAACGTAAATTGTGGCTTTTTTGTTTTGTTTTGTTTTTTTCCCTTGAAATAGGGTTTCTCTACGTAGCCCTGGCTGTCCTGGAATTCACTATGTAGAGTAGGCTGACACAGACTCATAGACATCCACCTTCCTCTGCTTCCTTAATGCTGGGATTCATATATACATGCATGCATGCATCCATATATACGTATATACATACATACTATATATATATATATAAACTTTTTAAACAGTTTTCTGCAGTCCTTTTCTCCTTCCAGTCCCTCACCCCACCTCCTTCCTTACCCCCTCCCACCCTCTGTTCAGGAAAGGGGAGGCCTCCTGTAGATATCAACCAGCCATGGCATATCAGTTGCAGTAAAACTAGTTTCCTCCTCTCCTATTGAGGCTAGATGAGGCAACTCCAGTAAAAGGAAAGGGTCCCAGAGGCAGGCAACAGAGTCAGAGACAGCCCCTGCTCGCACTGTTAGGAGTCCCACACAAAGACCAAGCGATACAACTGTAAGATGTGCACAGGGCCTAGAATCAGCATGGGCTGTCAATTTGTAGTGTGTGACTTATCCGTGAAGCTAGTATAGGGTTGTATGCCCTAGCTGGTTCAGAAACTTTTGATATTTTTATCCAAGGGCCTTTTCTAGGAATGTTAAAACATACACAGTGCTTTTGAAGACTTTCTCGTTTTACAGTGATGTAGGCCTTGCCCACATTAGCCAAGCTTTGTGCTGCTAAACCATATTCTCAGCCCCCTCTTCACCTTTTAACTTTGAGACAGGCCTTAACTTTGGGTAGTCCAGCCTCCTAAATAGCTTGGTGTTGGTGACACCAAGCACAGCTTAGGGGACCTTCTAAAATTTTAAAGTCATTTTGTGGTTTAGTAGCCAAAATGTGTTGACTATAATCTTGTTTATTAAATTAATTTTCTGTATTCGAAAATGAGGTTCAGAGGTTGGGCGTGGTGGCACATGCCTTTAATCTAGTACTAGGGAGGCACAGACAGGTGGATCTCTGTGAGTCTGAGGCCAGCCTGGTGCACATAGTGAGTTCCAGGATAACAGGGTTATATAGACCTTGTCTCAAGCAAAACAAAACAAACAAATAAAAAGAATGAAAAAAGAGGATCAGAAGAGGAGGAAACTCATGTGGATAAATTGGTTACTTTGCCGAAGTTTTACCTCCAAATAGAGAGTGAAGAAGTAGGCCGAAGGCAGCAGGCACGCAGGCATCTCTGGGATGCTGGTTGAGTGATCCCCATGGACAGTGTTCCTGGACATCTGCAGTGCGTGCTCCAAGGGAAGGAGCCCTGATTCCTTCTGTGTGAGTAACGGGGAGCCTGAGCATGGATGCATTCATCCCACCTGTGGGTTAGGAATCCATGTGGCTAAGTGTGGCTAGGCTAGGACTCTTGTTTCCTCCGTACAGATGGTGGTGTACATCTGTAATCACAGCACTGGGGAGGTTGAGGAGGGGGCCTGACGGTTCAAGGGCAGTTTGGACTTCATAGCAGCAGATACAGTGCCCAAAATTGTGGGTCCCCTCCCTTTACCTACAGAAATTTTAGTCTCCACCTGCTGGATATGATTAGTAGAATCCAAAAATTTAGGGTGTGTGTGTTTGTGTATGTGTGTGTGTGTTTGTAGTGTTGAGATATATATTATATAAAATTTCCCAATTTTACTTTCTGGTGGTTGACTTTAGAGAGATTATGTAGCTCAGGCTAGCCCTGGGACTTGAAATTACATAGCTTAGCTGGCCTAGAACTCAAGATCCTCCTGCCTCTGAACCTTTAGTATTTTATCATCTTGCCTGGTATATAATCTATCTGTCTGTCTGTCTAAATCTATCTCTTCACTTGTTGGGGTATGTGGGGGGGGGGGGGCGAAGGAACACGTGTGTGCAGATGTAGAAGCATGTTCTACATGAGTTTGTGTGAGTTTGACACCTTGGGTTCTGTTTTCTTTCTGAGGTAAGGTCTCTTCCTAGGAGGTGGACTTTTCTGATTTTGCTAGAATGGCTGGCCAGTGAACTCCAAGGGTTCTCCTGTCTCTTCCTCCCCATTGCCAGAATCACAAGTGGACACTAGCCAGCCTAGGTTTTTCTGTGGATCCTGGGCAGCCCCCAGGCTCTGTGGAATCCATCGTAAATGTACAGCTCCGTGGCAGTGAGCACATTTGTTCGTGCATTACAGTGTGTGCATTGTGAGGACTCAAGCTAGACTCTGACATTTGAAATGTGCTTCCTTGCAGCTTCACTGAGCAGCCTTCTGATCACGCCCTTCCCGTCTCCCAGCTCCTCGACGTCCTCTTCCAGCAGTTACCAGCGCCGCTGGCTTCGAAGCCAGACAACGAGCTTGGAAAATGGCATCTTTCCACGGAGGTGAGTTACATGTTTCCTCTGGCTAAGGAAATGCTAGTGTAAACAGCTTACGGAACCTGGCAGGGTTATCCTTGCCTGTTGTCAGGGGCAGAAGACCTGAAACCTGTGATTAGCTCCAGCTTAGCCTGCAAGTTTACATTATTGTAAACTTGCAAGTTGAATTATTGAGATAGTAAATTAAAACTAGGCAGGCTGGCCTGGGATACAACAGGTAGCCCAGACAAGACTTGCTCATCATCCTTTGCTTCTGCTTCTTAAGTGATAGGATCGTGAACACGTTGACACTGTGCCCAGCTGAAACCCCATATTCTTAGTTAGACAATACTGGAAATGGCTGGATAGCAGGGCATTGTATGTGCTAGATCAGGTGGTAACTCGAGGTAAATATGCTCTCTCCTCAAGCCTGGTTCCTTCCAGATGTGGCTCTGTAAGTAAGAAAGGTTGGGATAAATCTATTCCCTGGTTACAGTGATTCCAGTATGATACTTGAGGCATAGTTCGTTTGTGGCACTTTAATTCTTAAACTAAGCAGGCATGAATATTGGTATACATAGAGATAGCCTCAAAGTTATTTTCTACCTTCATTTCGCTTTGTTTTTTAATCTGAAGTTTATTCAGTTGTGTCCAAAAGTATACATTTGATGCTATTTCTAGGCCCCCCCTTTTTTTATAGCTCAAAAAATTTAAAGGGAGTTTTCATATATCACTAAAATATTTGTGTCATTTGAGTTTATAAATTGCCTAGTAATCACTGTACCAATTTAATGTACTAATTGAGACTGTGAAGATGGCTCAGCCATATGCTTGTGCTGAAATAGTTTATGACCTGTAGCGAAGATGACAGCAAACAGATTGAGGAAAGATCAGTCATGATAGATGCCGTGACGGAGGAGGGTGAAGCACAGGGGTCTGATGAGGAGCTGCACAGAAAGATGAGCTAAGCAATGAAAGGTTACAGCGGATCCTTCACCAAGCTGCTGTTCTTTGGTGAGGGACCTCAAGATGAGAGATGAGAGGAGGACAGGTCCCAGCTCTGCCCTCACCAGGCATGTGCTACAGCATATCCCAGGTTCCACAGGCTTCTTCTCATGTGCCTTAGCAGAGTGACAGGTCCAGCTTTGCTGTTATCAGGAGGGTAAAATTAGATAAGCAAGTCAAGTGGTCTGATGGGGTTTAGTATATGGCAAATAAAACATTGTTAGTGTCTATATATAATACTAACCCATGGGAAATTGACTTAGGCCAACCTGGGCTACACACAGCCAGATCCTGTCTCACAAAAGCAAAACTTGGGCTCTCAAGATGGCTCTGTGGCTAAAGGCACCTGCTGCCAAGCTCGATGACCAGAGTTTGATCCCCATAGGTTCAGAGTAAGTTCAAATCTGACCTCAACAATAATTGTGCTAAGCAGCCCTGACATCAATTATAGTTTATCCATATGTACTAAAATGATGATAGTTTTTACTTTAAATGATTATCACTTTGAGGTACTTACATATATTAATACATTCTTAAGTATAACAAAACATAATTTGGGATGTTTGGTTTTTGAGATAAGTTCTAACTCTGTAGCCCACAATAGCCTTGAACTCATGGTCCTCCTGCCTCTCTCCCAGGTGCTAGGCTTAATAGTATGGACCAACATACCTCTTTTTTTTTTTTTTTTTATGTCTCTATATGGAAAAGATCTAAGTGTGCAGCCATGGTTTTGTGTTTTTGTTTTGTTGTTTGTTGTTTGTTTGGTGTGTGTGTAGCTTGAAACCCATTGGCTGATCTGAGTGCTTCCAAGTCTTCCCTGTGGCACTGCATGTGTCACAGAGCCTCTAACAGCACGAGCTTGAGCTGGTGGCTCAGGCAGGGGGAGCATCTGTCCACTCTGACATCCAAGAGCCTGGATCGGCAAAGGCGCATCCTGGGTTATAACTGCAGCAGCGTTCCCAGGGAGCTTTCTGTTCCTCAGGCAAGCACTGCCTCAGTTTCTGTCCTCACAACAGCTGTGCAGCTCACCTGCAGACATGGATAGTGTGGAAAAGTATCTGGCTATATAATTTGAAACATTCTCAAGGATTCTCTTTGTGGAATTATACTTAAAAGATAATTAGGATACTCTGGCCTGATTTGTTTAAGTGTGGATAGTTGATCCAGGACTTCGGAATGAAGAGCAGCAGCTTTAGGGGTTAGGAGAGATGTGTAGTAAAGCTAGCAAGATCTAGTCTCTGTTCAGTGAGGAAAGTTTTACAGCGATTCAGCAGGTGGCACTCTCTACTATGCTAAAACTGATAGCGGAATTGACTATTGTTTAGAGGGTAGAGGTATAGATGAATACAATAGACCTAATTTGGGCATAGTTTAAGCGTAAAAGGCCACCTTGGCTGGGAGGAATGGAATGATACAGGTGGTTTACTTTTGAGAAAGAATAGAAATAGAATGTCCAGCAAAGAGGCAACTTTCCTACTATACCTCAGAATATTTTCTTGTTATTATTTTTTTTTCCTTTTTGAAACAAGATCTCACTATCCTAACCTATCCTTGAACTTAAGTTCAAACCTACCTTATCAGTCTGACTACCTCAGCCTCTTGAGTGGTGGAATACAGATGTACACCACCACACCTGGCTGGACGTTTTATAGGCAGAACAGAAATAAACTAGTACACAGAAACAGGGACTTTTAACACAGGAGCCTTTTTTAAATATCAGGTCACTTCCTGTGCGAACATTTGTGACAGTCCGCGTGATTCTCAAAGCCTTTCCTCATCATTGGGAGCTGGAGGTTTCTCAGAGACAAAAGTTGGTGGGTTTTAAGGATACGTGGTGCATTTACGTGGCAACTGCAGATCAGGAGCTGCCTTGTCACTCATAGCCTCTTCCCAGATCTTGAGGGATGTTAAAGAAAGCAGAAACATGCCCCAGAGCCTAGAGCAAAGTGCTCATCTCCTTTCTTTTAAACATAGTTTTCCTAACCATGCAGCTTCAGATGCATGTATGTCAGTAAAATCCAGATACTGTTTAAAACTTACAGGGTTTAATAGACTGTGAGTAGAGCCCTAGAAATGGTGTAGCTGGTGACAAAGAGAATAAGTGCTGCATCATAAGAGCTGTGTGGCAGGCTCGTTACACTCATTTGTAGTATACTCTGGCCTTTGGTGTACAACAAAACAAATTCTTTTTCTTTTTCACCTGCCCCCAACTCTTGCTGTTAGTAACTATGTGGTAGCTCCGTGGCCGCCCCACAAAATTTAAATGAGGGTCACGGTTAAACCATAATTGTATCATCCCTAAGACAAATTGGATCTATAGTAAGAATTTATTGGCGCTGTGGTTCTTTTATTACAGAAGCAGAGCCCCTCAAAAGGATCATCAGTTCTTTGAGAATTTGACTATAGCAGAAGAGAGTTGAGCCTTTCTACCTAGCGGATTTTCCAGAGTGCTCAGTTGATCGCTGGCTTCATGCAAGCATTTAGTGGAGTAACTTCATCTGCTGGTTCTAATAGCCTTGGGGAAGGTGCCAGGGAGCGTTGAAGCAAGATGTCTGTGTAAACAGAGTGCTCCACAGGCCCTGTCTTCTCAGCCTCCCATCTATTCTTATCTCTGGTCAAACAACAAGGGCCTATGTTTCATTTGTTTGTTTTACATTCTAGGCCTCACATGTGCCAGAGAGCACTTGTGGACATCAGAGGGCAACTCTTAGGAGTCAGGTCTCGCCTTCATCCCTGTTGAGGCGGGGTTTCCCTTGTTTCTCGTGTAGGTTGTACTCTGGGCTAGCAGGCCTGTGAGTGTCCCAGCACCAATTCCTCTGTCCCTGCCTCTCATCTCACAGTGGGAATGCTGGGGTGGCAGGTGTGTGCTGACACATCCAGCCTCTCCTCTGAGTGTCAGGGGTGGAACTCAGGTGGCCAGGCTTGCATAGCCAGGGCTTTTACCTTCTGAGCATCTCTAGCTAGAACCTGTGGTTTGATTGAACTGGTGTCTCACACTCCTAAATACAATCAAAAGGATGAGAGTCAAACATTTGAACTAATTTTGTCTTTCATTTGAGCTTCCTTTATGGTAAGATGATAATATATGGGTAAGTGGATTTTCTCTCAGTTTTCATGATAAAGGACTGAGAAGAGAGTGAGTTTGAGGTGGACAAAGGACCAGTGAGCTTCTCGATATTCTGCACTAGCTTCCTGGGTGTCATCTCGTGGCAAGACAGCTTACCTTCAGTGACTCACTTATCACTTATGCACGGCTACTTTTCAAACTTCCTTTTCCTCCAGGTCAACTGATGAGACATTTAGCTTGGCTGAAGAAACCTGTAGCTCTAATCCAGCCATAGTCAGAAGGAAGAAAATTGCTATCAGCATCATCTTTTCCTTGTGTGAGAGAGAGGCAGCTCAGCAGGATTTCCAGGACTTCTTCTTCTCCCATTTCCCCTTGTTTGAGTCTCACATGAACAGGCTGAAGAGTGCAATTGAAAAGGTAAGGGATGGGGAGAGTGGCAGAGTATTTACACGGCAGGTACAAGGCCCTGGGATCCATCCCAAGCAAACACCTAAATAGGAAAATGAAAGGTGATAGAATTGCAACCTAATGGAAAATAGGGGAGAGATTTGCAGCCAAAAACATCCCATGTCTTTGTGTCAGATGGCCTGCATAAGGAAGTCAAAATGTGCCCTGGAGATGATCCCTAGGATTTTTAAGGCTACAGACCAGACACTGGTTGCTGTAGGGAAGGAAGTTAGTGTTTTTTGATGAGGGAAAGCGTCATTACTTTCAGCATTTGAAGTGTATTATAACACCATTGTTCATTAGTGAACCCCAGTATATCAGCTATAAAGGAATTTCTTCTTAGAGAGTAATTTGGCTCACTCTCTTCCATGAAGGCCATGATCTCCTGTAGGAAGATTGCAGAATCAAGTCTCCGAGTCCAGTTTTATGTGAGCCGTCTGATGGAGGCACTGGGAGAATTCAGGTAAAGTTAAAGGTTGGAAAACCCAATAGGAATTATGAGCAGTAATATGACTAGCTGCCATGAGGCTGTCTCTTAGAAGAATTAGGACTGGCAATGTTTAGTTATCTTAGAGTCCCTACCCATGAGAACAAGCCAAACGTTTGGGTAACGCTCACTGTGCCTGCCCCTTTTAATGGGGTTAGGTCTTTTGCTTGTTGTGCTGTGGGTGCGGGAGTGTTTTGTTTTGTGTTTATTTTGAGATGTAGGACTGGCTGGCCTGGAACTGCCTATTAGACGTAGCTGTCCTCAAACTCATAGACATTCACCTGCCTCTGCTTCCTGAGTGCTGGGGCGAAGGTGTGCATTACCCCATCCATCTTAATGGGATTGTTTTCATCAGAATGAACTGAAGACTAATTTTAAAGATGTCTTATAATTCTTGCTATGATCCTGTGTCTGTCTTCCCACAACTCCGAAGGCAAAGCTTGGGTGCGAGGGTGCTGTTTGTACCCTAGAGCGAATGGAGAAAATGTGTGATGTCACGAAGGCCTAGCTCTCATTTGCCAGAGCATGTCTGGTGCACGTATACTGCCCACGGTACCTGTGAATTGTCAGATCCTCCTTCTCTGACACTGTGTGCAGTGTCTCACTGATCTCTGGTTGTTGGGTGCTGTTTCTTAATGATCTCCTGCTCCTTGCTACAGTGTTGGGGGAGCAGGGTGATTCGCTCCAGGTAGCGGATGAGATTTTTTCCTCACTGTGCTCATCTGAGTGTCTCTTAACAGAGAATGGACTCTCACTGCAGAGCAGTCATGAGTAAATGAGCCAAATAGCTGGGAGTTTTAAAAAAAAATGCAGTTCCTAGAATGTTAGCACTCAATGCTACTTGAAACAAAATCATCACATTTCTGAACTCTGGCTATAGATAAAGAACTGTCTAACTGTTTCATTGGAGAAATGCTGTGAAGGCGATGCTGTCTCCTCTGAGGGCAGCTGGATTTGAATGTAGTTGTGCTGAGGTCACACTCAAAGCTGGCTTGTGCTTGAGAGTCTGGTGCTAATCTGATGCTACTCTAATCAAAATACTAATCTTTCAGGGGTGAAAACCTGAAGAAAAAAAAAACAAAAACAGATTGTGTACGTAGAAGAGTTTCACACTTATTTTGACAGTGATTCCTTCCAGAAACAGATAAAGTAATGTACTAATACTCGAGACATGAGTTTTGGGTTCTTTTGCCTTGTTTGTATGTGTGTGTGTTTGTGTTTGTGTTTGAGACACATTCTCCAAATATACCTCTGGCTGTCCTGGAACTCACTGTCGACCAGGCTGGCCTTGAACTCAGAGAGATCCACCTGCCTCTGCCTCTCAAATGCTAGGATTAAAGATGCGTGCCACCATGCCCAGCTGAGACATGAATTTTGTAGGTAAAGTTGAGATTATGCTACTATAATCATCTACACTGCCACTATTCTTTTTAAGATCTGTTTTGCCTTTTCCTCACCCCTGCACTGTTAAGTTTTTAGGCTATTGTTACATACGTATATGTATTGTAGGTATATGCACAAATGTGTAAATAGAGCTTATTGGTGTTTGTTTTTGTGCAACACTTTCATGGATGTCTGCTCTGCGCTGGACAATAAGAGGCTAATTCTCCTTCTCCCAGTGGTCATTAGTTGCCTGTAGTTCTTAAGTTTAGAGGTGGGACCCTGAAAATTTTTCTCTTCATCGTTACTATGTCCATGTATAGTGCCATTGTTCTATAGTGATGTTGTTTATGCAGCCATTTCTGGAATAGACTATTTTACTGCAGGCCATATGGTATTCACGCTCTTGCACTCTTTCCACCCCTTCTTCCATGACGCTCACGGAGAGCTGTGACGTGCGTGTATCCACTGGGGCTGGCACCCAACGTCTGTTGATCACTGCATCCAGTCCAGTCGTGGCGTCACAGCTTCTTAACTCAGCAGATGCTATTTTTTTGAAATCTGAAGGTTTTTAGTTTTTTGCTTTTGCTAAGGCAGATTTGTGTTCTGTCTTGATTCCTTTAGGCATACAGCTACATAGTCTAGTGTGAGTGTGTCTGCCCTGCTCAGTCTTGATTTGGAGAGACAGATCTGTGTTATTCATTCAGGGCTAAATTTCCTTTTTACTCAGTGGAGGGCCTGAGTAAGTTTTTACATCCTGGAAAAACACATGTGTTCCATAGAGCTTAAAACAGAGCATGCCATGCCTGAGTCCCCGTCCTCAGCTTGCTGTTAAGTATGTCCATATCTTTTGCACATTTCCCAAGCCTCTAAGCCTCTGCATCAGAAACTGGCACATTGGAAGACCCATTGTGTGGTTCCTCATCTAAAACAAATTGGTGTTGGATTTAGAGAGGCAGCACATGAACTAGAAACCAGCAGAGCTGAGTTGCCGAGCAATCTCGTTTTCAACACAGCATGTGCTTTCTCTGTCCTGCATATCTTTTTGTGACCCCATCCCTGCCCCACCTTATTCTAGATACAGCTATGCAGCTGTGGCTGCCTCACACGCATAGTTCTCCTGCCTCTGTCTCTTAAGTGCTGGTCAGTTCTTGATCTGTATTTCTTTATCATAACAATACTGTGGAGCTGGGAATGTCACCCAGTGATAGAGTGCTTGTCCAGTATACAAAACAAAACAAAACAAAAAAAAAAAAAAACAGGATTTGATTCTCATTACCACAAAAGCAAAATAACTAGCATATAAAAATGACTGTATGATGCCCTACGAATTTGTACAGTTCTCAAATTTTAATATATAGATTTAAAAATAAGTTTTAAAAATGATTATGAATTCTGAAAAAGGACATTATATGAACTTGTAAACCTCTTTGTATTCTTTTTTTGTATGGTGTTTGGAGCAAGCCCAGAGCCATGTACATAGTAGGCAAGCATTGTGTCACTGAGCTACACCCCATAAATTGTTTCTGAATGAATGGTGTTATGTTAGGGAGGGTATGCTTTTTCTCTTAAGGGTTTCTGAACTGCCACATGACTTTACTGTTGTCCAGCAGAAGCAATCACAGATCTTATATAAATAAATGAGCATGACTGTGTCCTAATGAGACTTTATAAAAATGATAGCAATAATATTTGTGTGAGTCATAGTTGGCCAACCTGTGTTAATATGTTTTTGGATTCCTTAAGGAGTACATAGATCCAAATGACAGTGTTCAGCTTTGTTCTTTGATATACTAAGATACCCAGAATAACTATTTATGACTGCTTGCCTCCTCTCTCTCCTGTAGAGGGACTATCTGGAACTTATATTCTGTTCCAAGGATAGCCGAACCAGTCTGGCTTACCATGATGTCCAACACCTTGGAAAAAAACCATCTCTGCCAGCGCTTTCTCAAGGAGTTTATACTTCTGATTGAACAAGTCAACAAAAACCAGTAAGCGTAGCCCTCCTGAGGCTGTGGGCCAATCCCGAGTCAAGGTGTGTTCTGTGCGAGACAAGCCTTTGCCTTTGACTGTATTTGACTAATCTGGGTTTGCTTCTGTCCATTTTTCCAAGGTTTTTTGCTGCCTTACTGACTGCGGTGTTGACCTACCACCTGGCCTGGGTACCGACTGTCATGCCTGTTGACCACCCTCCCATTAAAGCTTTGTCAGAGAAGCGCACCTCTCAGTCAGTGAACACGCTGGCCAAAACACATCCATATAATCCTCTGTGGGCACAGCTGGGTTAGTACCTGATTTGACTGCTCAGAGAATGTGTCTGATGAAATAGGAAAACAAACTCTGGGAATTGTAGCTCGTATTGGCTTTCCAACCCACTCATTCATGGATTGTCTCTTGCAGGAATAAGGTTGGCCCACAGATTCAAATTGTCAGTCTACAATCCTCATCCCTTTCCCTTGCTGCTAGCTTTGCTCTGCTCTTCTGAGACAGTGTAGGTAAACTGAGTTCTCCACTTCACAGAGGGTGTTTACCCTAGCACAGTTTCCTTAACTACTGACTGTTTAGGCCAGATAACTTTTGTGTAGGAGTGTGACAGGGCAGGGGACGGCTGGCTGCCTTTTAGGTCGTTCAGCTCTACCCCTGACCTCCATTCTAGTACAGCCGCTCTCTGCCCCAGGGTGTAACCATCAAAATGTCTCTAAATGCTGCCAGACTTCCCTGGCAAGAGTGACATCTGTAGGATGGAGTGGCTGGGGAGAGAGAAGACAAGGGGAAAGCTGCACGCTGTAATCTTAGTGCCTTTCTGACTGCGCCATAAGCATGATGTCTGTTGCTTGGTCCTTGAGGTTGGGCGTAGCATTACCTCAACCCATATCTGGGCATGGCATAGGAATCTAACACCACATGGGTGAGGCTGGGGTTGCCCATCTGGGTTATGTGGCCTCATTCTCAGCAAACATCCAAGTGATGAGATATGGTTACATGACCTTCTTCTGCGGCACTCATGTGCTGGAGCTCAGAGTTGAGTCACAGCTGCGCAGGCCTCAGTGTCAGTGCTTGGTGGCCGAGGCCGACCTTGATCAGGCCATTGAGGACAGCCCAGTGCTTAGATAAGAGGGGGCAAGGGATGTGGAAGTGAAGGTGTCAGGGGGGAAGAATATGGGTGCTGGAGGCCAATTGCTCTGTTCCAAAGCCACTTAACTCTCTCGTGGCTCTTCTTTCTGTTTGTTAACGGTAGGACCTTGTATGTGGCCAAGCAAACACTGCACATGTTAGATGTGATGGAGTCAGGACTTGTGTTTGCTGCGACACACAATCATTTGTCCCAAGCACCATTGCTCTGGATGCTGTTACGGAAGATACGTTATGGGGCATTTATATAGAGAGAAAGAGGATGGATGATGTTTCAAAGAGGGCTTACTTGAGGGAATCTCCAAAAGGTAATTGCTAGGAAAAGCAGTGGGCTGGGGAGAACACTCTGGTCCTAGAAAAATGTTTCAGTAACTGCAACAGAAGCTGACACCATGACACAAGTAGTGTTGTTAGTGCCTTATACACGCACCAACCGGTGAGATCCTCAACTCCAACCTGCTACAGTCATCCTTACGTATAGCAGTAAAAATACTTTCCTGGCCTTGTGCCCTGAGACGAAAAAGAAGACGCAAATCTCAGGGTCAGTAATGGGTGTGTCTTAAATGAATTAACTAAGTAATTTGTGCAGAGTAAAACCATGTTAGACTGGGAGTGACAGCACATGACTGTAATCCCAGGACTTGGGAGGCTGAGGCAGGGGGATTAAGAGTTGTAGACAGTTCAGAACTTGCCGCCTCACTCAGGATTGAGTAGCCCTAAGAACACACCTGCGGTTGTTCTCATTTGGGGAAAAATATTTTTTCAAAGTGTAGTATTCACTGCTGGAGGGGAACAGGCTGGTCCTTAGGGAAATAGAGTGTTTCCTGCTGCAGAGTCCATTTTCAAGCAGTTGTAATTAAGCAGCATGCATTTAATTAGATGAATGCATTTAAACTTAGGGATGCTTCTCCCAGGGGACTGAGCTCACTGGGAACCACTGACTCCTTGTGTGCAGCACAATAAGGCAAAGATCCCTTCATGGGGGTTTGATGGTTGCTTTTCATTGGAAATCATAAGCCACAGAAGGTCTTCAGTGCCATCTTCCTGAGAAGAGTCCCATCTGGGGACTGGGTGTGACCAGAGTAGTTTGAGGAGGGAATGAAGTCTCATGTGAGCCATCGAAGCTCCATTATCACAAGTGATGAACATGTTTCCATGAGCAGTCCGAGGAGGTACCTAAAACACAGTTGTTTTCTGTGTGTCAGGTTAGCTCTGGGGACTAACCAGCAGGTGTGACTTTCATCTGATTTCAGTGTGTGCTGAGAGCTCCTCGGGACAGTCTACACTTGTGTTCTTACCTGTGTGGTGTCTCAGCGCCCTGAGCAGGGAAGCTTAGCCGCAGTCTCTCTGCACAGTCAAGGGCTTGCTCCTTGGAGTGTCGTGATCCCGTGCCTCTGCTCCGAGACGCCATGCACATGGATTTCCACATGAAGGGCACCACGCACCAGTGGCCAGTGCAAGCTGTTAGTGTGTTGGAGGGGCATTTAAACAGGACGGTAGAGTAGAAGAATGACCCACAGGCACTGTGTGAAATGTGAGTTTTAGGATGCGGCGCCTCAGCATGTATTTGCTGCAGGTGAGAAACCTGTGCTCTCAGTGTCGGGTTCTCTCCTGCTGCCTTCAAAGTGCCCTTTTGCATTTGGCTTTTGACAGTTTAGTTACGGCATGTTTGTTTTTACTCTTATGTTGGTTTCCCTGCTTGGAGTTCGTTGACCTCATGGACAGCTCTACGTCTCTCATGAAGTTTAGATGTTGGGCGGGCCTTGTTTTAAGATCTATTTCTACTCCAGTCTGTCTTCCTCCTCTTCCTGGAATCCCCACTGTGTGCATATTACCGTGCTTGATGGGACTCACAGCCATCAGGGCTGTGTGCATTATTCTTCATTTTTCTTCTTTCTCCTCTTCGAACACCTAATCCTACTTGGCCTGTTTTCAACCATGCCTTCTCTTTTCCTTCACCCTGATGAGATGTGCTCCTCGTTGGAGTCTAAGGATTAAGTGAACATTCATCACAAATATGTCTCTTTGTATTCAAGACACTTGTGAGGTTTCCATTGTATAGACAAGGAAACTGACTCTTGAGGAGGGTTAGAGTGAAACTTACGTGTGTGTGTTTCAGAGCATTATCCTTCATTTGCAACAACAACAAAAAGTACTAAGTACTTGTAAATCTAACCCAACAGTAAGAAAGTACACGTTTCCCCACCCCCTGGAAAATGTTGCCCACTTTGAGTTTGTCATTTTCTGGTTACACCTTGACCTTTACCATGGCTTTTCATTCAGCAGTGTGCAAGGACGTGAACAAACAGACCTGTGCAGGTGCATGTGCCCATGCCAGCCATCCTCCTCTGTCTCTCTCTGCCCCGTTCCCCTGAGAAGGACTCCTCCCTGAACCTGGAGCCCTCTGTCCCCAGGGTACAGGCACATGTGGCTACCTGGCTTCTTATGTGGGCCCTGGGACCTGAGCCTAGGTCCTCTGGCTTATAGGCACTCTTGCCGAGTCATTTCCCTTCTCAGCAACACCTTCCCTTCTCATCCAGTTCACTTACAAATGCAATCTCTTCTTTTTCAGAAGACTCCCCAGTTTTTCATTTTTTTTATGGAATATTTAAACCCTTTCTGAGTGAGGAGCTTCATGCTTCTTTTTCTAGTTTTGCTGCTGTGCACTGGCTACAGTAGTAACCCTTCTTTATGACCTGGGAAGCCCTTTTGCTGTACTCTGTTGACAAGAAAAGTCATATACCATGCTGCTCCAACACTTAGAAAATTAATTTTAAAAATATATAAGGTTTGAGCCATCTGGTAAAATTTTTAGATCTGTGTGTTTTCTTGGGGGAGAGGCATTGCTTGTTTGTTTCATACTTGACACAGAAGCACTGTATGTAGCCCAGGCTAGCCTGCAACTCTGTGTATAGCCTGTGCTGGTCTTGACTCATGATCGTCTTGCCTCAGCTTCCCCAGTAACTGGGGTCACAGGCCCACACCACCAGGACCGGCTTGTATGTAGTAGTCACCGAAACAGTCATGAACCCTGAAGTGACTGTGGTGCCCTGAAGAGCTGGGATGAGACAGAAGGCATAGCATGAGCATGTGGTCAGGGCTGATTTCTGAGACCAAACCATGGCATGTCACCACACTTCTAAGCTCTCACTTTGAAGTCTAAGATGACTTCTTAGATGCTAAAGCTCCATATCCTCAATCTTGTCTTTTTGTACAGAAGGTTGTTTATCATTATTTCTGTCTTACTCTCTAAATGTTCTTGAAAGCTATGCACTGGGGAAAACTCAGCGAAGGGACAAACTTCCTTATGGTTCCCTAGAGAGAAAACTTCCTGCCCGTTCTCACAACGTTTCTCTTGGCCTCACTTTGCTAATTTTAGTTTTCTGTAACCTGTGGCTTCCTGCCTCTGCGGATGCATTCCTCAGCTGAGTCCTAAATTCCCACATTCTTCTTTGTAACTGTCACTGAGTACCGCCTCTCATTTTTGTCACTCC
The DNA here is from genome assembly GCF_907164565.1 of Psammomys obesus. Taxonomy (NCBI): domain Eukaryota; kingdom Metazoa; phylum Chordata; class Mammalia; order Rodentia; family Muridae; genus Psammomys; species Psammomys obesus. Next base: position 7,893,861 of record NW_026596244.1, on the reverse strand, counting down.
TTCCAATGTTGGTGGCTCTCAGTAGTTTCTGACTCTGGTTTGGTTGTATAAGGATATAATGTTTCAGCTCTTACTTTCCCTAAGTGAGCTACCCAGTTAAAAAAATGCTGGTTGACTGTCGTATTGCAAATATAATCAGATGGTCAAGCTTCATGGCTTAGTAGTTAGGTAATGAGTACTTTTTAAAAATGTGTTCTTTGAGAGTTTTTCATGTTTGATCATATTTGCCTTCCCTTTGCCAGCTCTTCCAGATCCACCCCTACCCACCTAACCTTGTGTCCTTTTTAATTTCATTTAATTTTATTTTTAAAGACCATCCAGATCACTTTGTGTTGATGCTTTTGCTCAGGAGTATGGTCGACTCATCAGGGGCAGTCCTCAGAGAAAACTCTCTCTCTTTTCCCAGAACCCAACAGTTGCCCAAAGCTCCATAGCTGGGGGTGGGATTTTATGCCCAACTTCATCTCCATGCAGGCATTTGGTCTGTCCTAGGTTTGCACAAGTTCTGTGCATGTTGTCAAGACTGCCATGAGTTCATCTGCAGCTACTCTGGCTCTTATATTCTTTCTGTTTTCTCTTCTGTCATGATCCTTGAGAAGAGGGGGTACAGTAGATGTGTTCTGTTTAGGGCTGAGCATTCCTTGGCTACTTGCGGGTCTCTATGCTAATCACCATCTGCTGTAAATAGACACTTCTCAGATGAGGCTTGAAAGATGCGTTGGTTTGTGGGCGCAACAGTAAGTCGTTAGAATTTCTGTGTCTATCCATTTAGCAGACTCAGCAGATATCCCCAGAGCCTATGACCTGCCCAGACAGAGGTTTTTGGCTCTTTAATTGTACTGGATATGGGTTTTTTTTCTTGTGGAACAGGGCTCCAATGATAACTGTGCCATTGGTGGACCAGGGGCCATATTTTACCAGGCCAGTCATTTCTGTAGCGCACAGGGCTCACAGCTGGATATATGATTGACTCCAACCTTCCCCTCATAGCACTTATGGTACCTTCAAAAACAATGAAAGCGAGCCAGTTAGGGATGTAGCTTCCAGGCAAGTGCTAGCTGCAGTTCTCTATGTGGTGTCTTCAGCAAGGCATCTTACTCCGAAATTCTGTAGAGTAACCAAGAGTATTGCAACAGCCTGTAATGTTTGGGGGTTTACAGGATCTCATCAGTCAATAACTCCCAAAGAAGTAGCCTGTTCAAGGCTCTGGGATTTTTATTTGATAGCTCATAGTATCTAATAGGAGACACTGTTGCCCTCTTGTAGGTAACTTCATTTTAACTCTCTGTGTGTGTGTGTGTGTGTGTGTGTGTGTGTGTGTGTGTGTGTGTATGTTTGTGTGTGTGTGTGTGTGTGTGTGTAAGCAGCTACAGTATTTGGTTTCCATGTGACTTTTTTGAAGGTCCTTAGTCATCTTTCTCCATATTCCCTCCACTACACTGCCCTTTGTTCTGCCACACCCAAGTTAACCCTTCCTGTTCCATTGTTCTCTTTAGCCCTTTCTATCAGTGTGTTCTGGGAGCACTATTGAAACACTTCTGCCATTTTCCACCCTTCACATTGCACACAAAGCTGGCTTATCAGCTCGTTCTAACCAACTTATCAGAATATAACTAAGAAGACATATTTTGTGTCCTATAGAGTTTTCATATGATAAAGAAAACATCCAGATTTATTATTTGTGACTAGGTAGTTCTTATAAATTAACCGGAGTCTACTTAGAGTAAACCAGTCAAGGTACCAGGAGAACCCTGCACACACTAACTACCTCATTAAGTATTCTTAATTGATTTGCTTCTTATCAGTTTGAAAATTCTTGAATTTGCACTTTACCCTAAGGCTCACTGTCTCTTTTTCCTTTTTGGTTGTGTGTGTGTGTGTGTCTGTGGGAGTGCATGCATATGGATGCAGGTATCTGAGGAGATCAGATGGCCTATCCAGAGCATAGACAGTTATGAGAAACCTTGCCCAACAAGGTTATGGGTTCTGGAAGTTGAACTTGGATCCTCAGCAGGCACAGCACATGCTCTTAACCACTGAGCCCTCTCTCCAGCCCTGACTCAGGCCCCTGAGCAGTCTAAGAAGTTTTTCTAATTTACAAGTTATCCCCAAGTATGTCATACTTGATCTGGTCATTTATGCAGAGCAGTGGCTCCAGCCTTCCTTGCGCCAGCTGCAACCACCTGAGCACAATGAGGGGCTTGTGTGTCCAGCAGCACTGCTCCTGTGCTCTGCTGTGCTCAGCTGGATGCTGAGCTGCAGCCTGTTAGGTCTTCCAGATATGCCCTCCAATGTCAGGGAAACTACACTGTGGTCATTTCTAGAAATTCGATATGTGGTGCATCAGAAAGTGGCTGGAAGCTGGGAATCAAGTAACCTCTTTTGTTCTTGTAAAGGGCATATATAGCCATACATGCTAACGCCAGAGGGCCTTGTTTTCTGTCCATCTTTTGCTGTAGGTGACCTTTACGGAGCTATAGGCTCTCCGGTGAGACTGACTCGCACTGTGGTGATTGGGAAGCAGAAGGATTTGGTCCAGCGCATCCTGTATGTTCTGACCTACTTTCTCCGTTGCTCTGAACTGCAAGAGAATCAACTGACCTGGAGTGGGGACCCTAGTGAGGATGACCAAGTTATAAACGGGAGCAAGATTGTCACAGCCTTAGAAAAGGGAGAGGTGGAAGAGTCTGAGTATGTGGTAGTTACGGTGAGAAATGAGCCTGCTCTTGTGCCACCAATCCTACCACCAGGGCCAACTGAGAGCAGGAGCCCTGAGCCTGTGGGAGGAGCTGAGGTCCCAGAGGGCATCAGTACTAATAATCTGGGTCACAGGCCTGAAACAAACACATGCACGAGGCCAGAGAAGAATTCTGAGGCCAGTATCATGGGCTTCCAGGACACAGAACCTGGTAGATTGTGGGTTCCTCAAGCCATATTCTATCAGGACAAACAGAATGACCAAGAGGCAGACCAGGATGGCTCTTCAAGACCTCCCAGCTGTGAGGTTCCCAGGGTAAAGGTAAGGGTGGACCAGCAAACTGTCCATGAGGAGCTGCATGGGGAGATGCTAAAGAAACCAGCAGAGCGGTCAGTGGCCTGGCCCTGCCCTGACAGACATTCCCAGGAGGAGCCTCCTGTTGAAAAGGTCACTTTCCACATTGGAAGCTCTGTCTCTCCAGAGTCTGACTTTGAAAGCCGCACCAAGAAAATGGAGGAACGGATAAAGGCCTGTGGACGATTTGGTGGGGCCAGTGCCTCTGTCGGGTCTAGCACAGACAGTGTCCTCACCCAAGACAAGCAGGGCTCTAGGTGCTCCTTCAAAGCTGACTTTCAAAATGGCATCACCCTTGCTCAGGACCACTCTTCAGGGGCAGAAGGTGTCTCTGAGGACAGAGGCCTCCAAGCCAGCATCATGGCACAACTTAGCCAAGTGGGTAATCCCCTTGCATCTTCCAGCTGTGCAGCAGGCAGTGGCCTGAGACCATTGGAACAGACTAGAGATTTGCAATTAAAAGGCAAGAAAGGACCTTCATCGGAGCCTGCTCCAAACAGATGTAAACAGCAGGGCCACCTGTTGGATGCTGCAGATGTCCCCTATGGGGAAGCCAGTGGTAAGGCCAGCCACAGGATGGAAGGAGACATTCCCAGGAACGAGAGCTTGGATAGTGCTCTTGGAGACAGTGATGATGAAGCATGTGTTTTAGCCCTGCTAGAGCTAGGTCGCAGTCGTGACAGGACTCCAGAGCCCTTGGAAGTGGAGCTGCCTCTGCCAAGGTAACACTGCACAGGGAACCAGAGCCTGTTCCTAGCCTGATGCTAGGACGGTGGTAGCCACTCACGACCCTATTATATGCCCTCCGTGTTTTTCTCTAAGATATTAGAGGTATCGCCAGTTACATTCAGGGGTTTCCAGCTTGTCTGATCTCCAAGGACACTCACCATCTTGGTGCAGCTAAGTTTGGGACAGAGTTCTTGGATGTGTGGTGGTTGTCTTTGCAGCTCTTGAGAAATTTGGGGGAACTGATAGGCCACAGTGGCCATGGTAGCAAGGAGGAGAGAATTCCATCTTGTGTCATGTATGTGTAATTTTACGGCAGGCTTTGGGTGTCTTGCCTCTAAGATGTTGGAGCAAATGCACAGTAAGGCTTCTCCAACCACTCAGTCCCCTTTATTAGCATTCCTTCAGGCTGGTTCTTTAATCTGTGGTGACTGAAAGTTGCAATTAAAAGATCCCGCTGTTCTTTCTCACTGGTGGACACCTCCCTCTGTGGAAAGGTCAGAACCATACAGTCTTGTTTTTGGTACCACGATCCAAGCTTCTTTCTTCATTCTTCTGACATGGACTCTGGTGGATGATCAATATGATTTATGAGAATAGGTTTCTTGGTTCTTTAAACAAGCTCTTACTATTTCGCCTCGGCTGGTCTTAAACTCTATATCTGCCTTAAGAATGAGCTTTTAACTAGCCATGGAAATAGTATTCTTTTTTTCTTTCTTGGCTTCCATTTTAATAAAAATTACTTCCTTTCCTCCCAAATCCTCTCTTTTTTTTCATACTTATGATCTCCTTACTAGAGAACCCTAATACAGACTACAGGAAAACTGTATTTTCTTGTATCATTGGAGGTTTTGTTCCCATTGTAATATAAACTGTGTGTACTCTTAAACTATGTGTTTAATATTTCCGATGTTCTTTTAGGTCTCAGAGCACCAGCAAGCCAAATGTTAGAAATTTTGGCCGCTCACTTCTGGCGGGTTACTGTACCACATATATGCCTGACTTGGTGTTACATGGAACCAGCAGCGATGAGAGGCTGAAGCAGTGCCTGGCGGCCGATCTGGTCCACACGGTGCATGTAAGTGACCTCAGAGTAGAGCCACAGGATGGCCGACAACAGGCTCTTCAGCTTACCCTCAAAGTACCTGTTGTAGAGGATTGCTTGTAAGGACATAGGGTGGCACAACAACCAGTGAGGCGTAGTTAAGAATCTAGGGACGCTGCTTAGGGATGCTGTGAGCACACCTGGTACAGACTCAGCAAAGGGAAAGCAGGGAATTGGAGAACTGCAGAGTCCTGCCTATCTGGAGACACTGAGGAAGCTGGGGCACCCGGCTTCCAGTTTTCTCCTCCATCCCACAGTTCTTTCCACAAGAGGCCGGAAAGCAAGATAGCTCCCATTTTCCATAGAGGTCCCCAGGGGCCAGAACAGGATGGGTGGAATAACATGGGAGTGAATGGCTATGGGCTGGCCTAGGAAACAGATAAGCAACACGGACAGTGAGTGACAATTACATGTCTTCAGAAGGAAGACTCAAGAGATGTTGTGTATGGCTTGCAAGTTTCTAAAAGCAATTTATTTTAACTGATTTGTCATTGAGCTCACTTTTGATAGCTGGGTAGAGATGGCTGTAGAAAGATTTACAGGTATTACTGGAAAATTGCCTGGAGCTACTGCTCAGTGTTTTTCTGTTATCTGCAGCGTGACAGGAGCTGAACGTTTAGACTGTGTCAATCTGATGGACCTGTTTTTTGGTTGAGCTGTTGTTGGGCAGGTGTGCAAGCGATGTTTTGCAATTAGAAACATGGTATCTTGTACACAAGAGCCCTTGTTGCTGTGTTAAAGATCACTGGAACATAGCTTTGTTATCTCCTTATTTCATGCTTTTTGTTTATGGGGGGATATTTTTGCAAAGTAGAAAACAAGGCTTTGTGTGTTATCTTTGGCCTTGAGTGTCTGCCCAGGCACACAGCAGACACAGGCTAAACAGGCTAAGGATGTTTGTATGAAGAAGGGCTCAGAAGCGATGCAGAGATCATGATCCCACCCCCACATAGGTGAAGAGTTAGAGAGGAAGGACCTGGGAGCTGGTCTGGCCCACCCAGCATACAGGTGCTCACCCAACTATGCCTCGTCCCGTCCACTTTGTAGTCAGACACCACCGGCCCTGGCCAGAGCAGTCCTGGAGTAAGACTACGGACTTGTGGCTACCTATAAGTAATTCACAGCTCTCTTCATTCTTATCACAGCTACTGCACACTTGCTCTTATCATTGTGCTGTGGGAGGCTGGTCCATCCATCCATCCCACAGCACACACATAGGACCCTCCTTGCATGGTGTCTTCTTTCTGAGCTGTCCTGCGGTGCCTGTACTTTACGTGTTTATTATGTGTTGGGGCACGAAAGGACCCTGTTTTGTGTCACCATTTCCTGCCTGAATCTGTTTATGCAGAGCCCTTCACTGTTTGCTTTCTATGGTGCTGTTGCTTTGATTCCTAAGGACATTGGTTTTTGCCTCTTGCCCCTGTTCTTCACCAAGCCAGAGCTCCTCTTCTGACAGAGGCTCAAGGAGAAACTATAGGAGCTAACAGTGTTATCCTCAATGGCATTGATCTTAGCAGCTGCTGCACATTTTTTCCCAAAGTGCCCGGGTGCACTTACTGGTCATCATGGAAAAACAATCTCTTGCTTGAGGACCACCTCCAATTTACCTGTGATACAACTCTTGAAATTTTGGCATTTTTAATAGGTCATCAATTTTAAATTTCTGAATATTCGATTTTCATTGTGACCATCTGGCACTGTAATTCTTATGTGAAATTGCCAAGTCTACACCATCATGCCTCTTATTGCTTTTCCATGTTTCGGGACTCAGCCCCAGGCGTCACTAAACCTGGGTCACAAGAACGAGGAGCGGGTAATGCAGTGCTTACAAATTTGATTCCAGGTTGGGGAGATGCTTCCAGGTCGGAAGGGGCTTGCCACATAGCACATGGGTGTGTTGTTCAGCTCTAGGACGCATGCAGAAAAGCTGTGCGTGGGCATGCATTTGTAACCCAGCACTGGTGAGGCAGAGGCAGGGAGATCCCTGGACCTCCCTGCTGTCAAGCCCACCTCATTAGTGAAGTCCTCATGAGAGAACACGTCTCAAAAACTAAACACACATGCAAAGAACAACACCGAGTTTGACCTCCGGCCTCCATTTGAGAAGTTGGGCTTCCAAAGAGGCAACCTAGGTTTGAATCACAGCTCAGCTCCTAATGTCTGTGTAGCCTCTGGGGGGAGTTTTCATCCAATAACTGTACTGATGTCCTTTGAATCTGAAAATTCTATAATCCGCATCAAGTGTTTAGCACAGTTGCTATACAACTGAGTGCCCAGAGACTGTTAACTATGAAAACTGGAAATGGGAGAGTGCCTTGTGAATGGTAAAGTAGGAGGAGGCATTAACAGGTAGACACCATTGTTTTAGTTAAAACAGAATTACTCTCAGAGTTTAGAAAGATGTGCAAGTGTCTTGTTTGGTTGTGGGCACTAGATGCTAAAGGCATCTGCTAGAGATGGCTGAGCTGAGCCCGAACGTAAATTTGCTCAATGTCATGTAACAAGGAGCAAGTTGGCATTTCTTACTGTATTAGGTAAGGTCACCAGGACCAAAATTAGCATCATATTTTAGCTTTAAAAAATAAAAAAACAAAAAACCAGTGATCTAGGCTTCAGGCATTTTACAGACTAGTCTATAAATAGCAGTTGGGTATAGCAACCTGTTCCATTCACTTTTTAAGAGCAACAACAGATCAACTCCAGAAATATCACAGAGGAGTCAGTAGCACAGATAAGAAGCTTTGCTGAAAGCCTGGGTGTGACACACGCTCATGAATACTGATTAATTCATGTGGGCAACCAACCAGCCAGACTACAAAAGAACAGCCTGTCCCATCAGACAAGGGATCATTACTTAAGTAGCACATAGTATTAAATGCCGCAGGTCAGCGGCAGCCTTAAAACCAACAGGTTAGGAAGGAAGCCATTTTGGAGGCTCGTGTTTGGAACACCCTAGTTGTGTTCGATTCACTAGGTTGATGATGAACATATTTGTAACTGGGGGCCTGCAGTGCCGCCTTCTGCAGCTACAGCTCTGCGTACAGCCCCACCTGGGACTGGGAGGTGTGTTTAGAGGGCTTTTAAATGAAATGAGTTTTGTTGTTGTTTGTTTCTTCAGACAGTATCTTACCATGTAGCCTTGGGCCAGGTACCAGGTGGGCCTTGAACTTGCACCCTCTGTTAGCTTCCCACGTTCTGGGAGTACAGGCATGTGTCACCATGCCCATCTCACTTGCCCATCCCTTTTTCTCCTTCCTTCCCACATACTAGGCATGTGCTCACTGAACTACTACCTCCAACTCTTAAAGTGTATGTTTTGATCTATAACAATTGTGATGACCATCTTTTAGTCATAAAGAGGACTGAAACCCTTACAGATAATCAAGGTTATTACTTAGTGAGGTCTTCGCATTGTGTGACTATATATGTACACATATATGAACATCAGTATGCACACATGCTCGTGTGTCTACAAACGTGTCTGTTCTTGCCGTAGGCGAGAGACTTGGTTCCTTTATATTCCTCCTGTGTCACCTGGTGCCTGGTGTGTAAAAAGTGCTTGTTCTTTTTAGGTGACTTCATGAAGCTAGGTTTAGAATGTTTTGTGTTTATTGTTGAAGCTGGGACTATGGTGGGGATATGCCCTCTTCTCTCTTTAAAACAATAAAGAGGAAGAGGGGTGTGTTTGACATGATACGTGCAGCTCTTTGCATTCATTTCCTTTTCTTTTAAATGTATTTATCTTCATGTGGGTGCTGGGAATTGAACAGGAGGAGTATTTAGGTTGTTTTTTAACTTTTTATTGATTCTTTGTGAATTTCACATCATGCACCCCAATCCCACTCATCTCTCTATCCCTTCATACCTGCCTTCTGCCTTTGCAATCTTTCCCCCAAAAAGAAAAAACAAAAAAGAAGAAAAAAGATCTTGTCACAGTATGTCTCACAGTATACCCTTTTGTCCACACTTGTTTACTTTGAAATATATGTTGCAATGAGTAATTGGTTTGGTTCAAGGCCTCTGGCTTCTGCTACCCTATCAATATTGGATCCTCACTGAGACTCCTGTTGTTGCCCTGTGTCATGGAGATCCTGCAGCTTTGGATCTGTAGGACCAGCCAGCCTCTGGAACAATGTTTTATAACCTGAGCCATCTCTACAATTCCCCATATTTATTTTCTGTGCTCAAAGGAGACTAAGGACTTTCAGACCTTCTGTTTCTTGTGTACACTGTTTCAGAGTGGAACATATGTCTACTTTGATTTTCCCATTTCTTACTATGAGATACTTGGACATTTATGTCAGCCTCCACAAAAAGCTACAAACCTCTCATTGCCTGTGGTCACATACTTGGTCACATGACTTGATTCTGGGACTCTTTGTGGCCTTGTGCCCTTCAAACTGAATCTGATCTCAGTCTGGCAGTCAAGCTGGTAGCTAGAGGCTGAACATGGGTCTTAGCCCGGTGAGCGCGGTGGTTACCGCCACAGCCATACCCGCAACACGCAGAAGCCAGGCTCTTTACCCTCTGTATCATCGTGCTGTGTTTGAAGGGTCCCGTTTCTTCCTGTGCCGTAGTCTCCATGATGTCGCATGGTTCCCAGAGACCTCTACCTCCCCCCAGTTCAGCTGTTGCTGCCCCCTTCCTCTTAGAGATGGGATCTTTGTAGCACAGGCTGGCCTTAAACTTGAGGTATAATTGCCTGGTGTACTAAGTGTTGGGAATACAGACATGCGCCGTCCTGCAGACCCTTTCCTCCTCTTTATCATGTGACAACTTTTCAGTCTTCAGTGACTAACACTAAGCCTGTTTGCTCTTGGAGATTCTGCCAAACAAATGCAGATAGCAGTGTAAAGTGTACCTGTTCCTTCTGAGTCTTCGTATGCACTGGCAGTCCGAGGGTAGCCTCAGGTGGCCTGGCTAGGCCCTCAGTGCTGAAGGAGGTAGGCTGGAGGGGAGATAAAGGGCTGTTGACAAACACTGGGTGCCTTTCATGTGATAGGCGTCTTTGTTACACAGCCGGAGCCCCAAAGTAGGAGTCGCCTGCAGCATGTTGTACCAGCTACATGTAGACTTCCTCTCCAGCATGTGGTGATGCCACTGCTTGTTACTGGAGCCTAGGTCTTCATTTCCCAAAAGCTGGGTTTGTCTACCACCTCCAGTATGCCAGTTAAAGAGATGGTGGCTTACAGAAGCAGTAATTGGGAACTCCGAGGGACACAGGCAGGTCTTGTACTTTTCATTTCCTGAATCTTAATAAACTGCACTCCTCTTTCTGGAAAGGAATGCTTTAATTCTAAGGAAATGTCTGCCAGAAATGTGTGCTATTACAGACCTGAGTTTGAATGGTTTTGATGCATATATGTATTTGATAAGATGTAAACTTAAAAAATTCTACTTGAGCCAGAACTTAGAAGGTCTAGGCAGGAAGATTGAGGATTTAGAGCCATCCTTAACTCTATAGAAAGTTCAACTCCAGCTTGTGGTACATGACAGTCTGTCTCAGCAAGCTCCAAATCTACCATTGTGGTATAGCTAAGAAGGAAATGTTAGTGTTAAAAGCATAACTCTGAGCATTGTGACACGGGTTCAAGGCTAGCCTGTGATCCCAGACTAGTCTTTAGTTGTGCAGAAGTCCGTCTTAAAAAATAAAATAAAACCTTAATATAATTCAGTTTTCTTTTGTGGGATGTGGTACTCTCCATGCTTTAGCTATAGAAACTTCCCAAAAAGAGCCGTGTAAAATAAGGACTAGGGCTGGGCGCAATGGCTCACTTCATTATTCTATTGCTGTGGTAAAACATCATGACAAAAAAATGAACTTGAGGAATATACTGTAATCCTAGTGCTAAAGAGGCTGAGACACGTAGATCACAGCTTGAGGGCCCTCCCTGGCCCCACAGTGAGTCCTCAGCCCACTGGGGCCTACATAGAGAGGGCTTGTCTCAAAAACACTCGTTAATTAAACTCCAGGGCATCGGGTGTGTGTAGGTACTTACTGCTGTAACAACCATAAACGTGGATTTTTTTTTTTTTATTTTTTTAGACTTAGTCTGTAAGCTTGGTAGCTGGCTTATAGTTCAAATCATAATGGGTTTAAACTGGCCCCTCTCTAATGTTTTTGTTTTTTTTTTTTTTATCATTAAAAGGGCTATCGGTGGTCTCTAGAACCGACAGAACTGAAGCATCATTGCTCTGACCCTGAAGCATAGCCCTCCACATTACAACTGAGTGATCGCTGATGGTTTTTACCATTTCCTGCTTTTTCCTGACTCTTGGGAGTCAGTTCTCTTTCCTTTGGAAGATTCTTTTTCCAGGAAATCAGTGAACAGGTTCTCAGTGATGCTGCGCAGCAGATACTCCAGGCTGACTCTACAGAAGTGCTCGGGGACTGAGTGTGAAGTATTTAGTCTGCCAGGACATAATTCTCACAGTCTATTTAAGGCACCCTTCTGAACATGCTCAAGCCTTCTCTTGCTGGAGTCTGTGTACATAACATAAACCCATGCTGATGTAGAATGCTCTCATGCAAGATGCCGGGACTCCATCATTTCCCTGTGCAAAAGCCCATTATTTTAATGGAAGCAGCATTTCTCAGTGTCTGCTCCTGCGTTGGGGAGGAAGCTTGAGGACACTGCTGGCCCACAGGTCCTGTATCTCTCCCCATGGTCTTCCTCCCTGCTCCAGTGACCTAAAGGGGACTTGTACTTTCTATGTTTGACCTTCCCCTCACTTTTCTTTTCCTTAACGAGTTACCTTAATTTTATATACTGACTCCTCTGTCCTTGACCATGTATGTTGATACAACCTTTGGCTGTAATTCACACACAGAGAATGCTCTTTCTTATTTCTTGCTTAAAAGCACTCTTCCCATTGGTGGCAGTACTTACATCATGCTGAGTATTGGGCAGTTGGGTGGACACATCTTCTCTTCCTTTTTCTGCAGCAGGGAGATTGTATAGGAAGCTGGGGTCAGTTGGAAGCTGTGGCACAAATCGCCTGCACATCAGTGTTTTAAAGTCTAGCTTTTAAAGCTGATCTTGATGACATATGCCTATAATCACAGCAATTGGGAGTTTGAAGCCACAGGAGTTGGTTGGATCCAGCTTGGACTGCATATAGTAGTTTTTAAAGTTGGTTTTCTAAGAATGTGATTGATTGCATTCAGCTTAGGGTCTGCCGGCATGTGACCAGGAATGTAGGACAGATCCGCATTGCATGGGGCTTGGGTACAAAATTCACATATGGTTTGGCATGGTGGTGAATGCCTTTAATCCCAGCACTTGGGAGGCAGAGGCAGGCAGAGCTCTGTGAGTCCAGGACAGCCAGGGCTCTGTTAAACAGAGAACTCTGTCTCAAAAAACAAACACAAACAAACCCCCACACATACTACATTTTTGTTTTGGCTTTTCATAAAGACCAAACCTGTTGATGGGAAATCGTCATTATGTTTGAAATCTGACACTCCAATTATCAAAATTTGGGGGGAACTTGTAAAGGGAAGTTTCTGAGACTGTTGCCCAGGAAAGAACTGCAGAACCCCAGGCATGCCTAGCTAACCCAGCACTGAGCTGCACCCAGTCCAGATGCTGTCTTTGGCTGTCTGTTACAGAGGAGAGGGTGTTTACATGTGAGAAGTGTGAGGGTCAGCAGAGGGCGTGAGAAAACCTTGGAGCCTTCTGTAAGTAAGAGGATACCATGAGAATTGCCTTGGAAAATGGCCTCTCTCATTCAAAGTACAGCTTATCCAATTCTCGATTGGTACTTACACTTGAATAAATGTTGGACAATTAGATTTTGCTTGGTTGCTGACTCTTGCAGTAGTAAATATATAAACCCTGAAGAGCCTTGGAAATAGCATAGGAAGAATGTTCGTCCCAGAACTTTTCACACAGCCCATCAGACACTTCTCCCTCATCTGTGAGAAGAAAAGCAGAACTTCACCACTTCCCCTTTGAGTAAGAGTGTCCAGGACAAATAGAGTGATACCCACTGTTGAAATTACACTTCAGTACAGTGGATATTTGGTTTTTCTTTTCAGCCTTCCCACACCTTGTTAAGTCGCCACAGTGACTGTTGGCTGCCGTGTTTCTGTTTAGGTCCTTGGTTATCAGGACCTAGCTGTCATAATGTAAGCAGAAGACACCCTACTGGAAGGATATGAGAAATGCATAGAGTTGGGGAGAGCCACAGAGCTGTGGGCCAGGTGCAGACAGCAATCAGGGCAACACCAGTCCAGGCCTAGGAACCACGCAATGATTTGTACTAACTGCTGCTGGGAGAAATGTGGTGGTGCTCTCTGCTCAGCCTCAGCACCCGTCCTTCCTCCTAGATATCAAGAAAGGAGTGTTGGCTCACTGTAGCGTGGGCACCTTGACAGAGAGGAGATGGCAGCCTGCTGACACACCTGCCAGGCCTTTTCCAGAGGGAAGTTCAGCTAAGCAGCTCAAAGCAACAAGTGGCCAGCACAGGGTGCTGGATGGGATTAAATAAAGACAGAAGTCAGCCAGTACTATTTCTTTCTTTAGGAAATGAGTCAGAAAAGTACTCACAAGCATTGGCCATGCAGTCTGCTACATTGTTTCCCTGGAAACTTGCCCATTTCCACCTCTCCTGGTTTGGGCTCACTATGATAGTTGTGCAGAAAGGACACAATGGGGTGCGCCAAAAGCTGCCGCTGGTGAAGCATTCACTTTTTGATCCGTTTTGTTTTGTCTTTTTTCTTCAAACCGTAGAAATAAACATATAAAATATGTTGGTTCATTATTCATTAGGAAAATGCAAATTAAAACTAATACACACCCTGTGATGGCTATAATTTAAAACATACAGTATAAGACCAGGGTGGGAATGGAGTAACGGAAACTGTGATCCGTGGCTGATGGTGATGGGGCCGCTTTGGAAAACCGTTTTCTGAAAAAGCTTAGCTTGCGCTTACCACATAAACCAGCATCTCCACTCAGTATTTATTCAGAGAAATAAAATCATGTCCATACCAAGACTGTAAATACGAACGCTCACAGCTGTTTTCTTCTCTTTTTTTCCATTTATTTATGTAATCTCTTTACAGCCTGATCCCAGCCCCCTCCCTCCTCTCCTCCTAATTCCACCCTCACACCCCTTTCCCCACACCCTATTATCTTCGGGGAGGCCCCCAGGGCACCCCAGCACCCCAGTTGGAGCACGACTAAGTGTGTCCTCTTCCACTGAGGCCAGACAAGGAAGCTAGAGGAAAGGGATCCAAGGCAACAGAGTCCAAGAGAGCTCCCACTCCCACTGTTAGGGGACCCACATGTTGACCAGGCCGCACATCTGCTACTTCTGTGTGGGGGTCTGGGTCCAGTCTGTGCATGCTCTTTGTGGGTGGTTCAGTCTCTGTGAGCCCCAGGGGCCCAGGTTGCTTTGTTGACTCTGTAGGTCTTCTCGTGGAGTCCTTGACTCCTGGCTCCCTCAACCCTTCCTCCCACACTGCCACAGAACTCCTGAGTTCAGCGTATTGTTTGGCTGTGGGTCTCTGTATTTGTTTCCATCAGCTGCTCTCAGAAGGCTAGGCTTCTGCCTGCAAGCAAAGCAGAGCATCATTAGTAGTAACAGAGATCAAACATTACAGAGTTTCTCTCCTCTCTCTCTCTCGTTCTCCTTCTCTCCCGCTCCCCCACCCTCTGTTTCTCTATCTCCTCCCTCTCTCAATTTATTTTTTATCTTATGTGTATGAGTGGCTGCATACAGGCCGGTGTACCACATGCATGCCGGTGTCTGTAGAGCGTGTTAGATTCCCTAGAACCTGAGTTACAGACAGTAGTAAACTGCCATGTGGGTGATGGGAACTGAACCCAAGTCCTCAAGAGCAGCTGTGCCATCTCTGGCAGCGCTTTTACGGGAGGATGCTCAAAAATAAAGGTAAGGTACTAACATGCAGCAAATGCAGCTATATCTCAGTACCACTGACACAGAGACTATTGACTATGTGATCTTATTCATATGAAATCCTACAAAAATCAGAACAGTGGTTCTAGAAGGTATAAAAGTGGTTGCTGGGATAGCTACAGGGGACTGACTACAAAGGAACTTGAACTCCCAGCATAAAATGATGCACACATGTCAGTCAGGCGACCCAGAGGACACTTGCATGAAGCCGGGAAAATTTCGCACTGTCATCTAACGTTATGACTCGTATTTCTAAGAAAGACTTTGTCATGGTAAAAGCAATCATTAATTTGATAAAATTAAATGTAATCATTCTGTTATAAAGCATCACACCTGAATATTATTTTTATCCAAACTCCCAAATTTTGAGATCAGTTTTTAAGTGTAAGGCATTAAGAAAATCAGAAAAAATAGCCTTTCTGAAGATGTAAATATAGACTATCAACAATTTAAAAATTATGTCCCAGAAACTAGGAGAGATAACTGCCGATGAGAAAGTAAGTGGCCGACTGGTAAAAAGCCTTTTGTGGCATGTGGATGGCTACACGGTGTCAGGGCTCAGTGGGCTCCCGGAAGATGCTGTTGTTGCTTACCATCCACAGAGCATGTGCAGGACATGAGGCTCTGGACGTGGAGAAAGGCCATCCTCGGGGAGGCTTGTCCTACACATGTGAACCACTAGCTAAGCCGCTGTGCCTAGAGAATCACTAAGTTTCCATCTTGGATATCTTGATCTCTTATGCATTACTACAGGAAGGCAATGACTTCAAAGCAACTACAGACAAAGCAAAACGCCTCATTTTCAGCGATGCAATATTTATGAGGCCATTTTCTCTGATGTTCCAAGGCTGTCAATAGGCGGCTTTATTTTGGCTCACTGTTTGAGGTTGCAGTCCATCATAACGGCAAAGTCACAGCAGCAGGAGCCTGGGTTTGGCTGGTCACGTCACATCTGTGGGCAAGCAGCAGAGAATAATGAATGCTTGTGCTCTGCTCACTTCTCTTTTTTATAGAGTCCAGGATCCCAGCCCAGGGAATGGTGCCACCCACCATGAGCTAGTCTTCCCCCTTCAGATATCCCAGTAAAGACAATCCCCAATAAGCATGTACTAAACATCATCAGGTTGACACCTGAGATGCATCATTACAGATGCTTATACCCTATGCTAGTACAATTTATTATAATCATACAGTTTATACAATATAATATATAAAGTATTTTACAGTACATCTCAGTAGCCAGACCTGTTGGACTCATCTGGATAATAAGTCCTTGGCCTGATTATAGTTGATTATTAGAAATGATTAGTGTAACCACAGATACTAAGGAAACTTTGCCTAGTGATTAAAGCTGTAACCTTGGGGGATTGGTAGTGGTGATATATGTACATGTGTGTACATACATATTTGTGTCATGGAGGTCAGAGGTCAACCTTGAGTATGGTGTTCCTCAGGATAGCTCTCATGTTCTTTATGTGGTTTTCTTTTTTAAGATTTACTTTTATTGGTGTGTGTGTGTGTGTGTGTGTGTGTGTGTGTGTGTGTGCGTGCCTGTTCACATATGCTATGGCACATTTGGAGGTCAGAGGACAACTTGAAAGAGTCTCTCCATCCCAGGGACTGAACCTGCATTGTCAGGCTTGTTAAGAAGACCCTCTGCCCTTGGAGCCATAGCCCAGCTCCTAGCTTGTTATTCTAAGTGCTGCTTCAGCGGTACCTTCAGTGGAGCTGCACGATTCTGCAGTGCGACACCACACAAAGCACTCTGTCTGTCCTGAGTGGAAAATGCTGACTACTGCGTCTCTCTTTCAGCATCCAGTCCTTGATGAGCCCATAGCCGAAGCTGTCTGTATCATTGCAGACACAGACAAGTGGACTGTCCAGGTAGCCACAAGTCAGAGGAAAGTGGTGGACACCATGAAGCTGGGCCAGGATGTCTTGGTCTCTAATCAGGTGTCCAGTTTACTTCAGTCCATCTTACAGCTCCACAAGCTTCAGCTCCCAGCCGATTTTGTAAGTATTTGCTCTTCTATCTTCAAAAATTATATAGTTAAAAAAATAACTTTTATTCAATACGTTGATTATAAAAATCACAAATTCAGACCTGTAGACAGGGTAGAGCTTAGGTGGAGCTGAGGACAAAGTCATCGAAACAAGGCAGAAGTTAAGTAGATAGGGGGAACCGAGTCTAAAGGGAAACTTTAAATCTTCCATCGGAGAGCATGTAGATAGATCAGGGCAGGCCAGTTTCTGAAGGATCAGTCTCTTCTGTTCTGTGAGTGTATGCACAGTCCATTACAGGTGAACAGAAGCACTTCAAATTCGGAAGTACTGTGTAAAAACTTATAACATGGCCTCAGTTGTTCCTTTCCAAGTGGTATTCAATGATCACGTTTGTAACATTTTAAAAAGAAATCAAGAATAGCCTACAAAGTACTAGAAAATCATTCCCAGCTCTCCCCTAGTCAGTAGGATATACTTAACAAATCTCTTTTGATATGTGATATTTGTGCAGAGGTTGAAAGAGGAAATGTATCCAGAGAGCAAGAGAGGAAAGTCTGACAAAGGCCGAAAGGCGTGTAGCTTGGCAGCCTACAGCTTGTGCCAGCCTTAGGGACAAACACTACTTGGAAGTGCCTGCCTTTTTTGCTTCCTTCTATTCTGTGCACAGTTACTCTTTACAGAGAAGGCTGACTTCAGAACTTCTCTCTCCCTGCTGGCCGCAGGAAATGGCACAGAACTATTTAACAGTAAAACAGGAGAGTATCAATTAATACACTGACTACCAGCTCACTCGTCACCTCTCTGTATTCTATGGCCAGGTTCTCAGTTGCACCACTTTCCACACGCAGTGAAGACTTTGAGGCGGGTATTCTGAAGGATGGTGTGAAAACCGTGGCAGTGTAGCAGGCAGGAAAACCTTGGAACATCCTGGGTTTCGTTTGGCCATTACTACTTGTGTGGTGGATGGTTCTGAGTGTCTTTGAAGGTCAGGTTTCTTGTTTGCAACATGAAGATAGTACAAGTATGTCATAAGAATTCTTGGAAACCAGAGACACAATGCTGCTTTTCAATGTATGGAGGAGCCACACCAGCAGGTAGCTTTAAAAGCCACTTTGCCCATAGGCAGCGCAGTCTCCAAGTGGGTTTCCTAGTAAGGGGAGCAGGGGCTGTCTCTGACATGAACTCAGTGGCTGTCTCTTTGATCACCTCCTCCTGGGGGTTGCAGCCTTGCCAGGCCACAGAGGAAGACAGCCAGGCCTGATAGGCTAGAGTCATATAGAAGGAGAGGAGGACTGAGGGAGGGGCATGGGAGGAAAAGAGGGAGGGAGGGTGGGACTGGGAGGAGGGGAGGGGGCTACAGCCGAGATACAAAGTGAATAAACTGTAATAAATTATATATATATATATATATATATATATATATATATATATATATATATATGCATACACACACACATTTTTTTTTCCATAGTCGGTGGGTAGGCACAAGGATCAATTCCAAGGTCTACTTATGAGTGGTGTAGCCTCCCGGAGCCTCAATTTCCTTATCTGTACATCTGGAGGACTAACAGAGTCTGCTTAATGTGCTTAAGAAAATTAGTTACTTGACGCAAAGCGTTCAGAACAGTGGCAGACGCTACAAGCCGACAGTGAACAAGTATTCTTGGTACGCCACGGTGACAAACCGAATTGGTGGTGTAAAAAGTGGCAACACCTTTAAAAATCTTTATTTGCCTTTTAACTGTGGATGCTCTGCCGAACGTCTGTCCCATGGAGAAGCACTCTGGGCGGTGGGATCTTATTTTCTCCTACAAGCATTGAGCCTTTTCCTTACGAAGCTTGGATTTCCTTTTCTGCAAGGGAAGGAGATGTTAGACCCTGTGGTGTAGCTGCTGGCGTTGGGTCCCCTCAGACATGGTTCTCATTGTCTGACATATTAACTCTCAAAGCAGTAAATTATAGAACATTCTTTTTGCTTCTTCTGGTACAAGTGTACATAACCACTTAGTAATACATGAATGGCTTACTTAACCTTGCAAAACTAAGACCCAAGAGCATTGCTTACATTAAAATACACAATGGACTTCCATATGAGGAAGTAGCTGAAGTTTTAGAAGTTGAAAATGGCATTCAGTCTCGGGAGTGAAGGGAAGTGAAGGAAAAATTCACTACACTTGAGTGTGAAGCTTTTAAAAACTATTTCCTGTAAATGTGTTTTTTCCATACTTAGAATACATTCCTATACCCACATTGCGTGCCACACTTTTTCTATGGATTGAAAACACTACACATAAACCACTTTAAAACTTAAAGAAGTCAATATAATTTGAATGTTTTGTTTTGTTTTGTTTTTGTTTTTGTTTTTTTTTTGTTTTTTTTTTTTGCATTTTGTAACTCTCATTAACACTGTATTTTACTCCATCATGAACCACAACACTTCTGGTTACTTAGGGGAACCTGGTAGCATCCCCCTTGCCTTGAGCAGTACTTACAGGCTTTTGGGTTCACCCCCAGCACAGTGCACCGAAGATGCTGACTAGGTGAGGAGCTGAAAGTGACCCTTGAATCACAGACACTTTACCCTGCTGTGATCAACCCAGATGGGCAGGATCAACAAATGCATCTGTCAGTCTTTTTACCTTGAAATTAAAAGGCCTAACAGTCTAGAAGGAAATTGTTCGTGAGAGAATCACCCTGCCACAGCCATCAATACACTTGGGTGACTGCCTGCCAAATGCAAAAGCGCTTGCCACTGGTGAGACACAGATGGCTGCGGCTCTCTGACCACTGACGCTAGACACCCTCCCAAGAGTGAAGATGCCCCCAAATCACTGTCTCTCCCTTTGCTACTAAAGACCTAGCCAAAGGACACTCTCAAAAGCAAAATAAAAGTCTGAAGTGACCGAAATGTGTTATGCCAGAACAAGCTGAGGTAGAGGAAAAAAGCGAGAACTAAAACATCTTTTCACAGATTTATGGCCCAAATGTAGATTGCCGCATGGCTCAGAAAATAAAGGCAAGTTAACATTCTCTAGAGCACTAGCCATAAAAATGACAGAGTAAGAAATTCTTAAATATGGGATTGTTGGTAAATTTCTTAACAAGAAATTTTGTGAACAAAGACAAGACAACTACAAAAATAAATCCGCTTCTGCAACCCAGAACTCACTGTTCAGTAGGGTTTTGATACACATAAGGAGGAGTGTGCTGCTCAAGAGTGGAAGTGATGATGCTATTGACTGAGAATGGTTCCAAGAATAAAGAGTTGACAATTTAGAAGCCAATAGACAAGGAATGTTCATCTTATGGAATGATTTCAAATGCTTTTTTTTTTTCAGATGCTAGAGTGATACTCTATAACAATGTTAACAGCCATTTTATGAAAAACTTAAGCTGGTAGTTTGGGGCATTTTTTTGCAAAGAGGGCAATTATACCTAGGTGTATAGAAAGAATTAAGGAGAAGCCCAACTGTTAATGCTCCTGGCAGTTGCTAAAATCGCAGTCCTCATTGTGGATGTTGTTGGCTTTGCAGTGCATCATGCATCTGGAAGACAGACTACAGGAGATGTACCTGAAAAGTAAGATGCTCTCAGAGTACCTCCGGGGACACACACGTGTGCACGTGAAAGAACTGAGCGTGGTGCTGGGGTGAGTTCCGTGAAATGCTGACCTTTCTCCCAAGTGTACAGGCTGTAGTCTGGCAAACACACACACACACACACACACACACGGACACACGAGCACACACGCATGCACACACACAGGACTTAGTGGCCTGTGTCATTCTACACCTACGACATCAGTTGTTCTCCCTGTGCCCAGGGTCAGTGTGCCCATGCCACTCCCCAGTGAGTTGCAGGCTATAGGCCGGAGAAGCATTTGATCTCTCTCTGACACTTTGTCTCTAGTGACACGGTAACGATGCAAAAGCTCTCAGGGGAAGTGGCAGCTTGTCTCAAGGCGGAGGAGGTGGGGGGCCCTTCCGGTGGATGGGCTCACCCCACCCAAGAGACGTGCTCATTACTAAGAGTACACACCATCTTCTGAGGGCATTTGTCACACTTTGGCTACAAAAAATCCTGACTCACTTCATTTTCCTCTCCATCACTGAAATAATAAAGAAGACAATGCCTACCATGAGGAGTTTTCCCTCATGTCCCTGATGATGACTCTGCTAACTTGGAATAAAGGAACGCGCGTCTGTAATGTCAACCTTTACATTTTCTGCTAAGCCTGATAAAGCTTTGCTTTATTTAGGTAGCTTTGCTTTGCTTTTTGGATGAGTTGTTTGTTTTAGACAAGGATATCACTATGTAGTCTAGGCTGGCTTTAAATTCAGAATCCTCTGGTTTTGGCCTCTCCACTGTTAGGATTGCAAGCATGGGCCACCATGCCCGCCTCTCAAAGTATTATACAATGTTATTATTACTACTACTAAATGTATTGTGTGTGTGCAGCTGCACACACACACACATGCAGATGCACTTGGAGGCCAGAAGAGGTCTATCTAGCCCCCTGAGGCTGGACTTCCAGGCAGTTGTAAGCTGCCAGAACATGAGTCCCAGAGAAAAAACTCAGGTCATCAGCCTTGACAGCAAGCGCCTTTCCCAGCCGAGCTACCTTGCTGTCCCTGTTTTACATTTTTCCTAGTTTTAAAAGATGAGCTAGACTAGAAGCTGGTGCCTAGAAGTAATCCTTTCTTATGAAATGATGCGATTTTAAAGAACTGTCCTTGACTTTCTCAACACTCAGGATTGAATCCAACGACCTGCCTCTGCTGACCGCGATTGCCAGTACCCATTCCCCTTATGTGGCGCAAATCCTCTTGTAACTGACTCGAGGACAGTTCTCAGTGGAAACTCAACCGGAAAGGAGGAAGCGCTCAGTGATGGCCAAGGCATGAGGACTCGGAGCAGTAGGTCACCTGGCATGCCTGTTGCTTAGTGGCTGTTCCACTGGGAGGCTTGTGTTTACTCAGTACCGTGGCAATTTGTGATTGGTCCAGAACACTGAGCCTTTGTGGTGGGAGAGAACTACAGTCAAACCAAGCAGCCACCCGGCGCTGTTGGGCAGAATGTTGAGGGCTGACTTTGGAGTAGGCGGTAACCAGTGTATAGAGCATTCCGGCTGGAAAGCGTTTCCTGTTTAAGTGTGAGGGAGCATGAAGTGGTGCTCTCAGAACAAGCTGTGGCTTCTAGGTCAGAGCTCTCTTTATGAGCACTGACCTGAAGAAAGCCACGTTGTACCACTGTCAGCTCCTCGGCTGTCGCAGCTCCTGTTTGGCACAGCATGAGGAAGGGGATTGCCTGGTGTGAAGAGGGTGCTTTGGAGGCCCACGGCTGTCTCCTCGCAGAGCTTGCTGTGGTCCCAGCGCAGCCACAGGCAGGTCTGAGAGCGATTGCTGGTGCAGTAAGGCCAAGATGAGTGCAGCACCCGCCCATGAGGTGCTGCGGACAGCTTTGGCAGGTGTGCGCTGAGACTGGGTGCTCATCTCTGGCTTTCGTGTCTGTAGCCTTCTCCAGAAAGACCTTTTACCAAAGTTGTTTCCATGAGCTCAGGCAAGCGTCTGTGGCTGCGCTCTCCAGCCCAGGTCTCCTTCCTCCTGGCCATCCCTGCAGATAACTGTCATGCTGGGGAGGGCACCCTGCCGCTGCTCTGACAGAGAAAGCAGGTAGCTGGGACATTTAGAAGCGATCCGTGTGCAATCTCAGCTTTTACACATCAGCTCTGCACTTTTTATCCCCTTTAATACTCTCTGAAAAGCATCTTTCCAGAAATTAACTTGACCATTTATCAAAGTTATCAAAGTGAAGAACTGTAAAAGTCCAATTGGTCATTAAGCCTAAGGAACCTTAGTTTACTGACCATAAAATAGTCTGTGTTAAAAGACTTTAAAAACAAAAAACAAAATCTGGTGTTTAAAAGACAGCAGCCAGTCAAGTACATGAACCCCTGTCAGCCCCTCAGCTTCCAGCCTGTCTCCAGGCCTGAGAATGGGGCAAAGCTTCGAGGGTCTCAAGCGACTTCATAGTTTATATCTGGAAAAACCCTGATCATGTGACATGCTTATCCCTGTTCATTACAGTTGAGACTCTGCTCCCCATGCTACTGAGGACAAATGCCGACGTTAGTCATGGGTGTGGGCTCACTCTCATTTTCTGTGATAAGTAAAAATAGATGGTGCTTCAAGGCACTTAAGATCTTTCATTTGCATTTTATGTGTTTCACAAAATTGAAGTGTCCCATTCCTTTAAATATCTTTCCACTTTCTACTACCTGACATTTATTTGCTGGTTTCAGTTTCCTGGCTCCATGATGTCATCATTTGCCAGGGAGCCCCACCTGTGGCTCAGCTTTCTGGGCACTTGTTTTTCCTTGGTGTGAATGAGCTGTCAGAGCAGATGTCAGAGCCTTCCGTCCTGCCAGCACAGACCTCTCCCCTTCTTTCTCCTGGCTTCTCTCATTTGCTTGTGAAGTCTGCCTCACCATTTTCTGAGGTTTTGGAGAAAATAACTCAATACAAAGTCGGTTCGGTTCTCATGTAGCTGTAGTAATATGTTGACAGCCCAACTCGGGAGTTGAGCTGTGGACCGGTTGGTTCTCGGCCTCGTGCATAAAAACTTAGCCCAGCCCTTCGAAGCCTGAAAAAAATCAAATCTGCCTCTTAATCTGATGTTTCAAGTTTCAGAAGAACAGCTGGCGGGAAACTGACAGGTCACACGGGTCCCCTCGGGGCCCACCCTCACTTGCTGTTACAGAGAAAGACATGGCTGCTCTTCTCCTGGCTCCTAAGTTGTGGGATGGGTGTCCACATTTTCTTTGTCTTAAATCCAGCCTCTTCTCGGAAGCAAAAAACAAGCAAAACATCTCACGGACGTGTTGAACCCACATCTGCTGTTGACGGCTCCATTTGTCATAGCCGAAGTCCATAAAGGGATCTCACCTTCTCCGAGGCCCAACTCAAGGGAAAAAAAAAAAAAACATTTTAATGTTTAAATAAAGAAATCTACCTCAGCTGACAGGATTCCACCTACGCTAGGGTTTCTTCAGCTCGTAAGTCTTACCTGTTGAGTGTCACTTGGGCAGCACCCTGCTTGTTTGATGAAGCAGGCTGCCGAGGCACGACAGAGCAGAAGTGCGTGTGTGTTCCTGTGACGACCTCTTTCTTAGCATGTTGCAGTTTTATATTTGATAAGTTGATAAGTGATATGAATGTATAGGTAATTGTGTATGTTCTAAAAACATGACAATGAAGATTTAAAATGTAGCTTCCATACTTGTGCATAATCCCAAAGCTTCATATTTTATCAGTGTTAAGTAGCTTTTATATAGCTTCATCCCATCTTCCAGAAGTGAAAGTCACGCATCTTCTCACACCTCATGGAACTGCCGTTTACACACCACAACTTTTTAACTTACTGTATTTTTCAGAATTAACTTTTTTGGAGGGAGGAAAATCCCCACTTGCTAAACTGTCTGGGCTCTTAATATGGGGTGTTTGGATTTTATAAACTGGCCTGTAGCTTTTTAGGTTTTTCATTAGTTGGATGTACATAAAGAATAGAAAACAACCCTCAGATTCTGGTAAATGTTTGGATTTGTCCACTGATGCACACTCGGGTATTAAGTTCACTCATTCTTTCATCATTAAATTGCAAAGATCCACGACTTCCTTGAGTTAATGTGAAACCTTTGTTTTTATTGTGCTTGGTGGAGAAGACGTTTTAATACAATTTTTGCCTAAATCAAGCAGCCCACTTTGAATGTTAATTTTTTAAAATGCTAAAATTTGATGAACACCTGGAACATGCATTTGCATTATGTTTAAATTTCAGTGTTTTAAAAAGGAGAAAATTCTGGGATGTGTTATTATTGATCTCGTTAAGAGAAATCAATAGGACTGTTAAATCAGTTGAATGGATACCAATGTCAACGTGTGGAAATTTTTTCTAAAAACAGCATTCATGTATTACTTTGATCCATTTTTCTGTGACACTTGGTGCAATAAACTTTTTGAATTTACCTTATACATCTTCCTGGTCCTGCATGATTTGTTTGCTGCATTTAGTCAGATAGGAGGTCTTTCAGTGACATGGGTGAGCCGAGGTCATTATAGAAGGCAGTAGTTTGGAAGCACAGGGAGATTTTGGTGAGCACCCTGCTCGGTGAGAACACTGGCCCCAGCACACTGTTAGGATTTGGGCCAGGGCTGTCAGGAGGCGTGCCCTGGCGCCTCTGGAAATGAGTGCCCAGAGCCTTGGCTGTGTGCCCTTTAATTGCCCTACCTGACATTCACAGAGTGATAAACTGTCTTTAATGATCTAAGCTGAGAGTCTGTGGTTTCTACCTGACGTTAGCGTGTGGTGAGTTTTCTAGGAATGTAACTGTTGTCTGCCCTGGGGTCTTGGATTTACTTTGCAAGGATTTTTAACACATGGTCACTTGATCTTTACCCAGAACTGATGGCCTTTTGGGAATTTCATCATCAACAGTTGTGGCTCTTGTAATTTCGGTCACCAGTGCAGTCTATGCCTGTCAGGGGCAGATGTACCCTGCCTGCGTGAGGCGCTATGCATACACATAGCCATCTCTGCAGCTCTTTAAACCAAAGCTCATGGGCCAAGGTTTGCATGTTTCAATAGTCTATCCAGGGGCCATGGAGATGGCTCAACAGGTGCTGACTGAGTTAGAGCCCCAGAACCCACATGCTGATGGAATGACAGAACTCCCCCCTCAGGACCAGCAAGCAACTTCCTCACGTGCTGATGGAGGGATTCTTGCCACAGCTTGGCAGCTCCATGGCACATGCTCAGTGGCATGCCACCCGTGCAAGTGTGCGCCACTTAGCCGCCTGGTAAGCTCGCCACCTTCAGCTGGTTTGGGGACAGGAAAGAGAACCTTCTCTCTCTTTTCTCACTCCCCCTCCCCCCTTTCTCCAAGTCCTGAAGTCAGTAGCTGAGCACTTCCTCTCACACAGGGCTGATGAGGAACGTCTGCCAATTCCAGGACACCAGGGTTTGGACTGCAGGGGGCCTTCCCCTTTGCAGCTGAGCCTAGGGCACCAGCCCTCCTGGCCACGGCGTCTTTTTCTTCAGTGTCCTGCTTCTCGGGTTTCTCAGCCTCCATCTACCTTTCAAGCTGGAAAAGAGAACAGAGTGCCCAGCCTCTGCTTATAAGTACTCTTGAAGCCACTTTAACTCATGCCATTTAAAAAGGACTTGCACGCACAGTGCCTCCACTCGCTGTCACATGACCTTTCTTAATCCTCAACAACTGGGTTAGATGGATACTGTGGTGGTGAAGCTTGTGAGTCAAGTTGGCTAGGCCATACTACTCTGATATTTGCTCAAATACCAATATAGGTCATGCTTAGAGTACTTTTTCAAAGATGAGATTATATTTAAATCACATTGAGTAAAGGAGGTTATCTGCCACAAGTGGGAGGACCTTATTCAATCATCACCCCTCCTACCCTGGGCATGCTCAGCCTCATACCCTGGGAAAAGGAGATTCTATATCCAGATGACCTTCAGATCCAAACCCCAGACTGCCAGCCAGCCCTAAAAATGATGGGTTTTCTGGCTCCTACAGTCACCCAGGCCAGTTCTTTATAATGAACACTGCTGTGTCTTTTCTCCAAGTGGGACATAGGTCCCCTGACTGATACAGGTACTGAAGAGATCAGTCCAGTAGAACTAGTTAAAATGGAGTTGGGTAGGACACAGATATTGTAATGCCAGTTTATAGGAAATAATCTCTTCTGTCTCTCTCTCTCTCACACACACCCCTTTCCTGACAATCCACTGTGTGGTCCCTGCTGACCTAGAACTAGCTGTGCAGACCAGGCTAGTATTGAACTCGTCCTCCCTCTGACCTCCCAAGTGCTTGGCTTACAAGCATGAGTCACCAGGCCAGGCTGTTGTCTTTCACATACTAAATAGCGCAATTAACCCAGTACTGGGGAGGGGGCCGAAGAAAGATGGGATCTCGCCAGCAGCCAAAGCTGCCCTCAGTTTCCTGGGCTCAAGTGATTCTCCCGGCTCAGCCTCCTGAGTAGTTGAGACTGTGGCCCGCTCTGCGGTGCATAGCCACCTTCCACTCCATTGTGCAGCCGTACTGAAACACTCACACTCCCCTGAAGGCAGTTGTTTCCTTTGCCCTCCCAGGCTCCTTCTCCCTCTTGTGCAACCAATTCCCCTTCTGCTCTATCTCCAAATTCAATTCATGGTCAAGTCCTCTGGCACCATGGTACTCAAGGTCTGCAGACCATCAACAACCATCAGTGTTGCCTGGGAACTGGACAAAAATGCAGAATGGTGACCCTGCTGCAGTCTTACTACCCCAGAACCCGCACCTGAGTTCAGTCGCCCTGGGTTGCCGTGCATGTTACCAGCTGAGAACCTATTTTTGAGCTCAAAGGCTGTGGCAGAAAGAACGCATCAAGCAAAAGAAATGATTTTTTTTTTTTTTGAAGGAATACAGAAGCCACTGAGATTACGTTGGAATTCAGAGGGCCTTGAGAACACTGGCAAGCCAAGAACGAAGTAGAAATGGGTGCTGTTAAGGGTTCCATGACGTAAGTTTTAAAGCATTTAGGTCGCTACTACTTACTGAAAAGAAAAAAAAAAATCAAGATGGAAGAATAACAAATGCAAGAAAAGAGAGAACTTGAGTGCTGTTTGTAATGTTTAAGAAGAAAGGAATTTACCATGAAAAACACATTTGCCCAATTGAATTCCAAAGAATATTTGCTAGTGCATTCTAGGTAATGTGTACAAGGATGCTTCAGACTGCTGAGCACCTGAAATTGAACTTTTTACAAGTAGTTAAGCTCTCAAGTTTGTAAGTAGAGAAATACATCCAGTGGCACAAGTAATCAAACATCCCCAGCCCTGCCCAGATGAGAACGTGTGTAACACTGCCACGGACACTTTCATGCTTCTTGGTGGCTCTTGGTACAGCTTTGATCCTTACAGAATGGGAGCTACGGCAGCATGGCGGCACCTGCTGTAATTTCATCACTCTGGAGATGAAGGCGGGAGAATCGGGAGTTCAGGGTCATCTTCAACGATGTAGTGAGTTTGCAGTCAGCTTGGGCTGTGTGACACCTTGTCTTCAAACAAAGAATGGGAGGCATGGCAGCCCCCCCGGCCTCTCTACAACACTGACGGCTGCCAGCGCCACTGTTGCGTGAGAGGAAGGCACAGTGTGGATGTTGTGGTCATTATTGGCTTTTGAATATGAAACAACGGTTGCTTAGAGCTACATCTGTGAAGAGGGGTTACACAAGAGGAGATGGGAGTTTTCTCAAATGTCCGCAACTCCGAGATCCTCCAAAAAACAGATGTGGATAATAAGTTTCTAATCTGTTCTGAAATTTTAGGAGGAAGCCTGCCTGATGAAAAGTGTATTTTGAAATATATATATATATATATATATATATATATAATATTTCTACACACACACGCGCGCGCGCACACACACACACACACACACACACACATATTTAAGAAGAGACGTCAGTGTGCTCACTGAGGCCGAGTTAACCCCAAATCTGGTGGTACACATGTGTCAGGGTTTCTTATGAGAGCACACAACCCGAGTTAGCCCTAGAGACAGCAGACTAACCCACCTGGAGGAAACTGTCTTAGAGTCTTCAAAGATATGGGTGCCACAAAAGAGGAAGACTGAGACACAGATGGAGGGAAACTAAGCAGATAACCAAATATGATGCATGACCCTAGCATGAGTCTTGGATCAGTAAGATTTGATTATGAATTGTAGACCTAAGTCTTAAAACTGAAACCATGGTATATGAGAGAACATCTTTGTTCTTAGGAAGTGCACCCTGAGGTGTCTAGAAATAAAGGGGCATTGTGTTTGCAAATGCCTTCAAATAGTGCACGGGGTGGGGTGTGAACACATACATTCAGAGTGAGGAAGAAAATACAGCAAAGCAAGTCAAATTAATTGATGGATCTGGGTGAAGATCCATAGGAGATCTTTGTGCTGTTCTCACAAAATTTCCTCTAAATTTTAAATCATTTAAAAGTAAAAGAAAAAATCTTTTAAGCAAGAAAATTTTTAAGGGAAAACAAAAAGGCCTCATTTAGATTTAGTGGATGATAGGCATCTGAAACCAATGTGCGCTCTTACTCAAACCATGCTCAATGATATAACAAAGCCAGCTCTCCTTTACACAGACATCGCTCGTTACCCCAGTCATTGCCTTTCCAGAGGTCAGCCCACAGGGGGAGGTTAGCACAAGGTGCTCCTGGGGCCAGGACTTTCCCAGGAGGACAAACAAATTCACCTCCCTCCCAGAATGCTCCAAAGGGGTGATGGTAACAGCTAAACATGTTAAGTACAGTGGTGAGTTCTGAAGATGCTTCAAGGAAACAAGATGACACCCTGTGTACAGAACAGAAATCTGAACATCTGTGAGCTATCCTGTTTTTCTCTCTGTCATAGAAACTTTCTGTTAGACTCCATACTAGAAAAGACTGGACAGTGACAAAGTGCACTGTGCTGTGGGATTATGGAGAAGGCCAACACGGGAGACTGGTTTGTACACAGACTTCTGAAAAGGACTATGGAATGTACGCTTACAGGTCTTTCAATTGATTCTCATGTTTTGCTTTCCAAAAGTTTTAGGAAAGTACCTGATGTCCCCGTCTTATTTATTCTTAAAAGCCCATGTAAGGAAAGTACACAGCTAATAAGATTCTATAGGGAAGTCAGGAGAGTGAGCTGGTGTGTTGAGTGTTCTGAGCATGTGCGGAGTTGGCAGGGGAGTTACATGCTTGCTTCCATCGTACAGACTGTTTTCTCAGCTTGTGGAAATTAGGGTCTGACCATTCTCTTCAGGTCAAACTGCGGTGGATAAACACATCTATGCACAGGACCACACACCCTCCTGTTTTCTTATGCTATAAAATGAGACTCAAACCCAGCTCCCTAACTCAGTGGACGCTTCGAGAGGAAATCTAATCTGGATTACAATCTGGTTTGATCAGTAAGAGGGAACTATGAAACTGTTGGAAGCAAATGGTGCTCTCTTGTCTACAGTGTTGCTTTTCCAGGGATGATATCGGCTGCGAGCGTACCTTCTCCTCCTCCCTGGGCAGCTTGGGCAGCTTGGAGGACGGGGTGGCCCTCTGCTTACTCTGCTTAACAAGAATGGCCATTTTGCAGTGCCTCTGAGAGATGTGTTCGAAATCACTTACGGTCCAGGCAAGAAAACCACGACTGTGTAGTCCTTGCTGGTCCAGGACAGAAGGCTTCGGTTGCCTGCAATACGAACAAGTTATTTGGATCAAATGGAAAGGTCTGGAAGCAGCTGCCAGTCCTCAATGGGTGAGATTCATTTGTTTCTCACTACTTGAGGAAATTTCTGGCCACAGAACCAATGGGATCTGAAAACCTGGCCTGTCTACCTCCCATTGAGTAGGGCTCCAGCTATTTCTCCACTCTGCGGCTCAGATACCCAACTGCTGGATATTCCTGCCCCATGGACACCTGACAGAAGCCATGACCACTCCCATCTCCCCCACTGTCCCTAGAGCCCAGTCACAACCCACTTGTGGAAGATACTGGGATGCAGAAGGAAGCCAAGCCTTAGTGAGATTGTTGGGCGGGTAACTGCTGTTTTAACATTTCACCGATATTAGGAAAGTGCAGCTTTCTAATTCCAAAGTTCAGCTTTAAATGAAGAAATCTCCTGCCCACCGGCTTTGGACCAGGTTTACAGTATCAGCCTTGAATTCTTCCTGTGGCGCAGACTTCAGATTGATCAGGAGCCTGTCGGTTCTGTCCATCACAGTCGTACTTTTGTGCCAGTGGCTCATCCTGCTTGACAGGCTGGTCATGTAGCTTGCGGGTTCCACAGCTGGGGAGATTACTAATGGCTCCTCGCCCCCAGCACCCCACTTAACACCTTCTAGCGCTTGACACCTAGCCAGCAGGGAGGGAGCTCTGGCTCAGTGACAGCCTGTTTTCTCTGTCCTGCAACCATACTACATGTCTATCTTCAGAAACAGGGTCTTTTCTCTTTCTGGTGGACAACCAAGAACACTGGCCTGTGGCCTGTACAATTTTGTGTGCCTCTGGGACACCCCCGCCACACACCCAGGAACAATGCAGAAGGAGGTAGCCCATACCTTTCCATGGCCTTGGTCTCCGTAGTTTCTACTGAGAAACTACAGTTCAGTTTCATGTCACCTTCTTCCTTTAGCTCTTTTCCATATTTGTCATTCAAGCTTTTTCTTTGTCATTCAAGCTTGACCTGGCATGTATAGCTACGGATCTGTTTACTATTCTGGGTTCTGCTGAGCTTTCTGAAGGTTCGCTCTACCATTTGGCAGTGGCAATACTGTTGTCCAGTGATGATTCCAACTGTATTAAAAGAGCTGTATGTGTGTGTCCTCTGAAGTTTCTGCTCAGTAAGTTCATTGGTCAGCCAGTGAGGCCAGAGGGTTCCTTAAACGCCTTCAGTCACTGGGGATTCTGGTCTTTTCATGTGCTGAGGGCCAGCTCCATGTCCAGCAGGCAGGTTAAGTGCAAGCCAGCCTTCATTTACACTTTGTGTAGTGCTTCAAGATCAGCCAAAGGGAGAGCCCGGATGTTCTCAGGCCTTCTTGATGCATACAGGGTCCACCATGGGCATGAGGCCTTGTAGAGTCCAGAGAAGTACTGACACTTCTCACACACCCTCTTTGCACAGCTCATCCTCTGCTGTTTTAAGATTTTTAGTCAGCTGCTGTCTGCCCCAACTTGTTACCCTACTGATAGCCATGATCCTGGATAACTGCTGCTAATTTGTTTTTGACAAATGCCCATGAGACAGTGCTGTTTATATCGCAAAATCAGCCCAGATAATTAAAAATTCTGAGAGAGCATTTCCTGAATTTTAAAACAGGCTATGATGTTTCCCTGTGTGTGGCTTCCCAAAGGTCTCCAAGCCAGTGCTCTACTTTCTGGCGATTGGTAGGCAGCTGTTTCTGGTGGATATCTTAAGGTGGTTGGTTTTCAGTCTGCCCTGAAGTTAGGATGGAAAGGAGGCAAGCAACTCAGCCTCACTCAGCCTCGGAGTACAGGCACCGCCATTCCTCTTAGATGCGCAGAGAATGGCAGGGATGGTTCATTTTCTTTTTAACATTTATTTGTGTATGTATATGAGTGATCTGTCTTCCTCTACAAAACAGGGCCTCAGATCCTATAACAGACAATCGTGAGCCACCATGTGGTTGCTGGGAATAGAACTCAGGATCTCTGGAAGAAAAAACAGTGTTCTAAATCACTGAGCCACCTCTCCAGCTCCCAGATGGTTCATTTTTTATGTTTTTGTAAAAGGTAATTTTTATGGGTTGATCTTGTTTGGTTGGGTGCTTTGTGTGTTTGTTTAGGGTTTTTGTTTTTTACTTTTTGTCGGTGCTATTTTTGTTTGATTTGTTTTGCACAAGCATATTTTTGAAGATTCTTTCTCTACCATTTTGAACTATCCCCCAAGCTGAATCCCTGTAAAACGAAACGAAGACTCACTTAAAGGAGGTTAGTGGCTTCTCTACCCCTCCCCGCAGACTACGCTTGGCCCTGAGCTCCCCTCACTGTGGTGGCTCTCAGCATCACCTTCCTGTGCTGGACTGATTCCTCTCCACAGCGTCTCCACTGATATCCCAGCAGCACTGGGGGATGAGCCTCATCCTCCTCAGGGAATCCTGCGTTTCCAAATCTATTCTCTCCAGCAGTTCTAACTTCTCAGGTTATTTCACCTACATTTCTTTTTATAGTTACTTCTTTTTGTGCCCATGTGTGCCGTGGTGCATGTGTGGAGGCCAAAGGACAGCTTGGAAAATTCAGTTCCCTTCTGCTATGTGAGTCCCTGAGATTTATCTCAGGCATCAGCTTTGGCAGCAAAGTGTCTCACCTGATGAGCCATCTCTTCAGCTTCACTTATGTTCTTTTGAAATTACTATTTTGTTTAATCTTTCTGCCATGTTCCCTTTGGCATTACCTTGAATTTTACCTAATTCTCTCCTTTTTTCTTTTTAAGACGTATTTTCGGTTAATAATTTTGTGCATGAGTGTTTTACCTGTATGTGCATGCAGTGCCCATAGAAACCAGAAGAGGGCATCAGATCCTCTGGAACTGGAGTCAGAGATGGTTGTGAGCCATCCTGTGGGTACCGGGTTTGGTTACCGGGGTCCTCTGCAAAAGCCCCAAATGCTCTTAACTGCTTTGCCGTCTTCCCAGTTATGTGGTGTGTATGTGCACGTGCGTGTGTGTGTGTGTGTGTGTGTGTGTGTGTGTGTGCACATGTGCCGGCAGGTCAGGGGATGACTTTTAGGAGTTGGTACTCTCCTTCCACATCTCAGGGGACTAAAATCAGGTTGGTAGCCTTCAGAGGCGAGCATCTGTTCCTGCCGAGCCATCTTGCTGGCCCTCAAATCTATAAATTTTTAAATCAAGAGTTTATTGTCTAGAATTAAGCACAAAGTTCTCATTGTGGAAGTATATAGCCATACTGGGAGGCAGTCATTCCTCAGCGGGTCACAAGGCTTCCTGTCTGATTTTCCTATCCGCTTTTCCTATCTGATTCCTGTGGCAAGAACTGCCTCTCCATTTACAGGGTCCCCTTTTGCTTTCCCATGGGGCTTTGCGAAGGCAGTGAAGTACTGTTTCTCCTAGAAAGCATCTGTCCACGTCTACCTATAGCTATCTCCTCTTCTTTCACCTACAGAACACTGGACACCTATATGCCCATTACACCTGGATCTGTCATGAGGATGCTTCTGCCTCATGACATTAAGGAGGGAGCTGTTTCTTACTGTGATTGCCTGTGGCTCTCTGTATCTCTCCTCCCCTTCTACTCTCCCCTTTTCCTCCCCCTACACTCCTCTCCTATCTCTCTCTCTCTGCCTCCTTCCTTCCCTCTTACTCCCTCCCTCTCCCTTCATTCCTCCTACTGCCATCACGTGTGTGTATTGAACAGGAGGTTCATGACTGTTACATTCTCCACAGCTAAACCACAGCCCCAGTCTACTTCTTACATTTCTATGTCTTAAATATCATCACATCTTCAGTGGTTTCTGCCATAGAACACATTTACAGTCTATTTTGTTTGCATCAGTAAAAATTCAAACATAATTTATTTTTATAATCTGCAGTGAGAGAGGCTGTGATGCTGCAGAGAGTGATGGGTGTGGAACTGATCTTAAATTGACTGTTTCTTTTACTATTTCAATTATTTTTATTACACAGCAATGTTTAAAATTTCCTCTACAACTGCTGGTTCGGAGATGACCAAATTTTTCCTAGCTGCCAGAGCATCAAGGAATGGCTTGAAAATAGGCTTCAGCACTCAGGAAAGACTGGCTGGCCTTTGCTTATGTAAATGCCTAAAACAGACAGGACACACTTGAGTTTTGTGTGGACACTTGTGTCAGAGAAAACACATCAGGTACTGAAGCCAGGCCTTGAGGTTGGGCTGCTCTCGTTCTAGGTGTCCAGCCCTTTGCAATGGGCTGGGACCACTGCGGACTCCGTGGCCCCTTTGATTCATGGCCAAATAGCTGAGTGACCTCTTGGCTTGTTAGTGAAATAGCTGGCTTGAACAAATGCTTTCAGGAGCTGGTTAAAAGAGTTGCTGATTCTAGAGCACCGAGCGCCTAGCACCCACAGTGCCTGGAGCCACCCTTTCTCTTCTGTCTGGTTGCACTGACCCACATCTTGTGAGTTCTGTCTGGTGAGCTAAAAATACTTCTAATAAGTGGTTAGATGGCTGCCTTTTGGGTTCTGAGGTTAAATTTTAAAAGCGACAGTGTTAAGTTCCAGTGAGTCAGCCTCCCACCTAATTCGCAGCACAGTAAGTTACTTCAGTTTCAAATAGAGAAGCTCCCCTTTGGGGCTTTGCATCCCCCGCACCCGCACGGAAGTGATGTAATTGTGTACGCATCTATTTCTAGCTTTTGCTGAGGACCCTAAAGACCTGTTCTCTCGAGTTACTGGCTCTTTCAGTGGTAGCTTCCTCAAGGAGTCGTCAATGTTTGCTTTTTCTGCCTCTGGAAGTAACAGAAAGCCCCACTGGCAAGAGGGGAGTTTTGAGATGCACATGCAGAAGCATTCTGGCAGGCCCTGTGTTATCTAAGGGGCAGGGCTTACCCTCTAGTGGCACCTTGGAAGACTCACTGGAGACCTTTACTTCCAAGGATTGTTTTGCATCTATGGTGCGCCCACAGATACCTTCAGATCTCTTCCGAGAAAGCTGTCAGATTAATTTCTTCAGCTTTTCCTTTTCCAACCTAGCCTTCTGCATAGGTACATGGGCGGGGGTTACTGATGATGAACAGCAGCAAATGCTGTAAGCTTTCAGAGACTCTGGCTGCTTGAGAAGCTCCTCCCTACCCTAGTGTGGGCCTAAGGCAGCCAGGCATCACCACTCAGCCCTTCTTGGGAGTGCACGCAAACAGGGGTGGGAGAGAGAGTAGGGGGGTGTTGAAAGGCAGGACAGGATGGCAGGATGTTCCAGATTAGTGCCACACATGCTGTAAGAAAGAGAGTTGAATTCAACTTTGCTTCTCTTAGTTGGCTTTCCATCCTGACCCACCACCCTGGAATCGTTTATGAATATGCTGTACACTGTTTCCTAAATATTTCATCTTTTCCCCCGGGAGGATACTTATTTGATAAGTATACTTTATATATATATATCCAGACAGACCAAAAGAGCATACAAATTTGACAGTTACTGGTAGAAAACCATTTAAATGCAAAGGAATTATCCTAGGATAGTTATCGCCCAGTGGAATAAGAAAAGGATTTATAGAAGGAAGCTATCCTCTTTTTTTTAAAGTGACTTTTTTTTAATTTAGGTGTGTGTGTGTGTGCGCACATGTGGGTAATGTTGCCCTTGGAAGACAGAGCAGGGCACTAGAACTAAAGTTACTGGCACTTGTGGGCTTCCTGACATGGTGATTGGAGCTGTGCTCTGGTCCTCTGCAGGAAGAGTAAGAGCTCTTAACCACTGAGCCATCGCTCCAGCCCCAAGAAGCTTTTTTAATTTTTTTAATCTGCATGTTTTGCTTAAAAGTATGTATCTGTAGCACATGTACAGCCAGAAGAGGACACCAGATGCCCTGGGACTGGAGTTAAAGATCGTTTAAAGAGAACCCATACAGATGCTGACAACTGGACCCGGGTCCCCTCCAGGAGCTGCAAATGCTCATCATTGCTAAGCCATATCCCCAGCCCCCATGCCAAGAAGCTGTGCTTACTAGGTAAAATCCTAAGTGGCTTATAGAATTCTCTAGAAGGCATATGCCGTACTTGTTTTATATTTGGGCTTTGGAATGCTGGAAAAACCAAGGGTCTAACTACTCAAAATAAGGCCAAAAGGTA
Source organism: Psammomys obesus (assembly GCF_907164565.1). Classification (NCBI taxonomy): domain Eukaryota; kingdom Metazoa; phylum Chordata; class Mammalia; order Rodentia; family Muridae; genus Psammomys; species Psammomys obesus. The sequence goes on along the minus strand of NW_026596244.1, from coordinate 7,857,650 downwards.
ACACTGAACCAAAAATTATGACAAAATGAGACAATTGGTGCCTCAGGGACCCAGGAGCTATTCACCTGTGTATTTGTGAAAAGGGCGACATGCATCTATACTGTGGCCCTTGGGTGTGGTGACCCGCTTTCTCAGCAAGCTGTTCCCTCCGGTTTTGTTTTGTTGTTGTTTTTATTACAGTGTCAGCGATGTTTTGTTGTTACTGTCTTTAATGAATAGATGCCTTAGCCAGATTTTACAGTATAAGCATACATCCAGTATGTGTTCAGGGGCTTGCCAGATGTCCGTGTCATAGACAAAGACACACACAGGGATACGAATAAGCATTTTCTCAAACTGCTCTACCTAGAAACAAGTGAAATGGGCACTAAGGAGTTATGTGAGCACTAACTTTTCAAGGACAAGCATTCATGGTAAAGCATGGAAGACGTGTGTGTGTGTTAGTGTGTGTGCATGTGGAGACCGGAGCTCCGTGTGGCATGTCTTCCTTAGTCGAGCTATGCCTTGCTCTTTCAGAGAGGGTCTCTGACTGAACCTGGAGACTAGCTGGCTACTGAGACGTTGGGGACCTGCTGGGTCTGACCCTTCTACTCTGATTGCCTCTACCCACTGCCTTACCCTGTGCTGGGGTTCAAGGTGTGCACTGGCACACCTGGCCGTGCGAGGGTGCTGGACATCTGTACTCAGTTCAGTTACTGAGCCATCTTCTCAGCCTGGAAGATAATTTTTCACACCGGCTTGAATCTCTTATTCTTACTTAGAAGTTTGGTGGGTTTTTTTTCCATCTCACATAAAGAAAATGTCTACAGTTTTCATATTATTAATAGTTCAAAAACTAATTTATGAAGTGGCTCATGTATGACAGAAATTATCTTGACAAGCTAGGTAGGGTAGAGATTATTTAAATGTAAACAAAATTGTGAGATTCCATATAGCATGAAATCTGTCCTGTTGAAAGGATAAAAATCAAACTGTTTCCCCAAGGAAAGCATTTGAGAAAGTACGAGGGGGTTCCCTAAGTTGCCAGTCTGACTGCTACAGACATCCGAATGCTACTTTCGAGAGACAGAAAGGGGCGAGAGATGTGCAGGTTTCATTTTCCCTGCTGGAATGAAGCACCCACCGAGAGATTGTTCGGGCCTGTGCATTACAAGCACTCATGCTTCAGACCTAGTGCTGTGATCATTTGGGATTGATTTATTGCTTTTCTTTCCCAGGAAACATAACCACTTTATTTTAAACGCTTTTAAAACATTCTACCACTAGACAGAATTAAAGAATTGAAACAAGAATACTTGCTGTGCCCTGAGTGAACACATCTTCATTAATTTTCCAGATTGGCTTCCTTCCCTGAGCTCCATAATGTGACTAATGATGTCACCGCACATTGCTGGCTGGCCTTCTGGACTCCAGCTGGGCCTCCCCTACGCAGGCGATGCAATCCACCCCAACCAGTCCCCTAGCACCGAACAACAACATACTGCCGAAATGACCGTTGCCAAGAACTCGCTTCCAATGTGGAAATTCACAGAGGTGTCGATTGCTTCACATTCTGTTCTGGAGTGACCATTGCATCAAGCATTCTCATGCACATGGCCTCGGGAGCAGGTGTCCAAATACCTAATAGATGGTCTGGGTCCCCTATTAGGAAAGCAGTGTCACTCCTGACATTGGCACATAAGACATCCGGTAGCTTCCGCCTGCTGCAGCAGCCCAGGCTTAATTATGCTGGTGTTTCCTGGGCATCCCTTGCCTCTCCGTGAGTGGCGAGGGAAGAAAGGAAAGGCACGTTTGCTGTAGCTGCCTGGCGCCAGTTTGGCACGTTCCTCTTTCCAGAGTGGAAATCTGCACCTGTACCAACTGCAGTGAGAGGTGGTGCAATTTGTGTTTACTTGTTTGCGAAACTAGTGCACACACAATGGACAAAATGACGGCACCCTGACACACATCACTCAACTCGCAAGCTTCAGTTGACAGCCAACCTCATTTCACCTCTCTCTAGATTACCAATTTCCACCCCCAGCACAGACACCCTATATCTCTGGTATAAAATACATGACATATTTTTCTTATCAGAACCCTACGGTCAGTGTTTCCCCAAAGCAATTAATAATTTGACCAGGTAATTACCATCCAAAAGTTGCCTCCTAACTTTTAAACTCTCTCGGAATGTAGATTAGTTTCACACTTTTGACTGGTAGACCTCTGAAGCGTGTTATTAATTCTTCTCCTTTGTTAAAGAAAGTGGGTTGTTTGTCCTATAGAGCTTCCATACCACATTGCTGATACTCTCTTCTGATGCTGTTTGACATTTCCCCACGTTGTCTGATTTCTACATGTTGTTGGTGGGAGTTGGAGCCTGATCTGAGTTAGGCTGAGTTCTGAGGCAAGGCTGCTCTGTGAATCTCCTCGGGCTACCGCAGCAAAATGCTACAAGCTGGTGACTTAAACAACAGTAACATAGCTGTGCCATTCCATGTGTCTCTCGGGGTCCTTCTTCTGTACCTATGTCCCAACAGCCTCTCATGTTTCCTTTTTTGGTTATTTTTGTTTTGTGGTGCTGGAACCCGAGTCTATAGCTTCAGGCATGGTAGGCAAGGGCTTAACTTCTGAGCAGCACCCTAACCCGAATGTCTTCTTAAAATCTCATCGTTAGAGGTATATGGCTCCATGGGCCCTGTGCAAACATGAGGCCCTGAGTTCAGGTGCCCAGCATGCACACAGAAGCAGCACATGCTGTACATTTCTGCAGCCCCAGGGCTAGGAGGGGAGCGTGGAGACTGAGACCCCAACCAAAACAGTTTAGGTTCCAGGGAAACAACTTTTTAAAATCCCACATTCGGGTGGAGTTAGGGCTTTCAGTGCCATCATTTGAATGTCTATCTCCACACCCAGTCACATTCTGAGGCACGACTTTAGGTGTTTACTGTATAAATCTGGAAAGGATGAGGAGGAGTGCGGCGATGGAGCACATGCTAAGCTTGCATGAGACTCGGGGTTCCATCACCATAAGAAGACACCCAGGGAGGACCGAGCTTCTCCATCACAAGACACACACCGTAAGAAGTACATGCGGTCTGACTGCCATGCTCTTGGTGGCCTCTGAGTACCGGTGTACAGATGCAGCGATTTTCTAGGCCTTACCCAGTGGTGGCATCTTCATTTCTGCTGGTTTTTTGGTATTCACTAGCTGGAAAACTTAGATTTCCTTTTTTTTTTTTTTAAGGGATAATACTCTTTCCATTTTTTTAAAAAAGATATATTTCTTTATTATGTATACAGTGTTTTGCCTGCATGTACGCCTGCATGCCAGAAGAGGGCACCAGGTCTCATTATAGATGGTTGTGAGCCACTGTGTGGTTGCTGGGAATTGAACTCAGGACCTTTGGAAGAGCAGCCAGTGTTTTCAACCTCTGAAATTTCCTTTTTAAAAGTCACCTCATTTTCTCTGTGGTTATATGGTGGTGTGCTCTATATTACAAAAATGGAATTCATTTTGCATTAGTTCCTCTGATTTTCTATTTTCAAAGTTGGTCCACTGGAATGTTCCAGTGGGGCCTCTATACTGTTTCGTTTATTTGTTATGGTGTTAGGGATGGAGACAAGGCCTCCTGGTTGCTAGGCAAGTACTCTGTGGCTCCAAGTATGGCTTCATCTCTTCAAGTATGACTCCTCCAGTCCCTTGGGACTTCAGAGGTTTTTGTTGCTGTAATGGGATGGGGAGGTTAGGGTTAACATTTTCAGAGGTCAGGGGAGCAACTTTGTAAAATCTGGTCTCTCCTTCCGTCTTTATGCAGGCTCGGGATCACACTGGGGCAATCAAGTTCATTTGGCAATCACTTTTACCTGCACTTTTACCTACATAGGGAGTTCAAGGCCAGCCTGAGCTACATATGTGACACAACCCCCAAAACAAAGTAAAGGAATGTGAGCCCTAAGGGAGCTGACAGCTACTGAACTGGCCCCCATGTCTGGGTCTTTACACTGAGGAGCGTGGGGGAGAATAAACACACACAGTCCATTAACAGCAGTGTTTGCACATGTGTGTACACACACTCTCACACATGTGATGAGCAATGTTTTCATAGAATCCTGGGTTTTCATCTCTTTGGCCATCTGTAATGCCCCCCTCCTCCGAGAATCCTAGCTCTCATTCAAAACAGGAATGAGATTCTCACATTGGTTTTTATTTGCTCCAACCCAGAAATACAGCCACACTAGCACCACAATGAAAAACACCATGATTCCCACCCACCTTTGCCATGCTCTGTTTGCTCCAAGAGTATAACTCACTAGAGATGATAAGACCACCTGGAAGTCCAGTCGAGATGCAAACTGCATCCCTTTGCAGGGCTTCAAATGCCTCTGAGAAGTGGGGGGCACTTAGCTAGAACATATGAGGCCTGGGGCTGACCCCAGCACTGAAAATACAACTCATTGGAATAATTCTTGCCTTTGGATTAAACCAGGAACTGGAAATATACTCAGGTTTAAATTTTTTTTATAAATAACATGATTTATTTTGGAACATGAGATGATATAACCATGGCCCCCAGCCATGGTGACTTCCTGTTTTTGTTCTTGATGTTGTCATGACATATGTGACGAGGTGGACCGGAGGAGGAGGTGCACCTCGGTGGTGTCTTACTGAACAGCTGCAAAGAGTCGCTTAGCTTCTGGGAGAAATGTCTCCAAGGCCTCAGCTCCTCTCTGTGAGGCACACATTTGTTCAGCCACCCACCATGCAACCCATCCTTGAATTTTAATGAGTTAGCCTTTAGGCTGCTAGACAGAAAACAAGCCACGTATTCTGCCTCAGCCTTGCCGGCTTCGCACACTGCTTATGAGACTTAGAAATGAACTGTTTTTATTGTCAAATACATGAGAATTATGCTCAAGGAATTTCTCTGAACATGCAAACTGCCTCTGTAAATAGCAGCCCTCTGGACTCTAAATCTTGCTGCTGTCAAGGCTGACCCTACCTATCCTTCAGCTGTGGGAGCCTCATCTAGACTCCCTGATTGCCGACCAAGGCCAGACTTTCAGCTGTGAGCTTCGCTCCCACTGTGCCTTTGAGTCCCATCATGACTGATACTGAACTGTTAGGTTTTTAAATGTCTGAACCAGCTCCAAATACACTATCTGTCCACAAATACTGGTTGACTCAATATTCCTAATGCTGCATGCTACCATCAACTGTGGTGTCATGTCATCTGTGTCTGCTCCCTTGCCCGTAACTGGTCCCCTGCTAGGTGATAAGCTCCTCAAAGGCAAAATACATCTCATTACCTTGGTACTCTGTGTGTTCATATTCAGGATGGAATAAAAAAAGCAGAAGTGATGCTGGACAAAATTGAATCTGGATTATAGTGGATGAACACAAGATGCTGTCAATGATTATACATGCATAAGAGCTGACATTTAAAGACAAGGTGCTGAATGCCATACAAACTCTTACCTAATATTCCTCTCTAGCTTTTGCTTCCTCGGGCTCTGTAAACACTTGAGTATATATTTTATTATTTTCCTTTGAAAGCTGTTTACCGTTTATGCCAGCTGGAGTTTATTTGACTGGAGGCTGTGAGGAGTAGCTGTAATATAAAATTTACTAAAAGATTCTACCCCATGGCTCCCAGTTCAGTTTTTCTTGGATCCTCTGTTAAGGCAGAGGATCTTATCTTAGAACAAGTAGAAAAGCTTGTTCATGTGAGCACAGGGTCTCCAGGCTTCAGCCTCCAGCTGGTCTTTGGTAGAAGACAGCAGTGGGCCTCTGGCTGGATGCAGTCTGTTTAGTAGCTCTCTCTGAGGTTCCTTGAAACCCCCTCCTTACTTCAGCTTGTCTGTACTATCATCTGCCCTTGACAGGACAGAGTCTTCACCTACTGTTGCATTGTACCCTTAAGAATTATTAAAAGACTGGGTTTGTGGGAGTTTGATGACAATGACCCCCATAGGCTCAAAGGGAGTGCCATCATTGAAAGGACTATTTGTGGCCTTTTTAGGGGGGTAAGTGTGGCAGACTTGGGGAAGTATGTCACTGGGGGTGGGCTTTGAGGCTTCAGGAGCTCAAGCCAGGCCTGGTGGGTCTCTGTCTCTTTCTCCTGCCTGCCCTTCCAGATACTCTTGGCTATCTCTCCAGCACCATGTCTGCCTGTATACCACCATGCTTCCCACCATGACAGTGATAGACTAACCCTCTGAACTGTAAGCAAGGCCCAATTAAAGGTTTTCCTTTATAAGAGTTGCCATGGTCATGGTGTCTCTTCACAAAAACAACAAAAAACCCTAACTAAGACAAAGGAATTTTCTGTGTATCCATTTTACCACCCACCTTAAAAAATTATATGTTCATAAACACAAGAAGACTTCATGGAGAACGCCAAGGCCATCTGACCAATCAATCACCACCTCACACATGTACCAGCACACTGGCTTGTTTCAGTTTGAGGATGAGGGCACTTCCTTCTGTCCAAGGCCACTTGGACCTGCATTCTTGAATCTGCAATTGCATTCCTCCCTCTCTGACAGAATCGATCTGTAGCCTACATCTTTGATGAAGCACCTCACATCGCAACCACTGTGGTCCTTCAGCTGCCTCTGCTTGTGATTTTCATGTTCTTCTCTCTCACCCAGAACTTTCAAAAACCACGGTGTATGTGTGTTTATTCCACTTACCTGCTGTCCCCACCCACAACCTTTTTGTACTTCTGTCCCGCCAGATCTTCTCTTTACCCCATTGTTCTATTCTTGCTTAGACCATTTCCAAGTTCTTTTCTACCTTTTTCACAGTCTAGTTTTGGTCTCCCAGATTTCTGTTTCTGAACTGTTTTTGTTTGGTTGATTTAGTTTGGTTTTTCAACACAGGGTTTCTCTGAATAGCCTTGGCTGACATGGAACTCACTTTATTGAGCAGGTTGGCCTCAAACTTATAGAGATCTGCCTGCCTCTGCCTCCCAAGTGCTGGAATTAAAGGTGTGCATTACTACCGCCGGCTTTGATGTCTCCTTTTTGTAAATCAGAGTTTTAATTCCCTACAAACATGCTTTCTTTTTTCTCTGATCTCATTGCATATTTTCTCTAGGAAAAGCACAGAGTTTCACACCACCTGGATCCACCGTGATGCTTCAGATGCACCTGGCTTCATCATCTCATCCCTCCCTCCAGTGAAGCAGATGCTCTTGTACTCAGGCTGAGTTGATACACTGTCCTGTCATTCAAGCTAGACTTAGGGTTTTCATTGCTTGACCTTTGCCTTTGTTTTCCACATCCAATACTGAATACTCACTAATTTTGTTATCTTTTGCTTTAAATTTTTATTTTTGTGTATATATGTGTACCTACTTGTCTGTAGTGTATCACATGTAGCATATGTGGAGGCCAAAAAGAGGTGTTGGATTTCCTAGAACTAGAGACAGAGGCAGTTGTAGGCCGCCCGATGTTGATGAATCTAAGAATATCTAAAACAACCACAGCCTTGGCGTGTTTCTGTCTCTGCAAACTTGGATGGGTGATAACGAAATGAGAGCCTGAGCATTTTGTCCTAATTAGTTTTAACTGTCAACTCAACTGTCAACTCCTTTTTCAGTTACCTGAAAAAGGAGTCTGTCTTAATTGAGGGATTGCGAAGATCAGGTTGGCCTGTGGGCTTATCTGTAGAGGACTGTCTTGATTGTTAATTGATCTAAAAGGGCCCTCTTCACCATGGGCTATACCATTTCCTGCATAAGTAGTCCTGTGCTGTCTAAGAAAGCCATCTAAGTATGGATATGTGTGAGCTGTCAAGGAACAACATCTTCCTGGTGGCTGCTTCCTGCCTGACTTCCTTTAATGAGACCTAGGAATGTAAGCCAAGTAAATCCTTTCTTCCCCTGAATTGCTTTTGCTCAGTGCTTGTAACAGCAACAGAAATTAGACTACCCCCATACCATACCCTCTCTTCCTCCCTTACTGTCTCTCTGTCTCTCTCTCTCTGTGTCTTTCTGTCTCTCTCAGCTCTTCTCTGTCATAATCTGTTTGACTGACTAATATTTTAGGTCAACTGTTTATTTGTAGATTGCTGTCTGTGCTTTGATTGCCAGGAATCATTTTGTAAGGTGCAGCAGCTGCTTCCTGGGCAGCCCTGCAAATGCTCTAAGTGCAACAGCTCTGCCGTCTGGAATGCTGAAGAAGGGGGTAGATGACAGGCCAGGGAACACTTAGCCCCTCTTTCTGAGCACCTAGGACAGGCAGACAGGTTTAACTCCCACTGTCTGTCTAACCAGGAATTGGCAAGGAAAGACCATTTCATGTTCTGAAATGAACTGGATTTTTCCTCATTTAGACAACCACTAATAGACTAGTAAGTTTTCTTCTTAAAAGGAACTCATCCTCATCCTTAGCTGCCTTTGTTTTTCTTCAAAGTCAGCTGCATCTTGCTCTTTTGCTCTAAATGCTCTTTAAGGTGGATAGATTCATTTATTCCTTTATTCAACAATCACAGACATTCATCCTGCACTTATTCCTTGGGGCACTCCCTGGGGTTGCAATTAAATCAGCAGTCATATATATGACAGCTCTTGTCTGTCTTTTCTGGTTTGGGAAGATGGAAGCTATGGCTGTCTCTTGAGTCCTGAGGCCTAGCAGGTACCTTCTGCATACTCAGCATGTGTCTATTTTTTTTTTTATTCTAAAGTTTTGTTTTAAAATTATTACATTTAAGTGTGTGTGTGTAAAATATGTATGTGTGAATACATGACATGGCTCATGCGTGGAGATCAGGGAACAACATGGGAAGGTAGTTTTCTCTATCCGCTATGTGGGTCCCATGGATTAAAGTCAATTCCTGAGGGATGGATGATATCCTCAAAAAGCTGCAGAACTTTTGGTAACTTGGCCAGCTGTTAGCGCGCTACCTAGATATTTCCATCTCTACCCATAGAGCTGGACTGCTCTCAGTGCTGGCTGGAGAAACTTCTGTCAGCAGTGGACAGCAGTCAATGGGGAGACGTGAGAACACAAAGTGCTGAGAACAGGGGACGCAGAGCTCAGCCCTGAAAGACACTTCTATTCCACGTTAACCCCCTCACCACTACCAAGGCTCATGGAATGTCACAGAAGGGGAGGCTGAAAGAATGTAAGAGCTGGAGAATGTGGGCGCTCTCTTCTGGACATGCTGCGGCCGTCGCAATCATGAGCCTACAGCAGCTGTGGTTACCTACACAGGTCTTGCACAAGCCCAGCATAGATGGGGCAGGGGGTGAGCTCCAGGCCCCACCCCTCACCGAGGAGCTCCTAAGCAGTTGACAGGCACTGGAGGAGGGAGAATAATTCTTTTATTAATAGTGCTCCCACTGGTAGGATCCCTGCTACAGTGGATGGTCCCATATCCACGCACATATGAGCAGCACTTGACTTAGGGAGTTAAAAAAAGGACATAGGTTGAGAGGGGCTGTGTTGGAGAGGACACAGGAGGAGAGGGAGGGTGAAAATTCACAGTTGATGTGATCATATTTCATTGTACACATGTATGAAATTCTCAAAAAGAAAGAACAAGATGTTTAAAAGAAATAAATCATTGTATAAGAAAAAACAGGGCCCAAGCTAGTGGAAGCTGGACAGGCTGGAGGCTGGTAGGCGCCACTATGAGAAACAAATGTACAATGGATGGGGGTGTTTGGAACAGCGGAGCAGAGGGAGCAGAGCATACGCTGGAGAGAAGGAACTGCTCCTTGATGCCACTGAGGCCACGTGTGTTTGTCCGTGGTCCTGATGCTGCCAGGGGCTGGGTTTATGTCTGTGGCCCTTGTTACCACCTAACTCCACGCAAATTTCCTTAGTCTCTGCTGTGGCCGGAAGCCGTGTTGATGCGCCTGGGCTGCGCTGCCCCAGGGGTCATATTGCCATGAGTGGCCTGAGCAACCACCTGGGGCCATGGTGCTATCTAGGTCTGCGCTGCCGCCAGGGGCCATGCCTGGGTCCAGGGCCCTACTGTATCTGTGTGGATGTCTGTGGCCAGGGTTACCATCTAACGCCATGTTGATGCCTGTGGGCGGCGCTGCCTGCTGGAACCATGTCAGTGCCTGTGGGCTGCCCTGCCCCCGGGGCCCATGCAGATGCCTGTGGTCTGTGCTGCAGCATGGGGCTGTACTCATGTGAGCGGCCTGCTCTGCCACCTGAGGCCATGTGGAGGTCCACAGTCCAGGCTGCCTCCGAGGGTCCTGTCTGGATCCATGTTCCTGCTGCAGCTGGAGGCCATGTTTGTGGTCTGTGCTGTCTCCAGGAAGCAAGATGAGGTCCTTGATCCGACTGTAAAGAGCAAGGAAGCTGCTTTGGCGGTGACATCAATAACTTTAGATGCACAGTGGAGAGGGAGGGACATGTGATGACCCTCACCTCCCCCCACCCCCAAGTAAGTGACAGCCTGAAAAGGAAGCCATCAAAGAGGACTGTTAAAAACTGGGGTAAGGATGCTGAAGTTCTGGCGGGAGTGCGGGTGGAGAAGGACTCAGTTTTCTTTAGGGGTTTGACCGTGCTCCAGTGAGTATAAGGACAAGACAAACTGGACTTGGTTTTGTTGTTGTTATGGGGAAGGCCACAAGGGATGAGGAGCACACATGGAAGAACTGGAGATTGAGTATGATTCTGGGGTAGAATGTGAAATTTCTAAAAATTCAATAAAAATGTTATTTTGCAAAAGAAAAAAGAAAAGAAAAGAAAAAGTGACAGAATTTTGCCACTTTCTGCTTCTGAATTCTCTTCAGTGCTCCAGACACTGACAGCCTTAAAAATAGAAAGCTGTCAAAATTTATGGATGTTTTGAGGAAAATAACGCCATGAAACAAGCACGCATTTATCTACCAATACATTTTTAAATAGTGGCTGTCATTAAGTCTGCTAGCTTAACAACTGGTTTTGGCAGGATTTCTTAAGAATAACAGGCACTTTTCTCCACGGCACCCAGCAAATACTAAATAAAGGAACAGCATACACCTGTCTGAAGAAACAGACAGCCTTCCTTATTCAGGTCTGAGAATGTCTCCTGGCACCAAAAGTGCTGGTTTTAGCTGGAAATTTTCTTCAGTGTAGGAGTCCCAATGATTACAATTCTAACTATTGCTGTTTTCCCATACTATAATTAATTATTATTTTTGTCAAGCAAAATATTTGTACATGTAAAGATAGTGTTTTTCTTTACAAAGAAATTTAAATACAGAATGTATCTAAGTAGTACTAAAACACATTGCTTCCTTCTTTGCTACCCTCCCCAGCATTCTTCCTTCCAAACCTACTTTGAGCCTCTTGTCTACAGAACCCTACTTGACCTGCTCTGTCTATGCCCATGCTTCTCTAGGCCCTGGGCTGGACGAGTTCCTGGTTGTCTTTCTTTAAAGTATTTAAGTAAACACTTTTTTCTGCCATGTTTGTTGGTATTTTGGTCTCCCAATTAGTCCTCCCTTTGTCCTTGTGTTTCTCTCTTCTCTGACTAGACAACAGTCTCCCCTCACTTCCTGAGGGAAAATGCTTGATGATACCGTGTTGAGTTTTACAATTTTGAGATCACCCACCTTCTACCTCCTCAGGGGATCACTAGCTGAACACGGTTCCACACTGTGGTCACTGTCTACTTAGGAGCCATCTTGTAGCAGACAGGGTGGTTAATGAGCAGCAGCTCCTGTCTCCAAGATGTATCCACTTTGCTGTGGATGTGTCCTGAACTTGCTTCATTCTCATGAAGTTTCTCAGTGACACCTCAGCACAGTTTGTTTTTTAAGTCACATTTGATGAATGATTTCAATCTGGAAGTCATTCCATTCCCTTGTGGGACTGTTTTTCTCATTTCTATTTCTCCTAATCTTTTTCTGGACCTTTTATTCACAAAGTATTAAAATTTTTAATTTCTATATATTTTCCTCATTTGTTTTTCATCTGTTGGAGACTTTGGGGGAAATCAACTCAGCTACATAATGTGAAAAATTTATACTATATCTAATCTTTATACTATCATTTCCATCAATAAGGATTTTATATCTTTCATATATTCTTTAACAATTCCATAATGCACACAATGTATTTTTATCCCATCATCCCTACTTTCCCCACCCCACTTCCTCAAGACCACCAAACATCCCTCCTTCCCACTCAAATCCAATTTGTGGTGCCTGATGAAATTTTGAATTGTCTTGTTGGCTGGCCCTTGTGCAGGTGACCATAATTTTAGTGAGTTCATGAGTTCAAAGCTGTGCCATGTCCAGAAGACAGAATTTCACAGTACCTCTCCCCATCTTGCATTCTCCCTGTCCTACTCTTCCATTCTTTCTGCTCCCTCTTTATTGAAATTCCCTGAGCCCTGGAGGAGAGCTGCTTACAGATGGCCTATGTAGGGCTGAGAGTGTTCAACAGTCACTTCTGAGCCCTCTGACCAGCTGAGATGCTGCATTAACTGCTGCCCACTGCAGAAAAGAGCAACTGGCCAAGGCTGACAGTGGCACTACTCTGTGGGTAACAATCTTTAGAAGGCATTTGGGCAACATGTCCATTTAGTGACATGGGGTTTGCTCTACCCCAAGCCCCGTCACCTCCTGCATCTTGCTCTTTTAGCCAGGTTTACAGTACCAGATACGAAGGAAAGCCGATAAGAAAGTGGGTGGCTTCACCTCTGGAAACTTCACGCCAGTGTTGCTCCGGTGTGCATGCTTGCCTGGCAGGTCAGCGTGAACAGTCTGCACCACTCACTGCTGGGTACATTGATGGCAGCTTGTCTGATACTTTCTAACACTGCAAAAGCTAGCTAGCCAGCAGGAACTTCTGAGGTCAGTTTCGGCTTGATTTCTTTATGCCTTGAAATGAAAATGTATTGTGTCTTCAGCAATAAAATCTTGGTGTCGAAGTATTTAGTAATGACGGATGCAAGGAGAAATGACAATAGCTTGTATTGTTTGGGGAGCTTCTGGGGCCGGTATACCACAATGAGGACTTTCAAAGATGCATCTGATTTATTGTTTTAAAACAGTTCATCAGCTGAGGCATGTCTATAAATCAAGTGCCTGATTTACTAATCCTAGATTCTGTTTATCATTGTCCTATATACTCCTACGCTGGCTTCCTCTTATACCTTCAAGACTGTTTGGGGTGACAAGTATATGGTTATATTACCCAGAGAGTCCTTGATGTTCACCACCGTCCTGAGAGCTGTACATGTAATAATGCTGTCCATGCCACAACCCTGCTGAGGAAATCCTGCTACCATCACTTTAAAGACTGGGAAAGTGAGGCCTCACTTACTAATTTGTCTGTGGAGTATCACAGCCAGTAGGTATATACCAAGAATTGGATTAAGTGTAAGGGAACCGATGAAAACTCAAAATACTTCTGTGGTTCGCAGTCTCACAAGCAGGGTGACCACACAGCGAAGCTTAGTCTTTACATGTGGAGTTAGGAGGGAGAGCCGGAGGCCTGCTAGAGGATTTCCCAAGGACAGAATGTGTTGAAGCTGCCTTTTGATGCATGAATCGGGAGCTCGCAGAGACCTGGCGGCTCTCCCCACTACTGTCTTATTTGCTTCTCATGTGGCCCTTCTGGATTAAGCCATCATGATTGCATTCCATTTTTATTTCCAGCTACTGTGACGGTGGGGACCATGTCTGTACTCAGCTTTGTTTTCTTCACACCTGTTACTAGACTATGCTTACTAGTGAAAATGCGGGTGAATTCCTAAGCATAGGACTAAATTGAAGATATGTGGGAGGCATTTTCTGAGATAGTCTTAAAGTCATTCTATGCAGGCCAAGGAGCATTTTTCTAAGAAATGCATACAAAGAACACAACAAGGCCGAGGAGTAAGACGTGAAGAGATGATGTCACATGTTAAAGCCCAGAGTTGAAAAAGACACGTCTCAAAAAGATTGTTTAAATTCAGAGCAGAAAGAACTACAGGAACACTGCCCTTTCTCAAACTCGGCTTCTAAGTCCACCAAGCAATAGAGAACACACTGCCTCTCAGATGACTCACGCCCAGCTAACAATACACAGTAATACCAATCACCAAAATAAGCTGGTGTATTCATATTCCCAATAGCTTGGGAAAGAAAGTATTCTTTCCCAAGAAATAATGAATTTTCAACAGTTCAATCACTCAAGAACTTTACTACAGTTTGAATCTGTGTGTGTGTGTGTGTGTGTGTGTGTGTGTGTGTGTGTGTGTGTGTAAGGCAGCCATTAACCTCAGATAACTGTCCATCAGGCACTGTGTTCCTTGGGTTTGTATGTATGTATGTGTAAGGGGGGTTGTCACTCACTGGCCAATAGGCTAGGCTGGCTAGCTGGCCAGTGAGCCTCAGGTATCTGCCTGTCTCTGCTTCCTTAGCACTACTGGAGTTACAAGCATACGCCACCATGCCTGGCTTTTTTTGGTTGTGAGCTAGCCTTTAACAGCTGAGCCATCTCACGAGCTCAATGCCTGGCTTTTTAAATGTGGCTTCTGGGGATCAAACTCAGGCCTTTATGCTTGCGAATAAAGAACTTTATCCTTCAATGTCTCTCAAAGGTCCAAGGTTTGAAGGCGTCATGGAACCTTTAGAACCACAGTTCCTTGTGACTCTCTCTCTCTCTTTGCTGTCCAGGTGACCCAAGGCAGCAATGCTCATCTCTCCTTTCCTTTCCTCCCACTCACCATCTCCCTTCCTCTATCGCCACCCACCACAGTATACTGGGTTGTCATCCAAAGAACAGGCCAAGCAATCATTGAGTAATACCTTTGAGACTGTGAGCCAAAGCAACTTCCTCCTTTTAAGCTGATTGTCTCAGGTACTTTGTCACAGCAATAGAAAGCTGAGTAATACAAACCTCTTACTAAAAAGACCATTGTCAAGAGTTTACTCTCATAGGAAAACAAGAGAAAGAAAGTGTTCCTAGAGCCTGCAGGGCAGAATATGTACCTCTATAGGACTTGCTTGCCTCCTAAAACACAGGGCCCTGTCAACCTACTGTTCACCAGCACAGGCTCTTATGGCCTCTCTAACTGGAACATATGCTGTTCCAGGGTTTCCCATCTCATGCCTTTTATTCTTGTTGACATTAGAAGTGCTGTGTTTAGATGCTGGAAATACCTAGCCGTAAGCAGAGGAGACTATATGAAAATGAGTGAAGCATACATTGCCCTATCTAGGGAAATCTGGGCGCTTGAAACAGGAGTGTGCTTACTTTAATTCAGAAGAGAAAAAATGAAGAGCTAGCTCATGCCCATGACTGCAACTCTCTGCTCACCCATGCCCAGAATGCTGAAACCCCCTGCTTACATCTGACAGTCATGGGAAGTACAAAGTAAAAACCCCGATGACAAGCACTTGGCACGCATCAGGCAATCATTTCATATTGCTGAAATACATCTTCATTGTTCCGTAAGACTCAATAATTGTATAACAACACACCACTGATTTAATACAGCTTTCCATCCTCAAGAAAAAGAAGCAGTATGTCGGGATGCTACATTATAAACAACTATTGTGGGAGACAGCCTGGCTTCAGGTGAGCTAGAATCTTAAAAGTATGCTTTGGATGGATGGAATCCTGCAGTGTTCTCTGCTGAATATCCAGTCTCAGAAACAGTGGACTCTCTCTTCCACTACGCCAATGGGCAAACTTTATTCAGTGCTGATGACACTGACTCAGATCATCCTGTGACACACGTTGTTTTTCTGAGGCCACTGAGAACTCCAAACGTTCATGTGCTGTTGCTTTCCTTGCCTTCTCTGCTTACTGCTGTTGAATGTTCCTCTTAGATTCTTCACTCCCTGTTGTCATCCTCTGCCATCTCAAGGTACCTGATGTAAGGCCCCCTTGCTTGCTTCATGTATCTGGCTCTTGTGTGAGAAACCCTCCTTACAGGGCTCCACCCTTTCTCTCTTGCATCTAATCATGTGGTTCTTAGTTCTGGCTGCTCATCATAGGCAGGGAGAGAGATCTATTTAAAACACTCAAGCCCATATCCCAGCCTAGATCCATAGAATCAGTCAACTTGAACTGAAATATTAGCTTGATTCAATTTCTTCACCAGCGACTTTCTGCTTTATGAAGTCATAGCATGTATGTGCTTAGCTCATTGTCTCCTCTCTTCATTTCTTTACAGTTTACCTTCTTTAGCACCTCAATTGAGTCCCAGCCCTCTATAATCACCCTTTATTTTGGCTTGTCCAAAGACCCAAGATAGGAAGGTCTGTACAAATGAATTATGTCCTAGCTGTTCTTGTCACAACTGTCCTTATCACCTCCCACCCATTCTCCACACAGCATTCCAACTTTCTAAGAGTGGCCTTAGCAAAAAGATATGGAGCATGCTTCCTCTGACTAAAATGCTCCCAGTGAACTCTCTTGGTTCTCAGTTTGAAATCCAAGTTCTCCAAACAGACTACAATTTCCCAGCAAGTCAAACCCTGCCTTCCCACTCTCCTGGGGTTTCCTGTGACCTAGGTGTGGATCTGAGTTTGGTATGCTGCTTCCGCCTGGCTCAAGAAGCCCCCCGATGCCAGGATGAGCTCCTACTTGCCTCTTCAATATCTCCTGATATTGATAACAGATCAAATTCATAACTGTACATAAACTTATGAATGAGAGGAAATAATTTATAACAGGACAAGCGTCCTGAAAAGCATACCTAGCTTTACCAATGCAAACTTTATCCAAACAAGTATTGGTTTACTTCCTCAGAAACCCTATAAACTTTAGCCCAGGTTTTGCCCAAAGGTCCTCAACAACACGTTGTGTTGTATATCACAAAATGGATGAAGCACGGGAGAATATGATTTTTTTTGAGATAGGCTGACCTGTTGCTCAAAATGTCCTTAAACAATGTAGCTAAGAGTGACCTTGACCTCCTGACTCTCCCCCAGCTTTTTAGATGCTGGTATCACAGGCATGCACATCCATGCCGGCCCCAGGATGGTACTATTTTCTGCCCCTGCCCCCAACCCATTTGGCTTTAAAAACAAACAAACAAAAAGCAGCGTCTTGCTACGCAGACTTGGTTCTCTCACTAGCTACCTCAAGCTGGCCTTACATTTACGGTAGTTTGGGACTGGGGAGATGACTCAGTGGTTCAGAGTACTGGCTGCTCTTCCAGAGGACCCAGGTCCAAGTCTCAGTACCCAGAAAGCAGCTCAGTCACTCCATTTCCGTATCAGGCTTTTCAGGTACTGGACATGCATGTGGTACACACACATACATGCAGGTAAAACACCCATATACATAAAATAAAAATTAAGGTTAAAAAGTGTTTTAAGCAAACTAAAAAGAATGCTTGTTCCCCAGTACCACATATACACACATGCACCAAAAAAGGCATGAAGGTTGCTTAAAAAAAAAAAAAGCCACATAGTAGTTTTAATGTCCCCTTTATCCTCTATAATACAAGTTAAAAGGGAAGTATACACTGAGTCTGTCTTGTTTTTCCTATTGTGAACTGGCCAGACTTTCAACTGGAGAAGTGCTGAGCTTGAGTGCTGCTGCTACATGAGAAAAAAAGAGCATGGAAACTGACTGAGAAGCTGAATACTCCCTTGCCCAGAAAAGAGAGGCCCTCAGTCTAGCCAGAAAAGAAGAAAAGAGAAGAAGAAGAAGAAAGAAGAAGAAGAAGAAGAAGAAGAAGAAGAAGAAGAAGAAGAAGAACCACCACCACAAATGGTACTTGGACATCTCTGTACTCACTGGAGTGTGGTACCTTATCCAAAGTATCCTCACAACTCAGGAGTGAGGCAGAGAGGCTTCTAAGCAGTCTAAGTGTGTAGAGTCAAAAGACATAAGCATTCTTCAAGGCACCTGTGTCTGACTTGTGAGAATTTGGACCTCCACCAGAGGCCATAGAAAAATCTAGAAACTACCAACATTTAAAGAAATTTTAACTTCTCTAACTATGATTTTCTGGTTACAGCCCTGTTTATTAATCTGCCCTTGCTATGGTTTGAAGGAGCGTTGCTCTAAGGTCCATATGTTAAAAGTTTAGTCCCCAGTCTGTGGGGTGCCTGAGCTTTTAAGGGGCTGGGAGCATATATAGTTCAGCGGTATAAAGTGTGGTCATGTTTAAGCATCTGGACTTGGTCCCTAGGATTGGCAAAAGGGAGGAGAAGAAGGGAGAACAAGAGAGGGAAAAAGAGAGGACAAGGAGTAGGAAGAAAGAGAAGGGGTAGGGAGAAAGAGGAAAATAAAAGAGGAAGAAATAATACCTAGAACCTTGTGTGAGGTCTTCTGGTCATTGGGGCTCTGCCCTAAGCTGGATCTTGGGACCCCAGTTCTTTCTTCTATCTCTGATGTGGTAAAATGGCTTTGCTTTACCATGAAATTTTCACCATCACATACAGCTTTGTCTGCAGGCAACAAATCTAGCAGGGCACGTACTAGAACCTTGAAACCTGAGGCAGAATGAGTCTTTTATCACAATAAATTTATTCCCTTTTGGGTATTTGTCATAGTAACAGAAAACTGACTAGCTCAGCACTCACACAAGCAAACTGATCTTGGTATTTCCCTTCTTAAATTTATGCTCAGTAACTGAACTTAATTCACAATCCCCGAAGTACAAGGTATTTTTTTTCATACACATTTTGCATCCTTATGACTTGGTACAATTCATAGAATAGTTCCTAGAAATAAAGGTAACATTTTCTCTCTCAGAAAAGTGTTCTCAGATTCAGTGTTTCTCAGATACTTTCCAAGAAGGTATTTGTGTTTAAAGATTGTAGCACATTCACACTTTTGTCACCAACAGTTGTTAAAGGTGTCCTTAATTTACAATAACCTCTCTCTGGTGGTTTTCTTTGCTGAGAAATAGTTAATAAAGTACTTACAGTAGGTGTAAGCAATGGTGTTTAAACAAAAGGGATGGATGGCATTTTTCACATAGAATGCATGTTTTTATGTAACGCAGTGTTACTCTTTCTGTGTGGCTTTTCATAGGAACAGTGATTATTGCTTATAAGTCATAGATATTGCCCAGTGAGATCTTCTGGACAGTCCCTAATAGGCTTTTAAAAATATTTGATTCTATTTTATGTATATGAGTGTTTTGCCTGCATGTATGAATGTGCACAGTGTATGTGCTTGGTGCCCACAAAGTGAAGATCTGAAGAAGTCATCAGGTCTTCTGGAACTGGAGTTATATATATAATATATATATATTATATACGTATACACACACACATATATGTGTGTATATATATATATATATATATATATATAATTCTTTTCTTTGGAGACAGGTTTCTTTGTGTAGTCTTGGCTCTCCTGGACTCACTTTGTAGACCAGGCTGGCCTCAAACTCACAGAGATCCACTTGCCTCTGCCTCCCAGAGTGCTGGGATTACTGGCATGTGCCACTGCGCCCAGCTGGCAAAAATCTGATATTTTTGTACACGATAATAACTGTATCTTTCAAGAATGAAAACTGGAGAAAAGCAGCACCCCTCCCCCACCTCCACAAATCTCTACAGACAACACTGTTATGTCTCTAGTCTTGTCTGACCTTCTCCTACAGACATCTGGATCGTGTTCCGTTTAGACCAGAGGCCAGTGTTTGCTCTTCCCCGGTAATTTAACACACATGGAAGTACACATGTTCAACTTTTGTTAGTGACTACCTTAAGACAACATGAATTTGAGCCATTGTGTGACTTCAGTAAGATGATGGTTATTAATCAAGGTTACCTATTATTGAGGTTTCTAAGCCAACAGCATGAAATGAAGTCTTTCTAACAACAGCAAAATACTGTTTGCCACAGAAAGCAAACAAAGTTAAATCTGCTCATCAGGGCCCGCCCTTAACTGGTGCAGGCTTGCATCTCTTTCCCTCACTGGGCACTTTATTGTGCTGCTTTGTTCTGTCCCTTTCCCTAGTTAGACTGGCAGAAGGTAAAATGAATTCTGTCTGTTAGAAGTAAAAATTTGAATTTTTTTTTTTACCTTCCACACAAAGCTATATGAAGCAATAAAAATAAAATGATAGTGTGCTTTCTAAAACTAGAAAATAAGCTGTCCCTAACTTGGGAAGGAAACCCACTAACTAATTTAAAATATATTTACATGTACTTACCATGGGTTTTGATAACGGTGGGTCAGTTTGTCAACCGCATAAAGACTTAATTCACCATGCTATAAAGAAAGGAAAACTAACTCAGTGCCATTTCTTGGTAAATAGGGGTCCACATTTCTAAATGTCTGTATTCCTCTCTCAGGAAGGGAGTCAGGTTAGAAAATGGAGTAGGAATGCTAAATTCAGCTAAAAGAAAATCAGAGGAGATGGTTGCTTCCTGAACTGAGAGGGAGCTGTGGCTGTGAGCTCACTCTCTGTGTGACGTGAGACAGCTGGGGCAAGGGCTGGGAATCCCACACCCTCCTGTGTGCACTGAATGACATATTATTCCTGAATGAATGATCTGAATGAATGACCTTATAAATAAGCCGAGAAAGAAGGGTGTCATGTTCATATTCGAAAGGGTTTGGGTTTACAGTCACTTCTTGTTTTCCCGTACTACGATAGAAAAACTACAACATGAAATATCAAAAAGCACTTCATTTTTGCTTTGGAATGCATTTTTAAATTTTATATTGATAGGATGTGCCAGATTCACCACAATTCAAAATGTGGCAATAACCGTGAAACCACAGCAGCGAATGGCAACCCAGGTGTCCCCCCCCCCCCATCCTCTTCTAGGCCAAGATTGGCTTAGAACAATTTTTGCAGACTGCCTGCCTATTGTTGTTTGTGCTCCATTTCCTTATGCTACCTGCTCTCTCAGGTGACCCAAAATGGCAGCCTTGACCACTCCCCCGCCACCCCCCAGAAAGCAAATGTACCAAGGAAGGGGTCAGATAAGAGCTGAACGCAGAGTCAACAGCAAACGTGGTTAGTGACCAAACACAGTGGGAAGGTCATGCTATGAGCTAATTCCCAGCATGAAATTAATTCCCTGAAAACTCAATTTACCCACTAATTCATAAATAATTTATCATCTTCTTTGGACAAATGCACTGGGACTTGGAGGATCTTTGATCTTTTGCTACTGGGTGTTTAATAAGAAAAATATGACATTGTTTTAGGAAATACTAAGAACATATCTTTCTCCACTTCTCTTAGAGCTACATGTGTTAATGTCAAAAATATTATGCTATCTTAAGTAAGCATTTTCATTTATTAACAAAATACACCATGATTTAGTTGAGCGGCCATACTCAGAGAGAAGTTAAACCTAATGACTTCACAATCATATAAAACATTTAACTTGGTCCATAATTCATAATAAGGAAAACACTGATGTGTAGGTTAGTTCAGCTAGGGATGGAACTCCTGCATCTCATCCCAGAACTACAAATGAACTAAAACTAAACTAGAACTAAAACTTTTATACAATCCACCAAAAAATAATATTTTAAGAAATTAGTGAAAGAAACTTTCATATATCCTCTAAACATTTTCAATTACCAATTATAATTATGTCCAAAGTAGACTTTTACTATGAGGCCATGTTTAAATAAGTCTAGGTGTTAGTAAAATGCCTGCTATTGCATCTAGCAACTGTGAGCTAGACATAGCTTCTAATGAATAAAATCTGCTAAAATTGAATTAATTACATATATCTAGGGCTAGCTCTATTGGCCAGCCACTGCTTATGACTCCCCCTTCTTTTCAACCCACCTCTAGAATATCCCTACGATACTCAGATGATCTTTCTGATTGTTTTTAAAGGAATCCCTGTGCTGTTATGCTATTTCACAATGCTTTTGAGAGGGTATCTGATTTAGCTTTCCTTACTGGAAAAGGACCAAATTATTCATTTCTGCAACCATGGGCTTTTTCATCAGTAGATGGGACACAATTCGATGCATTTCAAGAATGTGTACACACTAAGGTTTTCTTTTCCAGCCTTCTTCCTTGGTAACACTGGGCTCTCAGTACCAAACAGTGGAGTGGAAAACCTCCCTCCGGCTACCTTTTGTTATGCTAATGGGCCTGTTCTCTACTTGCCTCAATTTGCAAAATATTACTGTTAACCCTTTAGGTGCCTTTCTTCCCACAGACAGTGATAAGCAACCTCATTGTTGTGACTGGTCGCTAAACTGCATAATGTTACCTATTTTAGACTGGAGTTATTGAATCAAGAAAGGCATAAAGGTCTTTGCAACAATGGGGCATCTGAAGCATTCATTTTATATTCAGAGGAAGGGTTGAAACAAAACAATTCTTTCTGAAAAATGTCAGTGTTTAAGGCTTGAATTCTGTGATGCACTTTTCTTGTCCAGAGAGAGAGAGAGAGCAATGCACACTTCATTTTATGCCGTATTACAGATAAGCTTGAAGTCTGACATGAATGTTTCTCTCATTGTTGTTTGACTGCAATATTTTAAATACTTTGAATTCATTGGTTAACTTTGAGCAAGCAGTAAGCACCGAGTTTTATGAGTTTGTTAACTACAGAGACAGATCACTACTTTCTGATACGTGTTCAGGTAGCATGCAAATTCTACCATGGTTCTACAGTGCTTATAACACTATAGTTTTAAAATAGAGGCAGATAGAAATGTTAGTGACACTCGATGCCATTTGTTAAGCCCTGATACATGAAATACTAGCCAGCACAGGCACATACACCTCATTCAATCCAGAGAGCAATGCGCTGAGGGGTTGCTGTTAACACTGGGGTAAGCAGAGTTCCAACAGCTCCCAGAATTCTTATGGTAGACATACTTTCTTCCAGACATACTATTTTGGGATGTCGCTGTTGAGAGATTTTTAAGTATAATCAAGACATTAAATTCTTTGAATTTAATAAAAGATTTGTCCAGTGTAGCTTGTAGTACCAGTTATTTGGGAAGCTGAGGCAAGAGAATCATAATTTCTACTTCTGCCTAGACTACAGAGTGAGTTCAAGGCCATCCTAAACAACTTAGTGAGACCCTGTCCCTAAACAAAAAGTTGAAAACAGACTGGAATGTAACTGTGCTAAGGAGCACTTGCCTAGCACCGCACACAAACACACACACACACACACACACACACACACACACACACACGGCGGTGGGGGGTCAGGGGATTGGCTCAGTGTGCCTAACCTAATTGACCGAGCTCTTAGAAGAACATAAACTTCTTAACAAAGGGGCTATAAAGCTGAGAGGGATGAGACCTGAGGAAGACTACCTTAGCAGCTTTGAAGGTGAGTGAGCAGTTAGAAGTCTGGGCCTTCTCCAGCTGAAAATGGCTTCTGGCTAACACCCGTCCCTTTAACCACAAGAAAGTAGAATCTGCCACAACCACATGAACTTGAAAGAGATGACAGTGATACTCTGTCAGCTTTGGGAGACTTGAGCAACAAGGCAGCCATGCCATCCTCAGACTTCAGACCTGTAGATCTGTAAGCAGGTAAGTATAGTTTTTATTCTCCTGATGTGATTGTCATCTTGAAGACTTACTACCTCTGTCTTCTAAGCTAGGCTTAGTCCTGGAAGCTTCTAGCCTCTGTACAATCTAATCTAGTCCTAGAATGTTATTAGCCTCTGAGACTTACTGCTGAATTAGCTCACCTTTTCTAGCTCTTCTGAACTCTCGCTGGCTGGTTCAACTCAGCTCTTCTGATTCAAAGTCCTTTCCAAGCTGACTGATTCAGACTGGCTTCTCTCAGCTTCTGACTGATTTGCTCTTCTTGGCCTCAAACTAACTCTAGCAATCTGTTCTAATCTTCTGGCTCCTTCTCATTCTCTGGATCATTCTGTCTTTTCCTGTGTCTAGCTTGATCTCTCTTCAACCACTCTCTGTAAACTCTCCACATAAAAACTGCCTCTGAATTCCATGAACTGAACTGCCATGATCTTAACTCCATTTCTCTGCCTCTCAACTCATTGACTCAAAGGAATTGGCTGAACAGAACTCAGAGATCTGCATGCTTCATTCTACTAAATGTTGGGAGTAAAGGCATGTACCACTGTGCCTAGATCTAAACTTTTCTTTACTTAAAACTTGTCTATACCAGGCTAGTCTATAACTGAGATCTGCTTGCCTTTGTTTCCTGGGATTTAAAGGCATATCTGTATTCCAGACAGAGTAGTCATGTTGCTGGATTAAAATTCCTCTACACAGATACGTAGCACTCCATCAATTTTCTGGATTTGTTATTTGCTATGTAGCAATAGAAAACTAATATAACCTTCATTTTAATAAGTAATAAAATCAAGGTGTTTAAAAAATACTAGTAAACACATATGACAGGAAAAAGGAAGATAAAAGTCCCTCAGCTGTGTCCATTTAACAGACAAGTAGTAGGTTCTCCTTAGGGACGAGGACTTGTCTAGACACGGGGTCTTAATCTCAATAACAGTGTCACATATGAATTTCATCCTGCGTAGACCTTCAATCTAATTTTAAAAACGTGGTTGCTCACTCTCATAGCGTTGGTGCCACCGCTGCCCCTTCAGCGTACTTTGCCAGCTTGGTTGTCCCTGTAGCTTGCAGGGTTTACAGCTGGGTAAGACTAATGATTGCTTTCCCCTTCCAGTAGCACCTTCTAGCACTGTGAAGGCTAGCCAGTAAGGATGAAGCTTCCACATGAGTGCAGCTTGATTTCTTCATGTTCTCTGACTCAGCTATGTGTTGTTAGCAACAGTGTCTTATTGCCAAGTTCTGGAGGGTAACCAAGAGCAATGGCAATAGCTTATAATGTTATGAGACCCCTAATAAACAACTCTAGCCTTAGTTATATGGAAAGCTAGAGGTCAGCCTGGGTTACATAGTAAGAGCCTGTCAAAAAAAAAAAAAAAAAAAAAAAAAAAAGCAGCGAAAGCAAATTCTCAGGTAAAATTCAAATTCGTGTTATTTTCTCATTGTGCTCTTCCAGGAGACAAATGGTTTCCTAATCCATTCTGTCTCTCAAAACACACTCTACGTTCAGAGAAAGACCAAGTCTCATCTTTGCTGGAGTGGTTCTGAGTTATAACGGGTAACTGGCCTTCTGATGCCAGCCCTGCAGCTGAACCCCTATCCCCATCAAGACCTGAACCCAAGGAGATTCTGCTCTTGAAGCCACAGAGAACACCCCAAATCTCCAAGGTCAATCACTATAGCTCCTGAAATGTAACCAAGTGCCTCATTTGCAATTATGTTCCATCTTGGATTTGTTTAATGTGTTTGCTACTGAAATTAAAAAGTGAGTGTCATGTGCCCCCCCACCTTAATTGTCCAATTAGCTCTACTTCTTGTGGTGGAGGTTCCCTTATTGTGAAAAGTGTTTTTAAGTTTAGGTACAGTAGAATGATTACTAGCCTATGCACTGTGAATAACAAAGACTACATGAAACAAAAGCAAATCTCAGCTTTTATGTCTCATCATTTCTGGATCAGCATCAACACATGCTAAGCACCAGGATGGAGAGGTGAGTGGGACTGATATTGTCAGTAGAAATTCAAATCCACATAAGCTACTGAAAGCCCTGAGCAGTGTGGCTGAGGACCACAGTGCCTGGCATCAACAACTATTAAACCTGAGATTCACAAGAGAAAAGACAGTTCCACAATTTTTGAGCCAAATTTGACGCAAACTTTAATTAAATACTGGCTAAGATGATGGGCTCTGGCCAGGACCGTGCTGGGGTTCCCAGGAAATGGTGATGAGTCACATTTTGCAGAGGCTTAAAAAGGCACACCCATAAAGCCTCCATAGTTGGACCCATCAGGTCCAATCAGGGGCAAGCATATATCCTGACATACTTCCTGCCTGGGGAGTCTATATATGATCAAGGTGCAATTGGGTCAAGCAAACTTTTTCAGGGGATTGAAAACATAAATAGCCTCCAGCATCTCAGGAAGTATCTCTCCTTGGGCAAGGGGCTTATAGGTTAGAGGCATTTTTGTTCCATGGATCCCTTAGGCACAGTAAGGAAAACCTGAAATGTAACTTTGGCTCTCCTACAACAATACCACAAAGCCAAGCCACACCCACACCTCCCCAGCCCTGAGCCATGAATTCTTCTCTACTTGAGGGAAGTCCTGAAACATTTATTTACAGTCCTTTTTTTCTTTTCTTTTCTTTTTTTTTTTTTTGGGGGGGGGGCGCAGGCTCACACACAGAGCTGAGGCCACATATGTATGGCTCTCTATGCTTAATGAATTCTTTCTACCCTGCTTGGCTGACGTTCCCTGGCTTGTAAGTCTGAAGAGTGGGAAAGCATCGTAAATGCCACGTGTCTGGTCTCACTTGCTCTACATTCTATGCATTTTTGTCAGCATAGCTGAGGCACTCTGCAAGTGTTGTGTACGAAAAATAGAGGAAACGATCATCGCAAATTTATAACGCTTTAAGGATTTCCCTCCAGTGACCTTAAGAGGAGAGGATCAAGACCAGAGTTAGAAAACAGATGTCCTGGCATTTTGTCCATCTGTGCTTGTGATATTAGATCATGCACAAATTGCAGAGTTCTTCAGCAATAAACTTTTAAATAAACTTCAGCAATAAACTTATCTGTAGAGGCAAACCCAGTTTTCCTGGAGCATACTCGAAGTTTATCAGCTTCCTGGGCTCTTGTCATTTTCCAATAATATTACTTGAAAGTCTATGGAATGTGCTGAATTTCTGACATTAAGGAGCTTACTTTATTGGTTGGTGGAAAAGCTGGTGCTTACATTAGAAATATACTCAAGATGTTATATCAACTCCTACAAACTAAGGAATAAAATTCCCTTACCAGGTTCATATGACATAGGGCTCTTATTTTTCCTTTTTTTCTTCCCATATTTCTACATCATAATAAAAAATATCATTATGTATTTCTTTTCCGAGTCACCAACAACTGCCTGCAAAGTCATATCAGTAGGTGAGGAAAGGTGTCACGTGTATCTGAGAGACAGGCCACTGGCTGCTGTGATACCCAGCGAGACACTTGCTTTCAAATGAACTACATGTTTAAACTATTGGTTCTATTTTTAAAAGATTTAACTTATATTTAAGAAAGCAGAAATTGCACATGGTAATTCAGTGCACGCGTGTTCTGCTTAGAAGAGTTAAGTTAGTTTAGACAGAGCTAGCTCTTCAAACATTTCTCATTTCTGAATGGTGAACTCTTTCAGAATCCCTTTTGGGGGATTTGAAATAGCTATTTAACTTACTGCTGTTTAACTCCTACTCAGTACTCACTACCAACCCACTCCAATCCCTTCTCCTTAGGCCTTTGGTAACATCATCAGTTTCCATGGGATCAACACTTGGGGATTCTGGATGTGAGCAAGAGCTGTGTCTTTCTGTGCCTGGCTGACACTGACATGCTTTGCTTCACAAACCTGCCCTGAACACAGGATAGAGCATGCACACACAGGATCACACATACATTTATTTTTCTGGAGGTTCAGATTCAATTAAGACTTTGTAAGAAAGTTACTTTCTTTGATTTATTTGAGGAATCCCATAAATGCAAACTTTGAAAAATAGCTGGAAACAAAACATCAGGGTGGAAGGAGGTAAACGGTGTTACTATATTATTTTCAAGGAGAACGGAGGTTTTCTCCCTCACAGGCAGTCAGCAAGTGGCAAGCTCACTAAGAACTTCCTGGGATACCATGAAAAATATGTTACTGTACCCAGCACACAGGAATGAAAGGTGTTAATGAAATCATTTTTATATTAAACCACAATCAATTAGGTACAAATAACTGTATGAAGTAAAAGTTGAGAACTAAACACTACACATATCCACCTCAGAACAAAGTGTTCCAGAGACAGCTGTTTCAAGATTTAATTTCTATTGCTTATAATTGTGTGTGAGAGAGTGCAGGTGTCCATGAGACTGGAGGGTCAGATGCCCTGGAGCTGGGCTTCAGACAGTTGTCAGCTGCCCTCTATGGGCCATGGGACCTGCAATAGCAGCCTCAACTGCTGAACCATCTCTTCAGCCCATACATCTCTGGCTGTGGTTGTGCATTTGCTTAGAATGCATGAAGCCATAGTTTCAATTTCCAGTTCCACCAAATGAGACGCAAGACTGGTGGCTGCTTTTACTCTTATTCTAAATATACCCAAAGACAAATGAGAATTTTCTAGAGTGAGGAGAATACCCCTAGTTATGAAATTTGAATTTTAGTGTTTTATATATTTAGCAGCTCTGCAGACTTTTTTTTTTTTTTGTAGTTGGATTTGAGAAAGGGGAGAATGATGTTTTACTGCACAGGGATAAGGAAAGACAATGTCATCTTCTGAGAGTGTCTTTCTAGCCTCTGTAATACTAGTGATAATATCTGGTTTGTTTTGAAGGGCTGTAAAATGCTTCTTAGACTACAATTTCAAAAGAAAGCATGAGCGAATTGTTATTCCATCTACTGTTTGGCTGGTACCTACGAACAACTTCATAATACAGATGAAGTGTAGTATGTATAAACGGTGCTGAGTGGGAAGTTGGAAGGACACTGACATGATAATGAAGAAAAGGCTACATGCGTTAGCCAAGGAGGCAACTAGAACTGACCCGGCATGACCCTGGCCACAGGGATATGCATGTGGCCAGGCAGCTGAAGCCCAGCCCCTCAATTCCTGCATCTTATTCTCTCACTGTGTGCCTCACACGCCAGTCACTAGCTCTGGCCTCAGGTAAAGCACTTACCTGTCCATAACATAGCCTGAGCAGTTGGTAAACTATAAGGGTGAGGAGCACATTGTATTCCCATTAAACGTTCCATTATAGTCACTTTCTGGTTTGTCTTCCCTAAAGTATTATATATAGTGGGGAAAATATCTAACAAACCAACCAATTTAGGATAAAGTGAATCTATCTGCCATGAAGGACTTCAGTATCTTATCAGAAATATGTTCAACTGTCATTAAACTGTCAAAAGAAGCCTCTAAAGCATGCTGATAAAATTCATGGTGGTTAAAACTGGCAGAACTCTCAAAGCCCGGAAAATTTTTATTAACACATCACATATGAGTATACAGGTGGATTTCTATGCTTTAAAACACTGGTTGTAATACATATCGCAATGAATTGAGCTAATGTTGTCTTGGGGATCAGACCCATGAAGAATGGCTGACCAAGTCCAAATGACATCATTTCTGAGGGGAAAGCAACTGACTTAAATCAATTTGTCATGAGGTCAGAGGGCAGGAGCAGAAAAATGGGCATCAGGAAGACAGCTGACCTTGCTGAGGTTTGGGTTAAAGCGAGGCCAGGGGTGAGGAGGCAGACCGCTGAAGAGGCAGTCAGAATGCCACAGGCATTGTTTCAATGGGCTCTGTACATTCTTGTAGAAATGAAATATATAGTTTGGCAGAGACCAAATCCATTTAATCAAGAAGACTGCACTGTTCTTAACTCTGAGATAATAGCAAAAAGAATGGATTTTCCTGGTTGATTATAAGGCCAGGTAAAAATAGCTTTACCACACAGACACACAGAGACCCCCCCACCACACACACACAGATAGACAGAGAGAGTTTTCACTGACCTCTAAAGTGTGGTAGGTGGCAGGTGTCACTTAGCATGGAGGTGATTATCTCCCTGCTCAAGCCAGCTAATTTATCACATGATTTGTGGAGCCCTCCTTTTGCCCCAAATAAGAGAGAGCTGGTTCCAGGTAGGAGGCAGCTGCCTCAGGCACTGTTTCCGGAATTTCTTGGAGGTGTCTGAGCATCCTGGTTGCAGGTCTCAGACAGACCTGGAGCTTAAATTAGGAAGCATGGCTGCTGGAGCTATAAGCATCCAGCACAGGTCTGTGTCAAGACTGCAGTTCTGAGCCATCGAATGCAGTGTGCTGAGCAGCCTCCGAAGTCAGAAATGGAAAGTGGCCATTCTGATGTGCAGTAGATGACTACAGATATGAAAGACATTGCAGAGAAACAGGCATTGGAGAAATAAAAGGAGCTGGAGACATCGCCTAAGTGAGGCCTTCTGTCCTAAGGTGACCTTGGTTGACACCATCTGTTATCTTTTGCTGTCCCTCCAATCTCTCCTCTACCCCTCTATTCTGTCTTTCTTCCTTCCCTCTCCTCTCTGTTTATCCCCTTTCTCTCCTCCTCTCCCCACTTCTTTCTCTCCTGTCCCTGCTTCTCCCTCTCTCACTTCCCACTCTTTCTCTGTCCTCTTGTTCTCTTTGGTCAAGACAAGCCCTCTCTGTGTGGCTCAGGTTGACCTTGAACTTGTGATTCCCCTGCCTCAGCCTCCCAAATGATGGGATCACAGGCCTGCAACATTAGATCTGATTCTTCATACCTCACGAACTTTGTAGCAGGTTTGTGTATGTGGAACTGGTCTGTATAGCTCCAAATGTAAACTCCTGGGCTGGATCTGAGCCAATGAATGTAAAGAGGTTAGAAGCAGACGGCAACGGCAGTCTGAGTCTCAGTCTAGTTCCCTTGGGTGCGCAGGAAGCCAGGGCTGTGATTTGGAGGAAGGTCAGCAGCCCCAGTGACACACAGTTTCAGGTGGTTCTTGGCTGATACAAACAATCTTTTCCAGTTACCTGCCACATGCTCTCATTCCCAGAGTCTTTTCTTACTACAAAGCTCTGAGTCTAGGGCTTGCTTTAAGGAAGTATCTAAGATTAAAGAAAAGGAGGCCAGGAATTTGAGAAGGAGTAGAGGTGCACATGGGAGGAGCTGGATGAAGGAAAAGGAAGGGAGGAACGTGATGCAATTCTATTTTAATTAAAGAA
Source organism: Psammomys obesus (assembly GCF_907164565.1). Taxonomy (NCBI): domain Eukaryota; kingdom Metazoa; phylum Chordata; class Mammalia; order Rodentia; family Muridae; genus Psammomys; species Psammomys obesus. Next base: position 7,827,011 of record NW_026596244.1, on the reverse strand, counting down.
AAGATGCCTGTGTAGGAGACAGGCTTCCTCAGGGACGTCGGGGCAGGATCCCTGAGAGGTGACTGTGCCAGGTTTTGGAGAAGGGAGCAGATGCTATGTGCACAATGCAGGCTGTGGCAGGGGCCTCAGTTCAGCTTCTTGTTGTCTGTGTTATGCACAGAAGCTAAAAAGTTGACAATGAGCTCTGCTCTTTTCCTGGGTCTCTTTGTCACTACTGAGAGGCCACAATTTTCCAGAAGCTCCACCTGGAAGTTAGTGATTGACTTGGCTAATGTGTCTGCCCCAGACACATTTAGCACCTAGTCTTGTTTCCCCAAATGATCTGTGTTGGGACCTTGATCTTGTCCATGTTCTGATGCAGAAAGCATCTGGATTTCTCACTGACGATTTCCAAAAACAGTTTCCGGTAGAAACTATTACAAGGGACGCAAACGACGAGACCTGGACGGATCTGCTGGGACCCTAAAGCGGACACAAAGACAGAGCTGAGCATCTCTCTCATCTCTTCCGGGGTGGACCGGATCAAGGGAACTTTCTGAATGGCAGCTGAATCCCGCAGCTCCGTGAGCCGTACAAACTGGTTGTCAGTTGACCACTGCAGGCCAGCAGGGGACACAAGACACAGGCTGCGGATGTCAGATCGGCAGGAAGTGGCGTATACTCTAGCCACGTGGCCACCCATGGAGGTGCCATAAAGTGAAAGGGCTTTTTGTTCAGCTTAAGGCATTCTGCAAACTGGTGTATCCTCTTAACTTGCCCAGTTATGGACAGGTCATCCAGGGAGGAACGGGTGGTGCCTTCATGTCCAGGCATGTCCACACGGACGGAGCACAAGTTCTTTGAAAGGAACTTAATCATGTTGAGCTACGTATCTGTGCGTGCAGAGCACGGATGGTGTACCAGCCTGACCCGGAAGGAGTAACTGGTTTTGTTGGTTGTATAATTTTTCACAAGCCCTAGTAACCGCTCCTATGGATTCACGACTCTGCTCTGTGTTTCCTTATTCTCCACTGCACTGCTGGGCTGGGTTGATACCTAAGCTCTCATTTCACTTGCTTGAGGATGGTATTAACTACTGCTTTTCTGGCTTTGAAATATTTATATATATTTACACACATACATACACACACACACACACACACACACACACATATATATATATACATATATATATATTTTTTTATTTTTTTTTTAATTTTTCAAGACAGGGTTTTTCTGTCCTGGACTTTGTAGACCAGGCTGGCCTTGAACTCACAGAAATCCACCTGCCTCTGCCTCCCCAAGTGCTGGTATTAAAGGCATACACCACTACTCCTGGCTGCCTTTTTAAAAAAAATTATTATTAAATAAAAAATAAATACGAAACATGAAAAGTCAGAAAAAGAAGCTCTGTAAAAGTGTTAGGAGACAGGTGGATCTGTGAAAGGAATTACTGTTAAGATGACAGGACCAAGAAAGTGTACAGAGAGCAACATGTCTGAAAGCCCCTGTCAAGCAAGACCAGGCTCTGCACATCACACGCCACAGCATGCACCATACATGCACACACAAGCACACACACACACACACGTACACACCACACGCACACATACACACGCACAACTCGTGCACATACACACAAATTTCAAACAACAATTTGAGGCAATCTGAAAATTCTGCCATTATGTAACATATCATCAGTATATAGACGGTGCTAAAGCCTGTCTGTAAATACAGTCAAATTCTCAGATGCTGCTTCTAAAATCACTTGCGCTTCTTTCTGTTTTCAAGATGACTGTGTTGCAGGGTATTTGATCCCCATTGTGAACCCCAAAATCGTGAATTGTAAAACCCTTGTTTCTTGTTTGGTGTGGTTGAGCCCTATCACACTCCTTTAATCCATGAACTTTCTGTTTTTTTGTAATTAGGTGATCATGATGTAGTTCAGCCAGCCTGAGGACAACTTTAATCTTAGAGCTTTCTGCACACAGGATTTAATGAAGTTAACTCTAGGTCCAGAGGCAGAGCAAGAAGCCAGCTGACAGGATTAAAGAGTAGGAGGGACTCTTGAATTGAAGGGTATTTAAGACAGCTTGGAGGAGTGTTTTGGGGCTTTAGCTCTCTGGCTCTCTGGCATTTTGGACTTTTTGTGCTTTGAGCTAGCAAGCCTTTGGCATTGGGGGTTTTTGGCCTTTTCCTCTTGGGCTGTCAGTTCAGCTAATGAGTCTTTTGGGCTTTTTCCATCCGGACCTGCGCTGAGAAAGAAGGTTAGCTGGGTGCTTTCTCTGCCTCTCTGAGAGGCAGCATCTGGCTCCCAGTCTTTATTGGTAAATAGAATGGTTGGGATTTTCATGGTAAATCAAAAGGTTGGGATGTTCATTCTTTAATACAACACACCTGCCTTTGTCCACGCACTCCAAAAGGAAACAAGACAGAGTTCTAGACTTACAGAGCCCTGATCGCCGACACAGCACGCTCAACTCAATGACATTAGGATCTGACACTTGGTATTTTTTGCTTTGCTGAATTAAGTTCAGCACCACTTTCCCAGCAGCCCACTCAGAGCAGTGTTGGATTGGTGGGCATGTGCAAACACCTGGGCATTCACTTGACGCTGGTCACTTCGCCTCCCAGCACACGCCTTCACTCTGTTGCTTGCACTTGCTGCTTACCTCCCTCTCATCTATCAAAAGGCCTGAAAGGGCGTGTTGCTAGTGAGTACGTTTATCTCAACACTTACCTTCCTGCAAAACTTAAATGCCATTACTTCTCAGTATGACTGAGGACCTGGCACTGGCAAATGAATTTAGGTCAGAAAGCCGGAGCCTACAGAGAGCAGGAAGCTAGGAGTGGTACCTTCAATTGAAGGCCGCTCTCCAGGTTTGATCTGTTGATGCAGCTGAACTCTGGTATCCCCCAACCAATCCCACCAGTGTACTCATGTTTGTATTTCGCTGGCAGGCTTCTGTTTGGGGCAGGCCTGCATAAGTATCTGAGATCTCCAGTCTTCTCTAATGCTGGGCGTTTCTCTCCTATGTAGGCGGAATGCTGATGAACTCTCGGCAAGTGATCTTTTATATAATCTGGACCTTAAAGAGACAGAAAGAAAAGTATGTTTAAAACCCTTTCCACATTATTCTCTCTCTATCCTCTCCCTCCCCCATCTTTTTCTCGTGTGTGTGTGTGTGTGTGTGTGTGGTCTTAGGTGTCTCAGCCCAGTTTACAAGGTACTGGGGATTGAGCCCCTTCACATTTTTTTTTCTAAGATGCTTTTATTTCAATTGTGGAATCAATAATATGGCACTCCTTAATGTTCGTAGGAGGGATTATAAAGCTTTTACAGGTTAATTCAATGAATCCTTATTAACAGCTGTAGAAGAGAGACTCTAAACCCCCTGCCCAGTTTAAAATGGGTAAAAGGAGGCATAAAAAGATTGGTTCGTTGTTCAGAATCAAAGCAAACAAGCTCTCCACACTGGCCACTTTCAATGCTAGGCTCTTAATGGCCCCACTAAACTGCTTTGTTTGTAATTCATTTAAGAGACATTTCAATTCTAAAACTCCTCATACATGCCACATTGGCATGGGCTAGCCTCCATATACTGGGGCGTTTGCTCTAGATATATGACTTCTTAAACAAGAGTGAGAACTCCCTGGAGGTGTGAGAAGCAAGTTAGAAAGTTGAGAACATAACTAGATAGAAAAGTCATAACAGCTGATGGCGACTCCAGGCAGAGGTCGTTAACGTTAGCATTTTAAAGGTAAAACAATAAAGGTAATCAATGAAGTGAGAGATACGGAGGAAAACCCCAGGTCTGGGCAAAGATCGCTCAGTTGATGATGTGAAGGTAGCAATGGCAGCGGGGTCCTTACAGGGGAATGATGGGCTTCCACGCCTGGGGAGGAGCTTTAAAATTTCAGAGCCAAAAATGGGTGTAGGATTGGGGGGGGGGGAATGTTTGAAGACACAAAGAACTTCTTTCTTTTAGAGCGACCAAAGCTGACTGACAGGGCGCTGCAGCCGGAGGCTGTGGCTCTGCTCATGAAGGGTTTGGTACTGTGGAGCGTGAGGAAGCTAAGGCCTTGGGCCAGGAGCCTCTGTTACTGCAGTTTGAAAGTGGAACATCATCCCCGCCCCCCGACACACATACACAGGTTCAAGTGTTTAAACACTTATTCCTCAACTAGGGAGGCTGATTTGGAAGGCTCTGGAACTTTCAGGAGCTGAGGCTTGCTGGAGGAAGTGGTTGGAGTTTTAGAGCCCTGCTCAGCTCGCTGTATGTTCTCTCTGCTCCTGGACTGCAGAACACACGCTTCTACCAGCCTTGGCAGCCGTGCTTTCCCTGCCAAGGCTGTGGTGTGCCCTCTTAAAACTCAGAGAAACCCCTCCTCTCCTAAGCTGTTTGGTCATAGCAATGAGAAATGTAAAAATCAAGGGAAAGACAGCAGCTTTTAGGAGTCTCTGGAGGAGGTCCTACACACCTCCAGGTCTGATGAGAACATTTCAGAGCCGCAGTTGTTTTCAGTTTCCTCACCACAGTGACTTCCCAGGAGGCACTCACACTCACCCAGGAATTAATTTCCCCAGTGAATACGATCTGTCCTCCATCTTATCTGCTTCAGGATTTCACTGGTAAAATACAGACCCACCAGAGCCTAAGATAACTGTCTTCCCTTCCATCTGACAGCTGCTGAAGTCTCCTCTCTGTCACAAGGAAGTGTTTTTCAACGTTTCTGCAGAGGGTTAAGTCTGAAGAACTGAGTTGGTCTTGCTGGATCTCAGGCCAGGCTCTCCCTGATGTTTTATCAAATGCTGCTCCGGTGACTATGAAGATGCGTCGGGCCAGGCCCAGCGGTCAGTGCACTGGGAACAGTGCCTGCAGCATTTACTTTGCAGACGGACTCAGCACTCTGGGTAGCAATGGCAAGCAAAATGCTTGTAATTATGGAATCAGAGTTGTCTTGTTGTTTTTGTCTGTTTTTGTTGTTTGTTTCGTAGACATCACTTTCAAGCATCCCACAGCCGATGTGAGGTTTAGGGAAGTAATAAGCAACCATGAGTTTCAGGTATGGTAAAAAGTGGGGCTTCAGGTGTAGTTGAGTGGAAGAGCATTTGCCTAGCATGGGCAAAACCCAGGGGCTCATTCCCACAAGAAAAAAAGACTGTGTTTGTGAAGATTTTGTTGTTGTTGTCTTGCTTTGGTTTCTGGTGCTTGGGTGAGGACCACACACACTCCACCACAAAGCAACACCCAGTTGAGAATACAGTGTTGAGCCTAACTGCAGTAGGTAGAGATCCTGGCTTTGTGCAGAGCTGGCTGTGTGACCTGGGGAAAATCACCCAATTAGAGCAATCGTGGGACTTCCCAGAGTTCGGCCAACCTCCCAGGAGGACAGAGAGAATGAGTTTTTCCTAGCGCAGTATTTAGCTGAAAATCTGGCACATAAGTGCCTCATATTCTCTCTGACTTGTGGGCCTTTTAATTTGAGGCTTTGGCTTACCTACTGCCGCTCTTTGTTTGTATCTTGGGAACTGATGGACTTACTAGTGATTTCCTTCTCTTATTGTGAACAAATTCAAATCCCTTCAAAATTCTTTGAGATTAAAGGGCATCAAAGATTTTCTATAAAGGCCTCAAAGGAAATTGTTTTGGTTTCTCTAGCTATTAAAGTTTGTTTCACCAACTCAATTCTGCACTTGTAGGTCAAAAGCAGCCATGGGAAGACAGGCAAACAATAGCTGTTCGTGTTCTTTGCATCTGAGCCAGCGAGACATGAGCATCCTGCTCTGGTCCATAGCCACACCATGAGTATCCATGAGCCTGTGCCACAGGCTCAAAGCTTTTTGGACTAGGGCTTCTATGAGCCAAAATAAAGTCTCTTCCTATCTCTCTGTTTCTCTCCTCCCTTCCACCTGCACCCCCCACCCCCGCCATTTCACTGTATGTCCCAGGCTGGCCTTGAACTCACAATTCTCCTTTCTCAGACTCTGAAGTACTAGTTCCTTTTCTTTCTTTAAGCTGATTTGTCTCAAATATTTGTTATAGCGGCAGAAGCCTGGTCATGCTCCTTACTTCCTTACTTTTCTGTAAAAGGTCTCCAAGTTGGTTTCAGTCGACGATCTTCCTGTGTGAGCTCCTGGGGCCACAGCTACATCTTATTTATCTCTATTAATTTCTTCCCCTTTAGGTCAAGGTCTTGCTGTGTCTCCAGGCTGGATTCGGATTCTTGGGTTCACATGATTTTCTAGCCTCAACCTCTCAACTAGCCAGGACAGTAGGCAGGTCACTGTGCCTAACTATGTCGCTGACAAGAATGGCCGCTGTGACTCATGTCACAAGTAAATAGGCACTTCTTTAAATGTGTACTGAAAAATCTAATTTCAAGAACTGCCTTAAGCTTTTTCATTCTGGTAAGGAACTGAAGGGTAAAGTCAAAAGAATTTTTTAATTACATGTGTTTATATATTTATACTCATAGCTCTCATGAGATATCATTCATACATTGTACTGCTCACTCTTTAAAAATACATAACTTTCTTTTTCTCTTCCCATTTTATTTGAGACAGGGTCTGATCATGTAGATCTGGCTGACCTGGAAAGCCTAGGTAGACCAGACCGGTCTTAAACTCAGAGATCTGCCTGCATCTGCCTCCAAGTCCTGGGATTAAAGGTGTGCGCCACCATACCAGGCCCACATAGACTCAGAGAGTAAAACTGTGTTCTGAAATGTGTGAAAACAAGAATGGTTCTCGTTTAGTATGGTTGAATTAATAACACAAGCGCTGTCTACTCATGCACACTCTTCAAATGCCACTTCACCAAGTAACTCCCCACTGCCATCTCAAGCTTGGCTAGTTAAGTATCGAACGAACTATTGGCTATATGCCACAAGTTTATTTTAAAAGAATTGTGATCTTTAAATAGTCTACAACTTTACATTTTTAAAATATGTAACACACAATTTCCATAACTCTAGGTCTGGGATTATCAAGTGGAGTGAACTAGTCCTTCAAAGGACACCGGCAACATCTGGAGACACTTACAAGCTATGACACGTGAGTTAGGGATGTTGCTGTGGACCAGTGAGTAGAAATTAGGAGTCTGCGAAATGTGCTCTGATGTATGAAAAGTCCTCCCCCAGCAGAGAATCAGTTGGTCACAAGTGGCAGCAGCCATGGCTGATGACCCCTACCTGAAACTGATGCACAAGGCAACTCCTTCCATCCAAGGAGAAAAGTGTTAGCCAGAGATTCTTCTACCACAGCTGGTTGTAGGTTGAAGTGCTTTTCCAAAGCAAGAGGACAGGGTGGCATAGCATCGCACAGGCATCCAGAGAACTGGCTTTGGAGCCAGAAAGACCTAGAATGCAGTCTAACCACTTCTAACAAGTCAGAGCTTAGGCCATTAACTATAAAATCAACGACTGTAGAAATGTCGACATTAAAGCCCTTATCTAGTCTGAATCAAGCTCTGGCTTCCAATCTCAACACTGAAGAAAAAAAAAAAAAAAAGAATCACACCCATACCTACACATGGTGCACACATACAAACATAACCAGTAATGCCCTAGAAATGCTTTGAGAAATAGTCAAGGAGGAGATGCTTCTAAGGTCTTAAAGTAGTTGGTTGGTATTCAGGGAAATCATAACTATTAGACAAGGATGTAAGTTTCTTCTTTTTCTTCTTCCTTTTTTTTTTTTTTTTTTTTTTTTTTTTTTGCAAATAATCATTTTATCTAGACTTGTGAACTACCAATGTCCTGGACATAATGTATCCCTGCTTTAAAACTTGCCTGCCCTTGAGCCATGTGCTCACATTCTCTCTCTCTCTCTCTCTCTGAAATTCTGACTACTTTAGTTTCATCTCCCAGTCCCACACTGGAACTCTGTGATGTCTATGAGAAGCAGCTGCTCTTTCTTGAATGAAGGAGAGGAGTCGGGTTGTTCTTCTGCAATAGTTTCACTCTCAGTTGCCTTGACATCCTCTGCATACCTAAAGCACACTTAGAGAGGCAGGCAGCCGCCGCACCCAGGACTGTTCTTCTGGGGGACCCCCTGCAGGGGCAGCCATGCTATGTTCTAATTCTGTTCTTCCTGTGAGGACCGCAGTTCAAAGGACAAGGTTCTCATCGGCAAACACAAGCTAGAAGGAAGTGGAGCCAATTTTTTATGTTTATTCTCTTAAGAAAAGAACTATTCAGCCAGGTGTTGTGTAGCACGCCTTATCCCAGCACTCAGGCAGAGGCAGGCAGATCACTGAGTTTGAAGCCAGCCTGGTCTACAAAGTGAGTCCAGGACAACCAAGACTACACAGAGAAATGCTGTCTCAAAAACCCCAAAACAAAAAAAGAAGTATTCTATACCTAGCTATACTGCTTTTTGAGAGATTAAGGAAAATAAAAGGAATTTTCAGGTAAAGGTATAACTAGATGAAAGTATTTTCCATGTAGCAGCCACCTTCCTAAAGACTGGTTATTCTAAGTCCTGAAACAAGATGGAAATGCTCCAAAGAAAATCTATGGCAACAAAGAAGACATTTGGTTTTAAAAGACAAGAGATCATGAAAAAATGCTGACATTGTAACATACCGTCTTAGGAGGCTAGTCTTTTACTTCAGGGCCAAAATGAAACATACCACAGAAATAAATGGAAAGGAATCCAGAGAAATGTGGAAATGAAAATTCTAATAAGTTCTATGATAATCGGGTGAAAATGCGGGCATAATTTGGAATTATAGATGTGTGTCCAGCCAAAGCAAGTGTCAGAAGTGGAGTACAAAATGAACTCTAACGGACACAATGATGCTTGCTAACAATGACCAATAATCAAACCAGACAAGCAAACACCAGGCAGAAACCTATTGCTGTTCACTAGAGTTCTCTCAAATAATGAGCCTTCTTGAGGGTCTTCTTTAAGAAGCTATAAACTGGGCACAGTGACACACCTGTAATCCCAGCACTCTGGGAGGCAGAGGCAGGCAGATCTCTGTGAAAGAGATCTCTGTGAGACGAGGCCAGCCTGGTCTACAAAGTGAGTCCAGGACAGCCAAGGCTACACAAAGAAACCCTGTCTTGAGAGAAAAAAAAAAAATAAGCTAGGTCAAAGCACTCCAGTAACCTCACGTGCCAGCAGGGGAGCCAATGCGATAAACACACACAGAATTAGAGGTTGGCACTCTGAGTACAAAGCCTCAGAGATGCCACTTGACACTTTTGCCTCTTTTTCTAAGCAGCATTGAGAATACTTCACTATGTGCTGGGTCTGGGCCAATGGGAACAAAATTTGATAGGGCCTGACTTCTGTTTTTCTGGGTTTCCATTAAAAAGACTATGTTACATCCTGCTGGACATGCGTTCTGCTCTTCAGAACAAATGAAAGTGGCTTTGACACCAGGCTTCATTCAGGGCAGGGCCCCTCACTATCTCGAGGACATTGCCTACTGTTGTTAATCCCAGAGATGGAAGGAGGGAGACCAGTGACCCAAATTATCATGACCAAAATAATTAAAGCAAGCAGTATATGAAAGCAGGCTTTTTTATTTGTGTACACAGGCTGCCTCCCCTTAAGGTGGGGTTTGAGAGGTCATCATTAGATGTGAGGAAGGCAAGGCTTTTATAGGTGAGGGGTAGGGAGTTTTCAAATGGAAGATTTGGAAAATAGGTGGGGCTGCAGGAGCAGAGCAAACAAATCAGCCTGAGTGACCTCTTGAAACAAAGACATGGTTGCAAGGTAAGTATAACAAAGTGGACAGAGGATAACAAGGTGGTCAGAGGTGGCCATGAAGCAAAGGTAGGGTTGCAAGATGGTTATAACAACTTTTGAAACAAAGATCTGGTTGCTGTTCCTGGAACAGGCAGTACAGAACCACGTGTAGTTAAGGTTACAGGCTGGGCATAGCCGCATCCTTGAGAAACAGATGTTTGGTCATAAACAGGAATGAGCCTAGTTTGTCTTTACTGTACGATGGCTCTCAAGCTTAAGATGGAGGAAGGCTGGTTCTTCATTACAAAAGTGCTCTATCCCCAAGCCACACCCTAGCCCTATGTGTCTGGTTTTAATCACAAGCATGTCCTTTCTAGAACATTCCAGAGAAATTCCTCTCTATTGTCCTCTCCATGGTTGAGTTGCTCATCTTTCTAAAATCAAGCACAGACAGGAACATAGGAACCTTGATGACAGGCCAGGTGTGAATCAGGATTAACCCTGAGGCCTGTGAGGTAAGGGCAGACGCCCAACTGCAATGAGGTTAGCAGTGGGGAAGAGGGCACTGGCCTCTAGACAGCTATAAGGGAAATACTCCTGACGTACACAGCAGACTGTGCCGCCTTTTGACAAATGCTCGCAGTTGATGACGTCAGTACCTCTCCCCTCTGGTTCTTTGTTGGTATGTTATAATCAGGTTGCTGTTGTACTGTTATACTCAAGGACATCCCTTTATAATGAAAGCATAGGGAGGAACCCTCTTCACAAAATGCAGATCGGTGTTCCTCAGTGCTCATAGTGTGTGAGGTCTGCAGGCCAGACCATTCCTATGCAGCCATAGCTACAGAACAGTCACACACAATGTCTTAAGTCATGCGGAAGGAGCTAAGCAGGGCTGGCTTCCAATAAGCCCATCTTATATCCACTGACATCAGAGCACTCGCTCTAGGGTTGGAGGAGGAACTCAGGACTTCATACATGTCAGGGATAGGCTCTGCCACTGAGCCACACCCTGGCCCTGAAGTTGGAGTTTTGTTTGTATCACAGATCTTTTATATATCACCAAATATTATTCTTTTTTTCCTGAACCACTTGCAGAGTGAGAACATTCTTTGGCAATTGCCTTCACGTACACACGAGCATAGGTGTGGGCTTATTTACCGAAACCTGGACAACTTACTCATGGCCACGCCACTGGAAAAACAAAATTTTCTCCCTCCCCCAACAATCCACGGCCAGTACCTCCTCAGGGAGGGGGGGGCCTCACAAGCCCATCTCCCATCCGTGATAGAGGGACGATGGTCCTAGCTCATGTGAGGTCTTGTGAGGTAGTCATAGTTTCTATAAGTCATTCGTGCATGTCATGTCCAGAAGGCATGATCCCACACTGCTCTTTCTTACATTGTTTTTATCACCCAGCATTCCCCCGAGCCCTGGGAAGGGCGATACCTGTCTCCTTTAGGGCTAAGCCCTCAACCTTCACTTTTTTCAGTAACTTCCATTGACGGTCCGACTAAATCTGAGGACTGCACCTGCAGTGGTGAGGACATGGTCTCCTCAGACTAATATTAAAATGTTAGTTTATATCAATTTTACATCACTGTGCTGGATAGTTTTATGTCAACTTGACACAAGCTAAAGTCATTTGAGAGGAGGGAACCTAATTAAGAAAATGCCTCTGGAAGATTGGGCTGTAGGCACCCTGGAGGGCATTTTTTTAACTAGTGATTGATGGGGGAGGGCCCAGCCCATGGTGGTGGTCTCTGGGCTGGTGGTCCTGGGTTCTATAAGAAAGCAGGCTGAGTAAGCCAAGGTGAACAAGCCAGTAAGCAGTGCCCCTCCATGGCCTCTGCAGCAGCTCCTGCCTCTGGATTCCTGCCCTGACTGAGTCTCTGTGCTGACTCCTTTGATGATGAACAGTGCTGTGGAAGGGTAAGACAAATAAACCGTTTCCTCCCCAAGTTGCTTTGGTCATAGTGTTTCATCACAGATTTTTAAATTAGTCAATTCTATCACTGCAAAAAATGGGTATTTCACTTAAATGCAGATTTGCAGTCTGACAAATAAATACATTTTTTGCAAAGCTGTATTTTTAAATTATTTTTGCTATTTGTTGTTACAAAGATTAAAACTTCAGATATACACTAAAAACTCATTCGCCCATGGAGCTACATGGAAAGACTACATTCTTTACTTAAACAGTAGTGAAAATAATGAGTCCTATTTCAAGTTAGGACCCATCTCATTTGACTTTAATTTTTTTTTTAGATATATTATTTTTTTTTTGTTTGTTGGATTGATTGTATTTGGGTATTTTTGAGATCCAGTCTCTCTATATAACCCTGATTGTCCTGGAACTCACTATATAGATCAGGCTGGCCTTGAACTCACAGAGATTGGCCTTCTTCTGCCTTCTGAGTGCTGGGATTAAAGTCATGTCCCAAAGTGTCCAGCAGATATATTTATTTTATTTATGTGTACGCCTCTGTATGGGTACATATATTATTAGTTTTTGTTTATGTGTATGCCTGTGTATGGGTCCATACATGTGAGTGTTGGTGCCCTGGGAGGACAGATGGGGAGTCAGGTCTCCTGGAGCTGGAGTTCCAGGTGGTCATGAGCCAGGACATGGGTGCTGGCTCCTGATCTAGGATCCTCTGTCATAGCAGTGTGTGCTCTCAAGCACATAGCCATCTCTCCAGCCTTCATTTGACTCTGTGATAATTGGTTTCAGGTTATTAGAGTTGCGTGTATGACAATGAGAACACACAAATTTGAAATAAAATTTCCAGTGGAAAGAAATGAAAAGTAACAGTGTGAGTGTGGCAAACTGTCCATTGGAAATCATCCCATCAGGTAAGAACTGGAAACCACAGAGACGGGCTGTACGAGGCTCCTTCTCACCCTGAGTAAGACCTGCAGTTAGCGCCCAGGCAAGAGAAGACAGCTCAGGCTGTGCGTGTGCACAAGGCTTTTGAAGCTCTTACCCTGTGCCACTGGGGCAGTGAGTATGGCGATGACTAGGCTTCAGCAAGAAGAAAGAAATCTACCACGGTAAACACAGGCCTTGACCTAAAGAGGATCACTGGCAACTTAAAAGTATAATTTATTAAAATGGCACTAATTAGCCGGAAAAAAAATCAGCAATTCTCTCCTTGAGTCTCAGGATAAACAATGCCTGTAGAAAGAAAGGCTTGCCAGTTTCTGAATGGTAGCGAGTGACTTCAGTCAGAGAGGGCAATTTAGACAGTAAGTGGCATTGCTTGGTCTTTTGAATTACGGAATAAACAAAATAAATGGCCAAAAGTGCTCTATAAGAACAACAGGCGGACCTGCTGTTTGCATTAATGAGAAGCAGCTAACCCAGTAGAAAGCAAGTGAGCTGTGACTTCACAGACCTGATCTCTCTTTTTCCCCTTTGTGACACTGTCACTTTCTGTGCATGCAATAGACGGAGCCTGGCTGGGACTTCCATGGCAGCAAGACAGCTGAGGCGTCGGTGACTCCTGTGTTTGTTCCAGGGTGGATTCCACTATGTTGCAGCATGCTCACCAAGAGCTTTTAAAGCTCCGAACAGACCCAGATTTCTAGTCTTTCATAGGGTACCCTGGAAGCCGTTTCTTCTATTCTGTACTTCCATTTTCTTCCTATTAATACTTTCTTATGAAGAAAAGGAGTTGTCACTTTCACCAAGTCCGGTGGATGCATATTTGTTTAATGAATTATATTAGATGCTACGTCTTAGAAACCTTCGCCTGACCCCAGGTCACAAAGACTTCCTCTTAGAAATTTCAAAACTTTAGAGTTTAATGTTTTTTTTGTTGGTGGTGGTTTTTTATTTTTTGAGACTATGTGGACCAGGCTGGCTTCCGACTTATGATTCTCTTGGGTCCGCTTCCAGAGTGCTGGAGCTGCAGGCATATCTCACCACACCTGGCCTTGGCTGTAGGTTTTATGTATAGCTCAATACACAAGTCTGTTTTTTTGCATATGACACATTCCAGGTCAGGTTTGTTTTTACATAAAATGAAAGACACAGATTTAAATTTGTTCCTTTTTGTGTGTTTGTTGGTATAGCATCATTTGCAAAAGACTCTACTTTTTTCCACAGAACATTGTATATTTGCAGTATTAGAATGTGTGCATGCAAGCGAGCGTGCACGCATGCACAGGCGCGCGCGCGCGCGCGCACACACACACACACACACACACACACACACACACACACACACACTGTTAGCTGCCTGGATCCCTGTGTACAGGTACTCCTGACTATCGACTGTGTCTCTCCCCTAATGGCCACCTGCATTACTGTATCTTTCCTCTTCTCTGCTCTCGTAATCATTCTCATCTGTCACATCCACACATTTGCTCTTTCACACTTTGTCAATTCCCACTCCCCCTTTAAAATTTCACCTTCTGCAGAAGTACATATTTATGGTCACTGCAGGGAACCATTGCTTTTGACGGTTCTTCAATTTTCCTCTCATCTCTGCTAGAGAAGGAAATTGTAAGGCATTTTATTTCTGCCTGCATTTATATCACCCACAATGTATAATTCACACTTTGCCTTTTCACCAGTGTTTCTCAGGGTTTGCAGCAAACCATTTCCCTTTTCATTTGTTTTGGTTCGTTGATGGCATCATGATGTGGGAAAAAGTGGTCCATGCCTCATCTGAACTCTGCCTCATGACAGTCTCATAACCTGCTTCAAATGCAGTGTCTGGAGCTTGGTCTCTTCATCCACAAAACAAAACAATACCAACAACTCTGCACATGCGTTGTCAACATTGAGTGAGATATCATTGCTAGTATCTGTTCTTCATGTCTACCCCCCACCCCCGTCCCCAGCATATAGGAGATGCCAGCGCCACTGACGGCCTACTAGGTCAGCCGTTCTTAATAGAATGCAGCTGTTAAGAACGCTAGCCACACAGCCTAAGCCATCAGAGCTGTAGTCTAATCTCTATTCCCCAGCACCTGGTGGCCAAAACCTAACATTCTAAGACTCCTGATAGTGCAGGAATATTTTAACTTAAAATAGAAGATGTTGGGAGCCAAAAAGGGATTCATAGACTATCTGAATCTACTCTAGATTTGCCTTGCTTTTAATATGAAGTATTAAAGTAACCAAGAGTTATATTCTGAATCCCAAGATTTCTAGCCCAGCAGACACCGCCAAAATCTAGACCACTGAAATTCTAGCCTCTTACTCGTTGTATTTTGTATCTATATCACAACTTGTGTGATTTGTTTTGTTTTGTTTTTGCAGCCCTGGGGATTGAACCCAGTGCTTTGTACATGCCCTACATGTAAGTACTCTACCACTGATGACGGGATATATAATATCCCAGCTCCCAGCTCCAATTTATTTTCATCTAAGCAGTGCAAACTTCCAAGATGGGCTCAGGCCTCTAACCCCAGATACTCCAAAGAGTAAGGTAGGAAAACCAAGTTTGAAGACTGACAGAGGTTTGGAGTGCATTTAAGACTAGCTTGGGAAATTCAGTGAGCCTATGTCTCAAGATAAAATGGGAAAAGAGAGCTAGCAAAATGCTTCAGTGGTAGGGTTCTTTTCTAGCATGCACAAGGGCCTAAGTTATACTCAATGCAGAAAAAAAAAAACCCTCAAAAAGCTTCCAAGCACTCTGTCATTGCTAATTGAAGCTACCAGGTCAAAAATGTTTAATTAATGCTACTAGAAACTTACTTAAAAACCCATCACCTGGGTTGTTTGGATCTCTGGCTGCTCCAAGCTAACATTAACCCAAGCCTTATTGAACAAATGTTTAGCTGCACTTGCCAATGAAGGAGCCACTAGCCACATGTGACTTGTTATGTGTGACAGAGTAGCTGTAAGCAAATGGGGAACAAAGTTGTACCCCATTTTAAAGAGTTCCAAAGACAGACTATAAAATGCCTATATACTCTATTCATAATTGGTGAAATGGTAACATTTTTGGAAATACTGGATTAAACACATTATAGCTATTCTTAATTGCTTGCTTTCTTCTTTCTTTCTGCTTCTTTCTTTCTTTCTTTCTTTCCTTTCTTTCTCTTTCTTTCTTTCTTTCTTTCTTTCTCTCTCTCTCTTTCTTTCTTTCTTTCTTTCTTTCTTTCTTTCTTTCTTTCTTTCT